>NC_090739.1:95542197-95544697 GCF_036898095.1 Palaemon carinicauda | reverse complement strand
ATAGATACAAGACATGAAGCAAAAATTTGTGGAATGTGTATTAAGTTATATTAAAAAACAAGGCTACTAATATTTTGCCTCAGAAAATGATCAATAAGAAATGGAACTTTGATAAACGTCAAAGGAAACATATGAAAAGAGTCAAATAGATGGAAGACTTGATAAACTAATAACAATAATCGAAAAGAATATTGAAATGAAATTAGATGTAACTAATTGCTATGTTAATTTGGTAAAAAACGTTAAAGGCCCCACTTGAACTATAGGACAAAATTTTGAGTTCTTGTTATCAGTTAAGAATCTGGGACTTCTAAACACCAATTACTCCAATCAAAAAATATCTTAAATTATTAAATATCTCAAAGAGTAATAAAGACATAGAAAAACTATCAGAATGTGTAGCAAGAGATGTTAAGAAGAGAGTAAACATTAATAGTACGAATGTTATTAAAGAGGTGGTAAACTTGTGTAAAGATAAATTTCAGAAAACTATTGTGAAAAAATGTCTTAACTCCTGTATCAAATACATACATTCAAACAAAAAAGACAAAGAAATTAGCCATGATTATCTTATTGAACATGATCACCTATTAGGAAAATCAAGTAGAGCCAATTTTAGATCACAGTGGAGGTTGTGGACCACAGTCTTATTTTTAGATAAGTGAGCAGGCACCCTGAGGATAATATGAGCGGCCTGCTAGCAGGAACATCCGGGCTCCCTGCTGCGCGGTGAAGCTTTGGATCTGAGGCCACCTCAGACGCATGTGATGACACCAATACCTCCATAGGACCTGATGCTGTCTTGAATGTGTTGGAAAAGCCTGCGGCATCTCTTAAAGCTGGCATTCTGGCAGCTCACTAGAGATAGCTATGGGCTCATGAGTGGGCTGTGAGACTTGTGCTATAAGCGCATGCATAATTGGGTGGCACACTTTATCCTTATCATTGAGATAGGGTTCAATGATCATGGACGCACTTGAATCCAATGAGGGAGAACTGGGCACAGAGCAAGAGGAGAGCAAGCGGGCTCTACCTATTATTGATGATATTTCCATTTGCATCCTTTTCAGCAAATATCTCTTAGTGTCCTGTTCCAAGTCTTCTTTTCCTTGATTTGATGCCTCTTCCTTTCGTTAGCATTTCCGCCATTATGAAATGATTATGTTTATGAATGTCCTTAGTGTTTAGTTTGTTAATTGTTTTGGATAGTTCTGCTAATTCTATTTCATCTCTTTTAGATTTTACCCTCAATTCCAATCCTATCTTAATCTTTTTTTTTTCTTTTCTGATGGTTTTCCTTAAAGAACTTTTCCACCAATATCTTTTGCTCATTCTAATGAAAATATTGTTAGAATATTGTTTATTTCTTCTATACTTGCATCCATTTCATTATGTAGTTGAGGTACCCATTTTATATTGCTAAACTAAACTCCACAGATATTTTTTTTGTTATCACAAGTCTTTATTATCTTTCTGAAAATTGGTTTTTCTTTTTTCTTAGATCTAAAAACTTTTGATTCCTACCATTTTATAGTCAATTGACCTTTACTTGCTTAACACAGTTACATCTTTAACTAAATGAACTTTGTTCTCTGAGCATAAAATGTATTCCATTCTTTATTTCTGCATTTGGGCTTCTCCATGTCCATTTTCTATGTTCTTTCTTATAAAAAAGGTGTTTTGAATTTGAGAATGGTTTCTTTCAGCAAAATCTACATGTATGTCTCCCTTACGATTCCTTGTATCCACTACAAATTTTCGTAGTGTTATTTCTCCTCTCTTCTTTTGACCAACTTTAATATTGAAATCACAGAAATTAAATGTAAATTGAGACATATTTTTTCTTTTTTATTATAGATGTTTCCAGATCTTCATAAAATTTTTTATTTCTTTCTCTGCATGGACTGTTGTAAGTGTGTACTTTTGCATGATATTCAGTTTATACTTTTCATTTAGTATGATAATTAATACTACAAATCTACCAGTAGTACTAGAAAATTTTTCTATGTAATCTACAAGATTTTTATTAATAAGAAATCCCACCCAATATTCTTTGTTCCTTTCCTGATCTCTGAAGCAAAATATATGGCTCTACTTTAACTCAATATAAGATTCCCCAGCTTTTCTAATTCCAATCAATCCTATTATATCCCAATCTATTTATCTCAGGTCTTCTAATAACACAGCAAAATTTTCTTCCCTAGACTGGGTCATGCCATTGTATGTGGTAAAGTTCAGTTTACAATGATGGCCTGATCCATTCCAGAGATTTTTTAGCACCCCAGCTGACCCCCACCTTGGGCAGCTGATCTCTGACGCAAAAGAAACAAAGGGAGTAAGAGAACACGATGAATAGACAAACTAAAAATATTTGCAGATGTGGACTAGCATATAAAAACCATAAAAAAAATTATGCAAGTACAATGATATGTATGAGGCCTTTGTTCTGCATTGGACTAGTAATGCATGATAATGATTTTATATGTACATATATATATAT
>NC_090739.1:95529697-95537197 GCF_036898095.1 Palaemon carinicauda | reverse complement strand
TAATGCTTCAGTTTATGGACCTGCTTAGCATAGTGTTTGTAGAACACCCTAGATGATTTCCATCCAGTATATGAGCGAAGACGCTCAAAGTTCATATACTGTAAAAAGTTCACTGATGAAGCAATTTTCTCGGATCATGACCTGCGGGAGTAATGTCAGGATCTGCTCTGCGAATAAAGTAGGTGACCTTTGCCCTGTTGTTTTAGGGATAAGTTTGATCCAGAGGTTTCTCATTTAAAGAGCTGTCTTCCCCTGAGGTCTGAAGTTCTACAAAGATAGACCTTTAGACACTACAGGACATAGAGAGACATCTTCCTTCAGAGGGCAGATTCTCCAGGGACCCCACCTCTTAGTGGGTAGCTCGTTCTTAGTGAGAGAGGTTGAATCAGGAAAGAGATTCAGTTCTCCCGCTTTTGTGAACTGAATGTGGCCCTCATCTCTAGATAGGGCCACTATTTAACTAACTCTAGCCCCAGAGGCTATAGCGAACAGAAAAATAACCCTTTGGGTTAGATCCTTGAGGGAACAATCTTCATTGTTCACAGATGAGGCATAATTTAGGACCTTGTCCAAAGACCATAAGATGGGCTTTGGCGGTGCTGCAGGCCTAAGCCTTGCACATACCTTCGGAATCTTATTAAAGATTCATTCACCAGATCCACTTGAAAGGCATATAGATGAAGTCTAGTCAAGGCTGACTTGCATGTAGTTATAGTGTTGGCTGCCAGACCTTGATTATGAATTTGGACAAAGAAGGACAGACAGAAGTTCATTGAAATTTCTTTCGGTCCTTTTGCTTTTACAAAAGCAACCCACTTTTTCCAAGGTAACTCGTAATGTCTTCTAGTTGACTTGGACTTGTATTCTTCTAAGAATTCTATATTGCCTTCTGAGATCCCAAATCTTTTCCTAACCGTCAGGGCAAGAAAATCATGAAATGAAGGGTTTGGGCTCTCTGTGATAAATGAAAGGCAATTAACTTCTGAGCCTTCTGAGCTAGTCGTGTGTTCAGAACTAGGGCCAGCCTCAGCTACAGTTACTTCACTAAAGGGAACAGATTGCTCTTGGGGTACTTTGAAGCCCACAGAACCACTCCTCCCTGGAAGGATCTCAGCATGTTGATGACCTTCTGCAGGAGATTGGATGGGATGAACAGGAATCCCTTTTATACTAGAGACATGATGTCTGTTATCTCCACTAGAGGATCCTGGTATGGGGCTACATATCGAGGTATTTTTTTATGACACTCGTCATGAAGAGGTCGATCTGCAGCTCGGGGACTTGTTCCCATCTGGGAGAGAATAGGTCTGCGTCTGTGGACCATTCTAACTCCATCGGCTTGAGCCCGAGTAGAACATCCGCTGTCACATTGCGGATCGATTGTACATGAACTGCTGCTAGGTGCCATCCCTTTAGGTAAGGGATGGTTAACGTCACCTAGACTGTATGAGACGTTCTCTAGCCTTGTCGGTTCTGACATCTCATTATCGCTTTGATGTCCCAGATCAGCCTGAGGAGGTCTGGTCTGATCTGCGTGGAGAGAGTTTCTCCACCCATGACAGGATCAACATGGCCTTGGATAGAAATGACCGAATACCTTGGACTTTCCTCTGATGGGAGTGAATACCCCAGTCTTCTGACTAGGCATCCATGCTGAGGATCTTCAATAGTCGGGGTAGTTGCAAGGGCATGGTCTTCAATAGGCTTTTGGTCTTTGACCATTGTTAGGGAAGTGATTAAGGAAAGACCGATATCGGTCCTTTTTCGATCTCTTCGAGTGTTAGATGCGTATCTTCAGCAGAATCTTAACGCATCCTTCAGCTGTGCTCTTAACACTGGCTCTGTCACTATTGCAAACTGGAGAGAGTTCTGAACTCCTCCCTTTTAGCGTCTTGGAATCCTGACTGATTACCATAGTCTCTTGATCGACCCTGCGATCTCCTTTTACATTCCCAAGGGAAAGGAGAGTTAGTGTGACCACAGGTTTCAATGGATTTTTAACCATTGAAGCCTTTTAGCTGGAGAGAATCCAGACTTCTTGAAGCTTGTCTTGCATCCCCGATGTTCCGGGAACCGGATCACTTCCTTGGATGCTCATAGACCAGCCACTTCGGGTGCTGCAAACCCCAGCCTTTCGTCCAGGTACATTGTTGCCTGAACCATTAATAGGCTTGGTTTTTGCGTGACCGTGTCCGCCAATCCCGTGAAGATGCTTAGGACTGTTTAGTCCGACAAGTATCTTTCTCAGGACATACGTTATCCTCTGTAACTTGAATCCTAGGTAGGAGGGGAGGGGGTGACTGACTGGAAGCTGCCAATAGACATCTTTCAGGTCTGACAAGACTGCTAACACCCCTTTTTGAAATAAGGTCCTTTTGATCAGAAGGATTAACATTCTGAACTTGCTGTTTTATTTGAACATGTTGAGCGGCGACAAGTCCAGAATGACTCTGAGTTTTCTTGAGTACTTCTCGTGAACACCAAACAGCCTTCCCTGGAATTCGATGGACTATACTTTCCTTACCACCTGTATGCTCTAGAGCTCTAAGGTATACTCTTCCAGGATGTTTTTGGAGTGTAGGAAGAGTTGAGGAAATGATGGTGGAGGCTTGTCTACTTCCCATCCTAGACCCATCTTGGTTAGGCCTTGGACCCAAGGATCGAAGGTCCAGCGATCATGAAGGAACCTCCCTCCTACCAGAAGCGTCTCTTTGCTTTGCTTGATCAGAAGGTTTACATATTCGATCGCTTGCCTGTGGCACCGCGGTCATTGCATCTGTGGGATGTTGTTGAACAGCCCGAAGAACTTTTCTAGACTTTTCCGTCTTCCTTTTAGGTTGGGGACCCACAACCATGGAAGACTTTCTCTTTGAAAGGATGCCCCACTTTTGGAGAAGTCCTATGTTCTCCGTGGTGGCCTTCTTAATCACCTTTCTAACTACCTCATTTAGAAAGAGGTCTCTACCCCAGATGTTCGAAGATATCAGCTTCCTGGTTTCGGGTTTCACTGTCGCGGCAGCGAACACAAACTAAGTTGGCCATATGCATATTTGCTAAGACCATGAGCATATCTGGGATACTTTGGTGGGCTGAACACAATTCTATGCAGTTCTGTAGGGATAGGGAGGATGCAAGCCTCTCCATTGTCTCTTGTTCCTTACTCAAAAGAAACTCAGATAGTTTAGGGAAATTCTCGCTAAACTGTCGTCTAGCGACATCCGCGTCTAGTCTTCCTACTGAAAAGGTTAAGTGGACTTCCTTCCATTCTTTCTCCTGCCTGGGAAAGGCTAGTGATAGAGGCTTGCACTCCTCGAGTGCAGGACATGGTCTACCTGCCTCCACTGCCTTGGCAACAGATTTAAATGCCTTCCACGTAAAGGGGAATGATATTGAAGCAGGAGCAAGAAAGGAAGGGTGTCTGTTACCTAATGCGAATAGTTTTGACATCGAGTAACCCGCCTTTCTCAGGCTACTTGACAAGATAGCCTGTGCCTTATCATGGTCGAGAATCATGACCTCCTTCAGTTCTGTTTCTTTTCTTGACGTTGGTTCATGTCTCACTCGAATGAAGCAATTAGGGAAAGCCTCAAAACTTGTCCAAAACTGGATTTTGTCCAAAGGAAGAGCACCAATCTTCTCCAAGATATAGAGTTTGCCGTTTAAAATCGGCATAAGCTCCGCAAACCTCCAGGGATTGATTTTGGATCATGTCGGAAGGTCTTGGTCTCTGGGTCGTTTGTATGACCCCTTTTCATCTTGTTTGCGAAGGTTTTCTATTAGACCTTTCATTTGGGCCCATAATTGGTCCATTCCGTCTAATAGAGGGGTAGAGGGTGAAGATGTCGATGTTAATGGCTCTAGAGCCGGGACAAACGGAAGCAATTCCGACATGACATTATCCACCTCTTCCCGTGGGGGCTTCCTGCCCTCCGTCCCAAAGGCTATCTGGCCTCAGGAAGGTGTGAATCGTGCTTGGGGCACCTTTATTTCCTTACTTGCTTTCGGGAATAGTAGGTTACGCATCCTATCATTAGGTAGGTATGGTCCTGGAGAGATTTTCCGGAAGCCTCTCACCCAGTTACATAGTTTGTTACGAGCTGCATCCCTAGACTCTATCGACTTGGGATTCTCGAAACCCTCGGACATTAAGGTCCCACATACATTGTAAACTTGAGGGTTCCAATAATGCAGGGATTCGGAAATAATATTGCAGGGGGCATGGAACCTGCATGTATTATGACCATAGAAACACTTACTCTTGATATTGCAGAAGACTGCAACACATGTCATCTGGGGTTCCTCCTATAAAGGAAATAAAGCAGAATGAACATACAATTGATTATCTCGCTGATAAGCAATATGTAAAAGTCATCTTTTAACTAAGATAGCTTAGGATAGTAAGCTAGAAAAGGATAATGGGAGACACATATTTGTGTATCCCCTGCAAGTAAATGCTGTTACCTCCCCTCAGTATTAACTATAAGGAGACTCCTCTATCAAGGAACTCTAACGAAAGGGTTCTAACCCCTAGGGGTAGAGAAGTGTATAAGTCACTGCCCCTTTTTATTCTTAACACTGTGGGGTAAGGATGACTGATTTCCAATCAGAGTATTGAAGGGATTCTATTCTTTCAATATAGGAACGGTCCCAGCAGAAGCCCGCACAAGGGAACCCAAAATATGTTAGAAACTAACTAATGTATAATCATACTATAGTTTTCTGTTTGCAGTATATACTATATTGCAAAATACTGACTACTGTATAATTATATATAATGTAGTTCAGCCAGTGTGCCGCTGTTTTGGCAAGCATCTGATGGCACGGTCCAGCCAGCATGACGCCGACTGGACTAGGAAATATAAAAGACATATATATGTGTATCCTACCCAGCCCATTTGCTGTGACCTCCCTTACAATATTAAATCATAGAGTTTCCTGATCAGGGAAACTCAGGGATAAGGGTTCTAACCTTTTAGGGTTAGAAGTGTAATACCACCAGCCCTTTAAAATATTTAATATTATAGGGTAATATGAAAACTGAGTTCTAATCAGAATATTGAAGAAATTCTATTCTTTCAATATAGGATTGGTCTCAGCAAACACCCGGGCAAAGATACCCAAGATATAATGGAAGAAAACTACTGGTATAATATATACAATAGTTTTTCAATCTGCAGCACATGCTATACTGCAAATATACTGACTACCTGTATAAACATATACTGTAATTCAGCCGGCATATAGCCGGCATAGCTAGTCCCTGCCAGCACAGCCAGCATGCTAGCTAAAAGAGATAGAGACAGCATGGAGTGGAGGCTGCCTTATTACTGTGTATATATACACTAGTTAAGGATGTAAAAGTCTAATTTACTGCCTTTCTCCAGAAAGAAGGCTCAAATGGAAGAGGAGAATGTAACATTCAGGCTTCCATCCAGCCACAAGTACCATTGCCGGCAAGGTCCAGTCGGCACGTAGCCGGCATGCTAGCGCCCGGCAGTACTGGTACAGTCGGCGTACTGCCGGCTGAGTCAGCACCTATCTGTGTCGGTCTGCCGGCGGTAATACCCCGGCAACAGAACTTGTGGCCAGCAGTCCAAGGGAGGACTGAAGAACGTTGGTGACAGAAGGGATTTCCCACCAACAGCCATCATGGCTACCAGCAGCTTGCATAGCTGCCAGCAGCCGCCAATCACCGGCAGCTGTCATGGCTGCCGACAGATGACATGGCTACCAGCAGCTTGCATAGCTGCCAGCAGCCATCATAGCCGCCGACAGTTTGTATAACACATGGCTGCCGGCAGCCAACATGGCCGCTGACAGCTGTCATGGCTGCCAGCAACTGGCATAGCCGCAGGCAGCCGGACAACAGCTGCAGAGAAGGAGTCTGGTCGGCCCCCGCAACCCACCGGCAATGGTGAGGTTACAGGACGACGGGTCAAAGAAAGACAATGGCTCGGCCATCACAAAAGAACAAAGGGGGAGTGAAAAGGGTCCTGTATGAGGTGTGGAAGGAGCCGGCAAGGTTGCCGCCCCTACACACCCTTAACCTGTTAAGCGTCCCCCCTGGATCAGGTTGCCGCTAACGTACCGTCACGCTTTTTTTGCCCTGAGCGGTCATTTCACTAATGATAATTTTTCAAAGCTTATATCATTTCTTTATGCTTATAATTCGTATTTATAGTTAAAAGTAGGGATATTAAATAAATGGTAGAGTAAAAAAAACAATTAATACTACTATTATTTCATTTCAAATGGCTACATAATACTGAATATTCTAATGGGTTCTTTTTATCTTCAATCGTAAATCTTACACCTGGATAAGCAACAAAAGCAAAGGGATAAGTCTCTTCCCCCCCCTCTCTCTCTCTCTCTCTCTCTCTCTCTCTCTCTCTTGGCATTTCCTTTCCTATATAGTTTTGTGAAATCTCGTTGTCCAGTCATTTGGTAATGAGAAGTCATTTTCACTTTCGGCATCGAAAGAAAACTTTGTTTCTTCAATATACTCATCACTGGAGGATTCAGAATTAGTGCTTTCATTATCAAACAGGTAATCATTATCAAATTCCTCAACAAGAATATAATTTATTCCATCTAAAGAAATAACCTTCCTCTTTAGACCGTTCATTACAAAAGGAACAACAAACAACCACTTCCGCATGAACGCCCGTGCACTGATAGGAAACCAGTTTTCTAACATCAAGCTACCTTCAGAAAAATAGTTGCCAGACATCATATAAGTTTCTATTTACAGCCCCCATATGCTGAGAGTGTTGCCAAGTGGTGATCCTATACTTACTATACGAGTAAATGTAATATCACGAGACTGACGGCTTGAAAAAGGCAATTAAAGTCATGAACGGAATATGCAGTTGAAGGCGGGTACCGAGTAGATCGTGGTGAACGGTTTATCACGTGGGTGACGCTTAACAGGTTAAGAAACTCTGTTTCAGTATCTGCGCCATCCTAGGTAGCAGGAGAACTCTATTCCCTATCCTAGGGTCTGCCAATACAGTTAAGGGGATGGCAGCAGTGCCGCCTCCTCTCAACAAGGGAGAAACAGAGTTCCAGTGCCGGCGCCATCCTAGGCCTCAGAAGACTACTACTCTTCAGCCTAGGGTCTGCGAGCACAGGACTAGTCTACTAAACCACAGGGAGAAGGTGGCGGCATCATACAACCACTTCAGGTGCCGCCTAGGGAGAGCTAGCCTTCTATGTTGGGTGCCTAGCCGGCAGGGGAATGACTATTCACCCTGCCGGCCGACTGTCGGCACAAGACTAAATACTCTGAGGTTCTGCCCGAATCCCAAAACCTGCCATCTGCGGTTAAGGGACGAGACAGAAAACCCTAGGCTAGTAATGCCTGAATGAAAACTCGAGGCATGACCCACTAGGGTTGTAGCTTAAGGCTACACTCAGAGGCAAAGAGAGATTACCCTTAAATCTCTATCAAAGACGAGTATCGGTTATATAATAATTCTAGGAGATATCAATCTCCGATGA
>NC_090739.1:95519697-95527197 GCF_036898095.1 Palaemon carinicauda | reverse complement strand
GCTCAGTGAGGATAGGAAGCAAGGAAAAATAAAATATTTTAAGAACAGTAACATTAGAATGAAATCCTCCTATGTAAACTATAAAAACTTTACAAAACAAGAGGAAAAGAAATAAGATAGAATAGTGTTCCTGAGTGTGCCCTCAAGCAAGAGAACTCTCACACAAGACAGTTGAAGACCATGGTACAACGGCTATGGCACTATCCAAGTCTAGAGAACAAAGGTTTGATATTGGAGTGTCCTTCTCCCAGAAGAGCTGCTTAACATAGCTAAAGAGTCTCTTCCACCCTTACTAAGAGGAAAGTGGCAACTGAACAATCACATTGTAGTAACCCCTTGGGTGAAGAAGATTTCAGTGTTGTCAGATGTATGAGGACAGAGAAGAATATGTAAAGAATAGCCAGACTATCTGGTGTGTGTATGTAGGCAAAGGAAAAATAAACCGTAACCAGAGAGAAGTATCCAATGTATTACTGTCTGGCCAGTCAAAGGACCCCATAACACTCTAGCACTAGTAATATTACACACACACACACACACACACACACACACACACATATATATATATATATATATATATATATATATATATATATATATATATATATATATATATATATATATATATATATATATATATATATATATATATATATATATATATATATATATATATATATATATATATATATATATATATATATATATATATATATATATATGGGGACTATTCGCCACCAGAAATATAAATACAGTGTGTATTGTGTTTTTACCCTCTACAACTTTCCATTGTTCATTAAATTTTATATTTACTACTACTGTGTGTAACCTTTCAAGAAAAAAAAATGTGAAAAAAAGATATTCCACCATTGTAATAAATGCTATTGAGTCACACAAAAAAAAGTAATTAAATGTCTTACAAAAAACAAAGAAATAGAAACTTTATGTCATTTGATAGTGCCTCAGAGGCACATTGGATGCATTACGGTCTTTGATTAATATAGTACTAATGATTTAATCATTTCAAATATAAGTACATATGTTGAATGTTGCTTATTTGTTAGAAGTATATACTGAATTAGAAGAATCCTATTACGTTCTTTGCCAGACTACAAAATACTTAGGAGAATAAAATAGTGGCCACGGTGAATGTACTGTCCACAAACCTTGACGAATCTACTTAATAACGTATCCAAGATTCCCTTCCAAATATGATTATACAATTACTTTCTTGTTCAATATCAGACAAGAGAAAATTTTCTTCTGATTTGTTATCAGGTCTATATATTTTACATGTAGCTGGAATCGTTAACTGCATATGCCCATTGGGTTTGCTGGTGCTAAACTAATATCATTCCTTTTTTTTGTCGAATTAATTTCTTCAAGCGGTTTCTTGTGATTCTTTCTCTTTCATTTCTCTTCATTATCACATTGCAGTACATTGGGCCCTTTGTTCGCATCGCCAATATTTGATGTTTGAACCACTCTTAGATAACTTATAAAACAAGCCTAAGTAGAGCCTTCGTGTTGAAACTTCACTTTTTCCGCATTTGCTAAGAATGTCTGTTTCCATTTTGAAGACTCTAGGGAGGCTGGGAAAAGATATTAGTTGAATAAATAATTTGGATATCTTTTTAGAAAAATTGTATTCATTACATTTAACAACCAAACAACATAAATCAAAATAATGAAACACACTGCCTAATTGTGGCGGCAAAACGTCCTCGGAGGCGGACTGGCGGTGGCTAATTGTCAGCGGCGAATCGGCCACGTCGAATGGTCTCATCCCCATATACAGTATACTAAATCACGTGAAAGGATATATATATATATATATATATATATATATATATATATATATATATATATATATATATATATATAATATATATATATATATATATATATATATATATATATATATATATATATATATATATATATATATATATATATATATATATATATATGCATAGACCTTAAAGGAGCATGTGATGCTTAAATTCAATGAACCACAAGAAGAAATGAAAGCACTACGTGAATCCTAACCTGTTTCTTCTCTACTGCTTCATCTAAAGGATTTATAGGTTGATAGAAATTTTTATAATATAAATGATACAGAGATAATACAAACTTGTATACAAACATTTGTAGAGAAATATGCATACTGCATTTGCGATAACACATCTGGAAATTTTTTTACATGGACTTTACTGGCTACAGATACATGTTCATTCGCAATCACTAGAGATGAATGATTTTCTTTAAGGAAAATAGCGCTTATGGAACAAATTCATTCTTATACATATCAATTTATGAATGCAACGTGTTCCCCATGAATTTGTCCCTCTGCAAACATTCCTGAATAATAAGAATGATTCTAAGCCCTTTTAGTGACAGAAACTCAACTTGTTTTCTCTCAATGGAAAGCTATATACCTACAATTTTTACTGCAATATCAACTAAGAAGGTGAATCCTAAATTCTAACAAATATGAGAAATCGCTGAGCTTACACTATAAATTGTATCACTTTAGGGACCACTGGATATTGTGGATGAAACCCTCCACATAACATAGAATGGCCATCCTTTAATGACTCTTGCAAGACGAGGAATGTGCGGGTTAGTCCAATAGCCTGGCCGAGGAATTTGAGTCTTATTTCTCTGTATTCCCAGTGAAGTGACCCATTCGTCCATCTGCCATTATAGAGTTTCGGCGCAAGGTACACCCGACAATTCGCTTGTGCATACTCATAATTCTATGATGTATCCACGTAAAACAAATACCAAATCTCTCCAAGTAATACGATGCTAGAAAAAGATATGACCAACCACTCTTTTCCCCGTGCCAAGTTCATGAAAGAGAGAGAGAGAGAGAGAGAGAGAGAGAGAGAGAGAGAGAGAGAGAGAGAGAGAGAGAGAGAGAGAGAGAGAGCCAAAAGCCACTTTTTGGTGTGACTTGGGTATTAATTAATACTTTAATACGCAGATAGTTTGCTTCATTGAGACTTTGAAATCTAATAGAGTAAAAAGTTGAGAAAAAATCTTCAGTGATGTAAAATAAAAATTGCTGGAATAGAATAACCCAAAATACCGCATAACTACACGTCATCGCTCTTTTACAAATAGTGTACTGTTGGGTAACAGGTACAGGATGCAACGTTTAGGATCTAAGAGAAGGATGTCCTCGAACTATCACTACCACAGCAGCTAATCATATGATTAGACATTTTGTTTAAAAAACACCACAATAAATCACAGGAGAAAAGTAAAAATATACACGCATGATGATAAATTGAACTTCTAAAACAAGTTAAGTGAAGTGATACTGATGAATCAATTGTTAATAACAAAAATTAGAACTTTCATATAAACCTCATGCAAACACAATACAGAGACTCTCTCTCTCTCTCTCTCTCTCTCTCTCTCTCTCTCTCTCTCTCTCTCTCTCTCTCTCTCTCTCTCTCTCTTTAGTGATAACATTTTATCTCTGAGTAATCCTTTAAGAGTTGCCCATCTCCTTAGTGGGGATTAATCTAATTCTTCCTCTGGAAGGCTTCATACGTTAATGTTTCCATTTGTGAATGGTTTACATCGATCAACACCATTTTACGTTAATGGCTCATATTCCGTAATATCTTCAGATTACTTCCAACTTTTATCATTACTATTCCTGTTGCTGGAGGCTAATACGTTGAAATTGAGTTTATGATAAGTGAAATTGGTTTCTCTTAGGTAATAATTATCATTTTATTAAGGAGAGAATCAACTGTAAGTTTGAGTTCTGAAATATGTTATATGTGAGCTGGTTTGTTGAGATTCAGATCGGAACTAATTCTTTCATCAATAGTCCAGTTGCCAGAACGAGAACCTTGATATTATAGGAAATATACTCTTTTATTCGTAATTTCTTACTCACAGGGGTCTGTAGAGAAATTCTGGCTTGGTTGCCGGAGCGGTAACATAAATCCGTTAACGGATATGGATTTTTGTTTTGTTTTAGCCAATCAACTTATAATAGCGTGTGATACTTCCATCCCATACAAATTTGAGGAGAGGAATCGATTTCTGAGGCTGGTTGTGTTGTTTTAGGTCAAAATTGTGGTCATAAATAAATTTCATTGCCATTTTTTTTAACGTGCCCTATTGAGATTTCTTATTTTATTCAACCCTTGCATCATGGCTGATAGGATATGATGGCTACCTCATAGTGTCTTCTCAGGGTATGTAATGGGGGTAAAGCGGAAATAACATTCACTGTAATCGGGATCAAACAGATCAACTCGTGCGCCAAACCCCGTGAAAAAGACCTACAGGCTAAGCTATAGAACATTATTGGTGTAGATTGAGATGCGGCAAGAATAGCCTTCCACAAATGTTATTGTACTTTTACATCAAAAGAAAAAATAAGCGAGTAATAAAGTTTCAGAGAGGAAACGCTGAGGATGAGTGTGTAAAGACAACAACAACGTAGCTGACAAATGTGTGTTCGAGTACAAACATGACTAAATGTTCCTTGGTGAGGAATTTTTGCCCATCAATGATACACCCAGGCAAATGGGACCGCATTCGTAAGTTTATGACTAAAGAATGCTTTGACAGAGACATAACCCACTTTCAACTATAAAAGATATGCTCTTTATTGTTTATGAGCAGCGCAATAAGGATGTCGCCAGTTGAGCCAAGATGCACCTTGCTTTCGTTTCTGATCTGCTTGCTTCTTAATGCAAATATGACGTCCACTGCTACAACAAATATATGAAAGTCGAAGACTATGCTGATGTGCCAACTGGTAATTCAGATGAAAGTGCTCTGAAGGAACTCTATGAATATATGAATCAAGAGAGGTTCAGAATGTGGGATAGTGTTAAATTGCATTTGTTGAGTTCGGATCTAGGTGGTATGCATGATCAATGTGATATGTTTAACAAGCTGACTGACTGCATGGCTAGGAATATAATTGTTTTCCGATTAGATGGCTGTGCTACCATTGTTGGCTCCCGTGGAAGCGTCGCTAAAATCTCAAGGTAGTTAAAGTAGACGATACAGATAAGAGGAGCATTGCTTCCGTGATCAAGCAGATCAATCATGAGGCACGGGTGGTCAAGAATGACAGTGCCAATGATGACCTATCTCAATCAAAGTGACCAGCCCAATTCTGTTGAAGTTGGTTTCCGAATTAGTCTCTGGTGGTGAAGTAAGCAAGGAACCTTTTAGTCTGAGCCATGACATCACTAGGTCGGTAACTAGAATGGCATGAGCTCTGACCAGTTTGGTGAGCAAACTGACCCTCAAATAGGCACAGGTGGCCTTAATTAAGGGTATAACCATTTATCCAAAGATGGTAGGGGAATGGATCAATTCTTTTTCTATCACTGCATACCTCTCAGATACCATGATGCGCATCTACCTGAACACCCTGATGCACCAAGTACCACAAACCGTGGACCAAGTCACACGGAAGAAGGTAAGAAGAGGAGGAAAATGGATGCAGGTGACAGATGTCGAATCTTGCTAGACTTGTCCAAAATGTCTCACCCACTGGAAAATCAGTCCACACTCCTGTAAACATCGCCAATGGCAGATTTGCCCCCTTTGAAGCTGAGGTGAATGATGCCAAATTAGTTCACATAGGCGAGAGAATGGCTGCATAGTTCCAGACATCCCTCCCAACAGATTCCATGCACCCATCTCTAGCTCCGTAAAGGCCATGGAACACATAAATAAAGGTATGCAAGTAGGAGACAAGCAAATCTTTGAACTGGAAACTCTCTTCAGTCGGATAACGACGACAGATGAAGCTAGTAACCAATTTCGAATATGAATTGTACCCAATACGCCCCTCACTAATCGACGAGTGTGATTGTTTTAGGACTGGTAGTAAAGCACTGCTTGCACAAAAACTACATAAAGGCATATGTCATACTGATATAAGCCAGCTCTTCTACCACATTATTTGGCTATTGAAAGGTCATGTGTCCGTCATAGTTAGGTCCATCAAGACAAGATTGTTCTCTCTCCCTGGCAGGGAAATCTTAATCTTCGACAAGTGTCACAATGTTTCTGCAAAGGGCTTTGAGTATATACGACGTGGTCTTTGCTCCATCAACTAAGGTCTGACCATCAACACAATGTTGCCCAGTCATGCCCACAGCTTAGCCAAAGAAGTCACCATGGAGGGCACTAGCAATGGTGTGTTCAATCATGATGAAGCAGACTTAAAAATGATCTTTTACCTCCTCATGAATGCTTAGTGTGACACACTAGTGGTTCGCTTTGTTTCAGATGACACTGTGTACATTCTGCTTGTTTACTGGGTATTCCGAAACAAGATCCAGGTCACAGTGCAAATAAAACGGTGGGATGGAGCTTTTGGGACAATAATGCCACCTATGCACAACTTGGCCCAAAGTTCCTGCAGATTCTGGCCATGCACTATCTTTACTGGTTTAGATACCATATCATACCTGAAGGGTAAGGGAAAAGTATCGGCCTTGATGACCCCGAGATCTGGGAACTTCCCGGGCCTGTACTTGGGCTTGAGAGAGCTCGATGCCACCCATGCACAGCTCATGGAAACAGGACAGATATTCTGTGCTCTATAGGGTCTGCAGCAAAGGTCAAGAATGAGTGTATCAAGATATCATATGTACACAAAGAAGTCTGGCACGGGGCTCAACATCATGTCACTACTATCAACAGAACACAATCTGTTCCTAAATGTCTTACGTGCTCCTCTGCAATCCATGCTTGCAATATCTGCTGACCGGCATGCCCCACCTGTACTGGATGTAAAAAATTATCGGTGGAAAATCAGCAACTAACAATTTTCACTTTGGTCCATTCCAGTGTCCTGTGGGCACTCTTGATAGTCTATCACATGATTTTAAATAAGGGGGCTGCATTTCAATTTGGTTGCACCCCCGTTTCAGCTCGCATTTTGTAAATAAGGGGGCTAAATTTCAATTTGGTTGCACCCACTGTTCAGCTCGCATTTTTGTAAATAAGGGGGCTAAATTTCAGTTTGGTTGCACCCCCGGTTCAGCTCGCAGTTTTTGGTACCAAACCATAGGAAAATATGTCTGCTACCCATTTCCGCCCGTTTCCAGGTCAGCAGTTATCCTGAAACATGTCTAATTTCATGATTTTTCACCTACCTTGTGCAGATATTTTTCTCCGGATTTGAATAGAATTTTTAGGTTGTACATTAACTATAACTAGTATTTGAATGATTTCACTATAAATGTTATGATAGTCTTGAAAATTTTTTTAAAGTATCCGTTTTAAAATTTAGTATTTTGAGAAAATAATACTGTCAGAAGAGGATCTAATATAAAAGTTTTCAATTAATCTCACAAGCTGAATATGTGATGGGTCCTGCTTAATCTGTCGCTAGACTCTGGAAATTTGCTGTGGGAAATCATAAACACCAAAAATTTCCAGGTACTGAATATTTATTATTTGTTTTTATCAAGGGTTACAGTTCGATTACAACATGTT
>NC_090739.1:95504697-95514697 GCF_036898095.1 Palaemon carinicauda | reverse complement strand
CACCTTTTGAGTCAAGTCTTTCAGCGATCAATCATCATTGTTCAGGGTTGAGTTAAGTGAAGAACTTTATCCAAAGACCATGAAATGGGCTTTGGAGGAGCTGCACGCCGAAGTTTAGCGCAGGCTTTAGGAATCTTGTTGAAAATTTCATTGGAGAAGTCTACCTGGAAAGCGTATAGTATTGGTCTGGCTAGGGCGGATTTACATGTAGTAATCGTAAGAGCTGCTAAAACCTTGTTCATGCAGATGGATGAAGAAGGACAAGCAGAAATCCGTAGACATCTCCTCAGGATTCTTCGCCTTGACAAAGGCCACCCATTTCTTCCAGGAAGACTCATATTGTCTTCTTGTTGACTTTGACTTGTATTCTTCTAAGAAGTTAATATCGTCTCTAGAAATCCCAAACCGTTTCTTGACCGCTAGGGCGAGAAAATCATGAGATGAAGGTTCTGGGTTTTCTCTGATGAAGCAGAGACAGTCAATTTCTGCACTTGCTGAGTCAGAACTGGTTCCGGCAACGGGATCAGCTTCAGGCGTAGTTCCGTTATCAGAGGGAACCAAACGCTGTTGGGCCACTTGTGGGCCACTATTGCTGCTGTCCCCCGAAAGGATCTCAGTTTGTCGATTACTTTCAGCAGAAGGTTGGTTGGAGGGAACAGGTAGATCTTAGACCACCCGTTCCAATCTATGGACATTGCGTCTGTCGCTTCCGCTAGAGGATCCTCGTATGGGGCTACATACCGGGGTAGCTTCTTGTTATCGCTCGTTGCGAAGAGGTCTATCTGCAGTCCTGGGACTTTGCGTAAAATGAAAGAGAATGATCTTGCGTCTAGAGACCATTTGGACTATCGGGTTAACCCTGGATAGAGCGTCCGCCGTCACATTGCGGAACCCTTGAAGGTGGACTGCTGACTAGTGCCCTCTCTTCTTCTGGGCTAGACGAAGGATGGCCAATATCAATTGATTTATGTGAGGCGATCTCGAGCCTTGTCGATTTAGGCATCTCATTACTACTTCGTTGTTTAGAACCAAACGGATGTGGATTGAGCAGCGAAGTTTCAGCTTTTTCAGAGTTAGAAAAACTGCCATGGCTTCCAGAAAATTGATGTGGAAGGACTTGAAGAGGGGAGACCAGGTTCCTTGGACTTTCCGATGATGAGAATGACCTCCCCACCCCTCCTTTGGGGCATTCGTATGAACAGTGACTGCTGGAGGAGGTATATTCAAGGGTACCTTGTTTCTTAGGTTCTCGGCCTCCGACCATGGCTTGAGTAGTGATCGCAGACGATTTGGTATCGGTCTTTGTAGATCTCTTCGAGTGTTTGATGCGTATTTTCTCCAAACTCCTGATGCATCTTTTAATTGTGCTCTCAATACTGGATCTGTCACTGAGGCAAACTGGAGGGATCCCAACACTCTCTCCTGTTGCCTTCTTGATATCCTGTCGGATTGAAGGAGTCTTTTGACAGATCCTGCTATCTCTTTCCTCTTCTTTGATGGAATGGAAAGGCAGTGTGACTGTAGGTCCCAGTAGACACCCAGCCACTGGAACTTTTGAGCTGGAGAAAGCCGAGACCTTTTCAAGTTGATCTTGAATCCTAAGTGTTCCAGGAACTGGATCACTTCCTTGGAGGCTTGCATGCATTCTTCCTCGGATGCTGCCCACACCAGCCAATCGTCCAGGTAGGCTACCACCTGGATTCCTTTCAGGCGTAGTTGATGAATGACTGCATTCGCAAGCTTTGTGAATACCCTTGGGGCTATGTTTAGGCCGAAGGGCATGGCTCTGAAAACGTACTTTCTTTTCTGTAGTTTGAACCCTAGGTAGGGGGAAACTTGACGGTTGATTGGAACATGCCAGTATGCATCCGTCATGTCTATAGAGACTGTGAATGCCCGTTTGGGCAAAAGGGTCCTTATGTGCTGAAGTATCAACATTCTGAACTTGTGGTTCACTATGAACTTGTTGAGTGGTGATAAGTCCAGAATGACTCTGAGCTTTTCCGAATCCTTCTTTGGAACACAAAATAGCCTTCCTTGAAATCTAATGGACTTTGCCTTCCGTATAACTCTTTTGTTCAAGAGTTCCTGAACATATTCTTCCAGTACGGGGGTTGAGTGTTGGAAGAATTGAGGGAAGTTTGGTGGAGTTGAGCTCCAACTCCACCCTAGTCCTTTCTTGATTAGGCTGTGGGCCCAGGGATCGAAGGTCCAACGATCCCGGAAGTGGAGAAGTCTCCCTCCTACCGGCAGCATCTCACTTGGAGTGCTGGTTGGAGGACTTGCCTCCTCGGCCACGTCCACCTTTGTTGCCCCTACCTCTGAAGGGGCGTCTAGAGGATCCTCGAAAGGAACCTCGAGACCTTGGCTTAAAGGTAGTTGATTGCCTTTCAAATACTGGGGTGAACACAGGCGACTGGGTTGCCAGCGTTTGGGGCACCAGTTGAAAGGTGGTGGTTGGTTGTGCCACCGTCTGGGGCATCGTGGCCATGGGAAGCTGTTGCTGTTGCTTTGGCCGAGAGGGCACTCTTGGTCGTTTTGACTTGGTCTTCGGCTGGGGACCCTCATCAGCGGAAGATTTCCTTTTAGAGGACAAGCCCCATTTGGAGAGGAGATTCCTATTCTCCGAAGCGGCTTTATCTATGACCTCTTTGACCACTTCACTTGAGAAGAGGTCTTTTCCCCAGATATTGGAAGCCATCAGCTTCCTTGGTTCGTGCTTCACTGTAGCAGAAGCGAACACAAACTCCCTACAAGCCCATCTGGCTTTAATAAAATTGTACAAATCCTTGGTGACTGTGGCCAAATGAGATTTGGCAAAGACCATGTACATATCTGGGGTGTCTGGGATGCTTGCCATAGTCTCTAAGCCAGTCTGCAGAGACATGGAAGCAGCGAGACGTTCCTTAGTCTCCTGTTCCCTGCGCAGGAGAAACTCTGACAGCTTCGGGAGATCTTCGTTGAACTGCCGTCCAGCGATATCTGCCTCTAGCTTCCCAACTGTGAAGGTGTTATGGACATCCTTCCAATCCTTATCATCTAAAGGGAAGGCGAGGGAAAATGGTCTACACTCTTCAAGTGTAGGGCAAGGTTTCCCTGCCTCAACTGCCTTTAAGGCCGCCTTAAATCTTTTGTCCATAAAGGGGAAGGCACGTTCGGAGTCAGCAATAAAGGATGGGTGCTTTTTGCTGAGAGCCGGCACCTTGGAACTAGTAAAGGCCCTCTCTTTAATGGTGGTTGTATATAAGGCCTGTGCCTTAGATAGTTCAAGGACAATCGTCTCCTTCGGCTCTATTTCCTCCTTGGATGCTGGTTCCGTCCTCAAACGGTCATAGCAATCCCGATAGGCCCCTTTACTAGGCCAAAATTTGATTTCCTCTACTGGAACTGTTCCCAGTTTCTCTGAAAGGAAGATCTTCCCCCCCGACATAGGCATATGCTCTGCATACCTCCATGGGTTAACGTCAGAGAAGGCGGGGAGGTCCTTAAAGTTTAACTTCTTCGGGGCTAAACGTGACGCAACTAGCTGATGTATCTCCGTCCGGAAAGATGCTTCTTTCTCGGATGATTTCTTCTGAATGTCCTGCACCATGGACAGTAGCGAGTGTAGCGTACTTGTAATGGAATCCAACTGGGGTGCGGTGGAAGAAGTCGAAGGCGTCGGTTCCTTTGCCGCTGCACACGATACCGAAATCGTTTCGGTTATCTCGACTCCAGTCTCAGGAGGTATCTCATCCTCCTGCTCCAGTTCATCCACTAGGAGATTGTTCTCAGTCTCCTCCGAGACAACAGACATGTTGTCCTCTAATTGGATGCTCTGAAAGGCATCCGAAACGTAAGGTTCTACCGGAATCTGAACTAAGGGGATCTCAGGCTGAGCCTGGGGAACAATTGCATCCGCAGATGCATTAGGGAAGAGACAATCCCTCATCCTCTCATTAGGAAGGTATGGGCCAGAGGTGTTCTTCTGAAAGCCCCTGACCCATTTTTGCAGCGTGTCCCTTGCTGCATCCCTAGACTCAGTAGACTTTTGATCATCAAAAGCCTCTTTAATCAGTTTGCCACAAACGGTACATACTTGTGGGTCCCAGTACTTGAGAGCCTCTTTGGTGACTGCGCAGCGAGCATGGGCCCTGCACATGCCATGTCCGTAGAAGCTCTTACTACGGACCCTGCAAAAGTTGTTCCCGCACACGGGATGCTCCTCCTGTAAAGAAAGAAAAGCTATAAGTATTTGGTGAAATTCTCAGATTTCAGTATACATATTTTAATTATTATTTAATTAATATTTAATTAATACTTAATTAATATTAGCTTGGATAGAGTATGCTAGAAAGTAGGAAAGATACCTACATGTGTTTCCTGTCCAGCCCATTGCTATACCTCCTCCAATATTGAACTAAAGATTCATAATAAATTCAAGGAGAAGATAATATCCTTGGATATAAGGTGTCTTCTTAACACAATCTTCCATGTTCAATATAGGGGATTAAATTAATGGATAATAATCATTAATTGGTAGGGAGAATCACTCCCTAAAAGTGATGGTCTCACAATTGGCTTCCCATCACCACTTGTAGGTTGGAAAACTTTTGGGCTACAGAAATGACTGGCGGCGGCATGTCTCCAGTATTGCTGGGCTTGCCGGCATCTACCGGACCCGCCGGCGTATGCCGGGCCCGTCGGCACATGCCGGGGCTGCCGGCATATGCCGGCCTAGCCGACATATGCCGGGCCTAATCTGGGCTATTTGAAACAGATACTGTCTTCAAAGTAGTGGGTGGCAGGTCGGCAGTTGCCGCTCTGCCCGCCGGCAGCCGAAGGATCCCTCTATCAAGTAGGACCCGGCGGCAACCGGCGGCAACTATATAAATTTTGGGTGGCCGGCTGCCGGCCGGCCGTTGCTGGCAGCCGGTCATAGTATGTTCATTGTCGTTGGGTTGTCGATCAGTGACACCCACGGCAAGTGGTGGCAGAGTAACTGCCGGCCGACAGACACCCAACATGGCCGACGACAGCTACTAGCTGCCGGCGGCCAGCCCAGTATATGGAAAGGCAGAGAGGAAGAGAGGATGGGGGATGGCAAAGGCTCAGCCTTGCCGGCCTACATCCTGAAAGAGGGTGCAAGTGGAAGAGGGAATTATATTCGTGCTTCCACTCAACCATATCCCATTCATATGGGGTATGGAAGGCAGTCCAAGGGAGGACTGGAGAGCACACTCAATGAAATGAGGGTACCTGCCGGCAGCCGGCCCAGCCGGCAGCAGACAGGGAACCTCAGGCCAATTCTATAGATTACCCGTAGGGTCAAATGTAGAACAATGGCCAGAAGGGTGATGGTTCATCCAACACAAAAGAGACAGTGGGGAAGGGGTAAAAGTCCTATAAGTAAGGTAAAACCCTAGAGCATTGCCTAACTTGAAGGATTCTGATCTCATAAAGTAACCTCAAGTAGGAGAAATCATTTGCCCGGGTTAGGTTAGTTAAGTGAGAAAGCGGCCATAGGACAAAATCTCACTAGAGAACAGAATCTCATACCAGAGATCTTAAGTAAGGAAGAAATCATTTCTTCACACTAAGATCTACTAGTATAGGACTGTCTGCCAGACCGAGGAAGGAGGAAATTGATATGCAAGAACCTCCAGTATGGCCTAGGGAGGACTAGCCTCCTGAACGGCAACCTAACCTGACTTTGGAAGCCATTTCACCAAGACAGTAGGATGCCTAACACAGACTTTACTCTGATTTTCCGTTCTCAGCTCAAAACCGTGTCAGTGGTTAAGAGAAAGAGACGAAACACCCCAGTAAATTTTGCCAGAACACAGTTCGCAGCAAAGTTAACTGAGGGTAGCCTAAGCTGATCAGAGGGAAGGGGAATTGCTCTTAGATCTCGTTAGAGATAGTATCGACTTAAAAGGTATAGGAGTCTCCCCTTAAAAGACAATACAAGAGCAATGAGTTACATGTAAGAAAGTATACTAAATCCCCTAGGCTATTAAGTCTAGGAGCATAGAGAATCGTTCACCGAAACTCTCTTGTATACTATCTTGGAAGAGGAAAATGTTATGCAGTAATATCTTAATTGTATAAAATATAGCCTGAGCTTCAATAAAACTTACCAGGAAGGTTATATCATGCATGAAGTGTGTAGGTGCCTATGCTAGGAAGCCTAGCACTCGTGAGGCTCGATCATAAATAGCCAAAACCATGACAACAATGACATAATATAAAATTCCCTAGCTTAATATCTAAATAGCTCAAGTTATTAAAGCGAAATAATGCCGGGAAATTGTTCTTGCTAACTAAATGAACAAGAAGAACGAGTGCGTCCATGACGCCATCCGGCTGGCAACAGCTCTTGTTACGTTAATTACGATCTCAATCGAAGAGTAAAACTGGCAAGAGCTTATATTTACACAATCCAAAGATATTACTTAACTTTCCAGAAGCAGATGAAGCTGGTGAAGGCATCATAGCGACGAAATACTTCCAAAATAGCGAGAGATAACACGGGATAACACTGGTCAGCAAAGCTACAAACGAAAGAATGGCTTTGTGGCGCCTCGCGCTGGCGATTCGGCGCACTATTTACTGTACAGTACAGTTGGAGTGTCGAGAGCATCGCCTCTTTACGACTCTCCTATATTCTTGCCACTTTTCCCTCTGGAAGAGAAAACACCATTGGGGGTGTAGATAGCTATGAGACGTGTCAAGAATACGTCCTCTGATATATGCGATATCCCTTTTTAAATTTTAAGGGATATTTGCTCCAGGAGTTAGAATTCTGGATACATTCGGTAAATTCTCTGGGATATGTCACTGTAGTCAAATATACCTAAGAAGCTACTAATGAAGGAACTTCCATCAGGACGACATGGCCTGAGCCCAAATATATATATATATATATATATATATATATATATATATATATATATATATATATATATATACAGTGTATATATATATATATATATATATATATATATATATATATATATATATATATATATATATATATATATACATATATATATTTTTATATTTATATATATATACACACACATATATATATATATATATATATATATATATATATATATATATATATATATATATATATATATATATCATATGTGTATATATATACATATATATATAAATAAATATATATATATATATATATATATATATATATATATATACATATACATATACATATATGTATATATATATATATATATATATATATATATATATATATATATATATATATATATATATATATATATATATATATATATATATATATATATATATATATATATATATACATATTTGTATATATATGTGTATATATATAAATATATGTATATATGTATATATATGCATGTATATATATATATATATATATATATATATATATATATATATATATACAGTATATTTATATATGTATGTATATATATATATATATATATATATATATATATATATATATATATATATATAATATATATATATATATATATATATACATATATGTATATATATGTACATATATATGTATACATATATATATATATATATATATATATATATATATTATATTTACATATATGTATGTATATTTACGTACACACACACATGTATATATATATACATATATATAACTATATATAAATATAAATATAAATATATATATATATATATATATATATATATATATATATATATATATATATATATATATATGCCATTGTGATTAATCAGTTAAGGGAAAAATCAACAGAGTATGAAATTCATAGACAAGGAAAAAGCTTTTGATTCTGACAAAACCTCGACAGTGATAAAAGCTCTTCAAAGATAAGGAATTGACGACTCTTATGCTTGAACTCTGGAAAACATATATACAAGAAGTATAGCAATCCTAAAACTACATAGATATAGTGAGAAAATTTTGATTGAGATAGAAGTAAGACAGGGAGACCTCATATATCCTAAATTATTCACACTATGTCTAGAAGTTTTTAAGGATTGTAATTGGGAAAGCGAAGAAATTAAAATTGATGTGGAATACCTTAACTACTTAAGATTTATAGATGGCATAGTTGTGTTCAATGATTTATGGGTTTTTACACGGGTTTTTGCATCGGATGAGAATTGCAGTTGGCATGTTTTACATAACATTTGAAAGGGCATTTTTATTCTTTTACGTGGTATCCTAAAAAGGCAAAAACGTAAAATTTATTGTCTGTTATTGCTATACAATCGCTAATTTTATTCATACATGCATATAGCTCCTATTTATTTGTTATAAATTTAATTTTCAGTTTATTTCTATCCTAATTCCTTAGAAATATTACAAAACTGTAAGTAGGTTGATATATGGCATCATTGTTTATGTAGAACATTGTAATTAATCACGGCTGGTTACCGGTAAAATTTATTTGAAAATTATTGCTAGATCGTAAGCATTGCAAAGATAGTCTATATACATCATGGAAATGTTCAATCGTTCCTCGATATATGCAATAAAATGACAGTTTATATCTGGTATAGTTAGACCTTGTCAATACAGAAAAAAAATCTGCTAGGTAAATTTTGTCCCAGGACCCAAACGCTTGACATGTCAGGATATTTGCTTTCTTAAATATAATTTGAGTAAATCAATTTATATCTTGGTTTTCTAATAAAAATTCTATTTCATTTTCAGAATTTGAAGAGGTCAAAATCCATATTTCTTTTCTATTCCATTTACAAAACTTTACTTTATGCTATAAGTTTTAACAATGAATGTATGCTGCAGAAATTTATTATTTAATTGAATCTAACCCTATGCACAGGTAAAGATTTCTGCACACACTGGAATGAAATAATTTTTTTCCGTCTCATGAATGGTATTCGAAATAATTATCGTCAAAAGAAGAGTTAAGGTTACTCAAGAGGTTATAGATATGAATAGTTTTTACATAGTCTACAACAGTTTTAGACATGTTCTATCATTTTCAATGCAGTTTGAGCCAACTTATTTCTAAAAAATCAATTTCAACATTCTGAAAAAAGAATAAATTTCCAGCAGTCATTTAATAATAGCTGGAATTATGCCCAAATTGACTGATTTTTTCCCCTTTGATTAGTGCCGTTTCAGTGATGCAAAACCAAATTCTTTTGGACGAAACCTCATTCATTTTGTTGCATTTCCTAGATTGATTATGATTGATAATGATTTGATTCCTGATATGTCCAGCAAATCACAGGTAATTGGAACATGGAAATGACTATATTATCTGCCAGTGAAAACAACACTAATAGATGTCTCCATCAGCTTAGTTTTATCACGACAGTGGTTTTAATGAAACATCAGAATATAGTTTGCTCGGGATTTCTTGATGGCTTTAAATCATAACTTGAATGGAGAGGCATGCGGTATTTTACACCTTCTTGTAAAATGAGTACTCATACACTATCAGTAAATTTCTTCTGGTTTCCATTCGTGCATCCTTAAGTGATAAAGAAAAAAATTGCAAGCATATTTTGAAATACAGCGATGGAATATGAATATCTAAACAGAAAATAAACTCAACTAATTATTGTTTTTATATACTTTCAGATGAATATGGATTCTGTCAAGGCTCTAACTTTCACTCTTGAGTTCTTCTTATTAGTCTTGAATGTAAGTATTATAAGTCCTACCCTCCTTATTACATATGTGATTACAGAAATCATAGAAAGGTACACGATTAATGTGCAGTGTTACTGTACAAAAAAGTTTTATGATTGAAAAACTATATCTCTGAACCTTTTGAAAATGCTAAAGGATAAAATTTCGGATTTCTTGTATTCTATTTGATGGATTCCTGTTTAATTACCAGTGTTTTGGTTCCACACCTATCACACAAATATACTCAAATTGGTGGTTATAATTTTCCAAAATTTCGTTATAACATAGAGTAAGGCTTTGATTCAACGTTTCCGTACTAAATAGTCTATATCAACGTGA
>NC_090739.1:95482197-95502197 GCF_036898095.1 Palaemon carinicauda | reverse complement strand
AAATTCTTAAACAAGATCAAGGAAAATATCAGAAAAGACCAAAAGCCTAATAAAGGAACGATTAGAAATGAAGGTAAAATCCTAAAAATATGAAACGATTAGCAGAACTATCCAGAACAATAAACAAACTAGAAACCAAAGTCATTCGTAAACGCAACCAGACAAAAACTAAAGAAACACCAAAGAAAGGAAGAAGCATCAAATAGATGAAAAGAAGACTTGTAACAGATATTTGCTTTAAAGAATTAAAACGGAGATATTATCAACAAAAGAGATGAAGTGATAAAAATTACAGATGATTTCTATACAATGCTATGCAATAGTAATATAAGAAATATACTTGCCAATATAATCGTTGAAAGACCTGAGCTAGTATCTAAAGTAAAAAGAAAAAAAAATAAAGGTATGAAAAGTGGCATTTTAGCAAGAGAAAAGGGTTTAACAATTGATTAAATAATAGATGGAGCTTAAATGCTAATAAAACTCTCTGAACTTTACAATTGTTTTTTAAAGAATGGTCTATATCTATAGCTTTGGTGAAACATTATCATTATGGCAATTCACAGAAAAGGGAAACACTTGAAAAATTAAGGACCAATACGCTTACCCTTAGCAATATATAAAATTTTTACGATGATCACATTAGGCTAAATAGAAAAACAGCTAGACTTTAAAATTTTTACAAAGATCTTATTGAAAAGAGTATTAAAAACAGTTTGATGTTAATCAACTAAGAGAACAAGAAGGACTTAGAAGCAGGTATTCAACAACTAATCATATTGGGACGAGCCGAGAGAAGGTTGTGACTCAAAGACAGGATGAAAGCAACTGAGTAACTCTATTACAGAACACTCTCCTTTATATACAAAAACTCAATGTAACAGGAAATTTCCTGTTCAACCAACACCACACCGGTTAACAGTTAACTGTGAGAAAAACATACATGTTATTTCAGGTTCTTTTTAGTGCGAAGGGAGAGCGAAGATACAAGCAAAATATATACACAAAATGAAATGTCGTTACTATGTACGATCGTGTGACACATGGTTGGTACATGGCTCCCCCCCTAAAAATGACATACTGTACATGTTAAATAGGGCACCCTGATCTAGAGTCTGTCGGTATGTGATGCTTCGCTGGTGGCTTGTAAGTCTGGCAGGCATGGAGTAAATTTTCCCACGACGTGACGTATGCGCTGGAGATCGTCGGAGGAGGCTGTAGAAGGAAAAAAATTCGGCAGGGACGACCAACGGGTCGCCATACACCATTTCAGCTGCTGAGACGTCGAGGGCATCTTTAGGAGTGGTCCTTAGTCCCAGGAGGACTCAGGGGAGCTGAGTAAACCAGTGGGAATCCTTGCAGTGGGACATCAAAGCTGCTTTGAGGGTGGGATGAAAACGTTCAACCATTCTAGTGGCAGCGGGGTTGTAAGCAGTTGTCTGATGTAGAGTGATGACCAGGAGATTCGCTAATGATGTCCACAATTGAGAGGTGAAAGTGGTACCCCTGTCAGAAGTAATATGCTCAGGGATACAAAATCTTGCAATCCATCCTGTGAGTAAGGCAGATGTCCATGAGTGGGCGTTGCAGCTTCCATGGGAATGGCTTCAGGCTAACGAGTGGAGCGGTCGATGACGGTAAACAGGTAACAATGTCCTTGTGATGTGGGTAGGGGGCCTACAATGTCGACGTGAATGTGTACGAAATGAGGCTGAGGTTGAGGAAAGGTGCCCACTCCTGAATCCGTGTGTCAATGTACTTTGGAAGTTTAGCAAGAAGTACAGGCGCGGACCCAATCCTTAGCATCCTTAGAAATGCCGTGCCAAATGAACTTCGTCTTCAGCAGCTGTGCAGTAGAACGGCACGAGGGATGTGAAAGGCCGTGAATGAAATCAAACACCTGCCGGCGCATGGGAGCAGGAATCCAAGGTTGCGGTCTACCAGTACTAACGTCACAGAGGAGGGTGGTTTTGGAGTCTTCGAGGGGGAAATCTTCCCAAGGGAGGGACATGCAGGATGTCCTACATGCTTGATACTCTGGATCCTGTCGTTGGGCTTCAGTCAGGGCATTGAAATCCAATCCCAGTTGAACGTGTTTCTTGACAGGGCATCGGCAACGGGATTCATTTTCCCAGGGACGTATTGAAGGGTGCAATTGAATTCAGCCACGGCGGAGAGATGTCGGCGTTGACAGGCGGACCAGGCGTCAAACTGTCGAGTGAAGGCGTGCACCAAAGGCATGTGGTCTGTGTGAATGACGAAGGGCGTACCTTCTAAGAAATGGCGAAAGTGATGGACAGCCAAGTGCACCGCCAGCAATTCTCGATCGAAGGTAGAATAACCCGATTCTGCCTTGGACAGTTTTCTGCTGAAGAAGGCTAATGGGCAGGGCGAGCCGTTGACCGCCTGGTCGAGTACTGCACCAATAGCGACGTTGCTGGCATCGGTAGAGAGAAGCTGGCCTCGGTGCAGAGAAGGAGAGGGGCATGTGGGATAGGGATAGTGAGGGCCGCAGCGGTTCATAGGGCCTTTTTTGCATTGCAGAAGGCCGCTTCTTGAAAGGGGCCCTCTTCAGGGCCTTTGGCTTGCCCTTCAGGGAGGCGTAGAGGGGAGCAAGAGTGGCGGCAATGGCTGGCAGAAAACGGTGATAATAGTTGATCATGCCCAAGAATTCCTGCTGAGCTTTGACGGTCGAGGGCGCGGGGAAGTCCTGAACGCCTGCTACCTTCTCAGGGAGGGGATATTCTCCTTCAAGAGTGATGCGGTGCCCTAAGAACGACACTTCGTTGGCGCCAAAGGTACACTTGTCGTACCCGACTACAATGCCGTTTTGTTGCAGGCGGTCAAGCACGATGCGCAGGTGACGGAGGTGTTCCTCTTTTGAGGAGGAGAACGCAAGTATGTCGTCCACATAACATACACAGAAGGCGAGGTCCCCTAAGATGCCATCCATGAGACGTTGAAACGTGGCCCCAGCATTACGAAGGCCAAAACAGGAGTAATTGAAGGTGTATATACCAAACGGAGTGGTGATTGCGGTCCTGGGGATGTCTTCTGGGTTCATAGGCACCTGATAATACCCATTCAGGAGGTCGAGCGTAGAGAAAACCTTCGCTTTGTGCAGGTAGGAGGTCACGTCGGCGATGTTTGGGAGGGGGTAGTGACCCAGTTCTGTTTGCATGTTCAGGCGCCTGTAATCCCCGCACGGACGGAGGGAGCCGTCTTTCTTCAGAATGATGTGTAAGGGTGACAACCATGGGCTGGAAGTCTTTTGGCAAAGGCCCATTTCCTCCATTTCAGCAAACGTCTGTTTGGCGGCTGCCAATCGTTCCGGTGCCAGACGTCAGAATTTTGCGAAGACTGGGGGTCCCGTCGTTTTGATATGTTGATAAATACCGTGCTTGGCAGGAGCTGTGGGCGTTTGCCGAAGTTCTGGACGAAAAACTTCCGGGTAAGACGTGAGGAGGTGGGCGTAGGCATCCGTAGGTGCGCTGATGTGGAAAGCGAGGTTGGAGGGGGCGGGTTGAAGAGGTGTCGTCAAGTACGAGTCTGCGTTGACCAATCGTTAGTGGGCGACATCGACCAGAAGGTGGAAATGAAAATGGAAATCCGCACCGAGGATTGGCAATTTGACGTGAGCAACGAGAAACTTAAATTTACCATTTCTGAACGATAATGTGAGGTTCTTGTAACCGTAGGTAGGTATCGCAGATCCGTTGGCAGATACCAAGCGGACGTCGGCAGACGTAGACAGACTACATCGTGTCCTGAAGAGTTCCCTTGGCAAAAGAGAACGACAAACACCCGTGTCTACCAAAAATCACATGCCCGTTCCTGCATCATGTAAAAAGAAAAGATTAGAAACACGGGAGGCCACCGCCACGAGTGATGGGCTACTTACACGTGTTTTGGGCACTGACAATCCTTGGCACACTTCTTTGCGGTTGCCTCGAATCTGTTGTGGTAGTAGCAAAATACGGCGGATGGGAGGTAGTAAGTGGCTGTAGAAGACGTTTGTTGGGGCGCGAGCGAGTGGTGGGTGGCTTTGTCGCCACTTCGGCACTTCACGGGGTAGGCGTGTATGTCCCACGGCATTCACCTCAGCTTCGGTTGACGTTGAATAGGCGTCCCCTTCGTCAGGAGTGGAGGCGTTGATAGAGGTCTTGAAGTGGCTGTCCATAAGGGCGTCGGCTTTGGTCATCAAGTCCTTTATGGGTAAACTATCAACATGGGGTATGGCAGTGCGTACAGGTTCGGGTAAACGGCGTATCCAAAGGGCACGAAGTAGGTTCACCTCACGAGGAGAGCCGTCTGCGGCAGGTTGCCGGCGAGCGATACTGGTCATTTCCCTGAGGGCGAGCAAAGCCCTTTAGTCCCCCGATAGTTGTTGAGAGAGCTGAAAAAGCTTTGCTATGCGGGCAGCTGGCGACGGCGAGTACTGCTGCAGAAGCTATGATCTGAGGGCATCATACGCTATTGGGGTGTCTCCTTGTTCGCAAAGCCAGTCGGATATTTCCGGGAAGGTGTCCTCGGGTATCGCCACGAGAACATAATCTGCTTTGGTAATTGAGCGAGTCACGCCCTTGATGCAAAACTGGACTTCTGCGCACTGCAACCAAGCAAATGCCTCTCCGCTGGCGAAACACGAAAGTTTCAATGGGGCAACCACAACGCCAACTTCCCTAGAGTCTGCCATAGAACCAATGGCGGAAGGGCAAGGGGGGTGGCTGGAAGGCGGGAGAAACGAGTTGACTTCCGGGGTCACCAATGTGACAAGCCGAGAGTAGGTGTGACTCAAAGACAGGATGAAAGCAACTGAGTAACTTTTTTACAGAACACTCTCCTTTATATGCAAAAACTCTATGCAACAGGAAATTTCCTGTTCAACCGACACCGCACTGGTTAACAGATAACGGTGAGAAAAACAGACACATTATTTCAGGTTCAATGCAACAGGAAATTTTCTGTTCAACTGACACCGCATCGGTTAACAGTTGACGGTGAGAAAAACATACATGTTATTTCAGGTTCTTTTTAGTTCGAGGGGGAGAGCGAAGATACAAGCATAATATATACACAAAATGAAATGTCGTTACTATGTACGATCCTGTGACACACGGTGGGTACAATATCCATGTAATTAATCAGCTAATGAAAAAATCAACACAATATAACAAACCACTATGTATGGTATAAATAGATTATGGAATAGCTTTTAAGGATATCCACTGTATATAGGAAGTTCAGTAATCCTATAACTACTTGAATATAGTAAGAAAATTCCGATCGAGAAAGGAGATAGACAGGGAGACCCACTCTTTCCTAATTGGAAGGAATTGCAAATGGTGGTCGAAGATTCAAATAGAGAAAAGAGAAATGTAGGACTAAAAATAAATATGAGTAAAACTGAAATAACGTTTAATGAAAATGCAGAGACAGCAAATAATGGTTGTTGACAAACCTCTAGACATTGGTAATAAATATACGCACTTAGGACAGACAGTAAGGATTTCCTCAGGACATGAGACTGAAATTCAAAGAGAGATAAGCATAAGATGGAGAGCCTTTGGTAAACTAAATGAGATTATGAAAAGTAAAATACCACTTTCTCTTTTCTTTAAAAAGAAAAGTATTCAATCACATGGTCCTACCAGTAATAGGTTATGCATCAGAAACTTCGAGCCTTACTAAAGGCTTAGAACATCGGCTAGTTGCAACTCAAAGATCAGTGAAAAGAAAAATGATGGGAATGACACTAAGAGACAGAAAAAGAGCAACATGGATACAAGAGTAAACTAAAGTATAGGATATTCTAATAACAGTTAAGAAAAAGAAATGGATAGGGGCAAGACGTATAATGATAATGACAGATAATAGATGGACATTAAGAATATTAGAATAGGTCCCGAGAGATTGCATAATAAGCGGGGAAAGGGTGAGAAGACAACGGATTGACGGGCTAAGAATATTTGCGGGTATAGAATAGCATAGAAAGACTTTTTACAGATGCTTGTGTATGCACATGTCTAAGGCCTTTGTTGTGCAATGGACTAGACGCGGTTGATGATGAATATGATGGGGATACCTTGATGTAGTGAAAGGGTTTGTGCATCGCCATGATCAGCAAATCTCTGCTAGTAAGTCCAAACCATGTTGATTTGCTGTGACTGATCAGACTAAAGTCTCCCCATATCACCAATTCGCAGTGACTAGCGTTATGATGAAGGTCAGGCCCCAGACATGACTAAGGACATGTCTATGGCCTCTGTTTTGCAGTTGACATTAAAATGTGTTGTTGCATATATATATATATATATATATATATATATATATATATATATATATATATAATATATATATATATATATATATATATATATATATATATATATATATATATATATATATATATATATATATATGTATATATATATATATATATATATATATATATGTATATATATATATATATATATATATATATATATGTATATATATATATATATATATATATGTGTTTATTCTTATTCAGTCAGTATGAAACCTTCCTTTACAATTATGTTGACCTCCATAGTCCACTTGCTAGTTTGTTACAATCTCTTCTTCCAAAAGCCAGATTCTGCAATTGTCTTCCAGACCCAAATTCATGGTCATACTGATTTCCCTCTTATCTCAATCACTTCCACATTATCTTTCCTCTTCCCTCCTCTCAAAGTCAAACTTATATGGGATTCTCTCTTTCCATTGATTTTCTTATCCATCCTTGTGACCGATTTCTTTAATCCCTTGGTCGCTTAAAATTTCTCGTTTTTAAAGTCTAATTTGTACGATATTTTCCCTCATTTATTTCACTATAATTTTTCTTATATCTTTGAAAAATTACTTCAAAACTCTAGTCTACAATATATATATATATATATATATATATATTTATACTGCATATATATATATATATATATATATATATATATGTATGTATTTATACTGCATATATATATATATATATATATATATATATATAGAGTGTCCCAAAATAATGTGTAAACTTTGGATTGTTACAACTTGTTCAATTTATTGATAGTTATGTGGAAAACAGATTCACAGGAGAGAAACAATGCACATCTAAAGATTCTGAGAGTTCACAGTGATAAAGTAAGGATTCATGGGGCAATTTGAGAATGTTCACCTAAAGTGTTCAAACTAAACATTTTGCTCAAATTAGATATTCAAAGTCAAAGAGTGTATACATTGTTTTGGGGACACTGTATATATATATATATATATATATATATATATATATATATATATATATATATATCTATATATATATACATATATATATATATATATATATATATATATATATATATATATATATATATATATATAGGTGATAGGTTAACCAGGGCACCAGCCACCCGTTGAGGTACTGCCGCTAGAGAGTTATTGGTTCCTTTGACTGGCCAGACAGTATTTCACTAGAACCTTCTCTTTGGTTACGCCTCATTTTCCGTTTGCCTACACATACACCGAATATTCTGGCCTATTCTTTACACATTTTCCTCTGTCCTCATACACCTGACAACACTGAGATAACCAAGCAATTCTTCTTCACCCAAAGAGTTAACTACAGTACTGCACTGTAATTGTTCGGTGGCTACTTTCCTCTTGGTAAGGGTAGAAGAGACTCTTTAGCTATGTGCAAGCAGCTCTTCTATGAGAAGGACACTCCAAAATCAAACCATTGTTCTCTAGTCTTGGATAGTGCCATAGCCTCTGTACCATGGTCTTTCACTGTCTTGGGGTAGAGTTCTCTTGCATGAGGGTACACTTGGGCACAATATTTTATCTTATTTCTCTTCCTCTTGTTTTTTAAAAAGTTCTTATAGTCTATATATAAAAAAATTTATGCATGCACATATATATATATATATATATATATATATATATATATATATATATATATATATGTATGTATATATATGGTATTTGTTAACAAAACCACGCTCCCTATATAGTGCCAAATTATGCTAAGCTATTTTTTCTTCAATTACTTTTTCATAATTTGAAATAATTCTCCACATTTTATATAAATTCCAAATATATACTAAATGAACAATGGGGTAATCACTGAAAAATGTCCATAAATTATACAAAAAACAAATAGCGACACTTTTGAGTAATTACTCTATTTTCCATTCAGTATATATTTTGAATATATATCAAACGTATGCTGGCATCACGAGCTTCTGTTTGGTTGACTATGTTGACGATGTCAGTTCCAGGTCGTTTAGTAAAGACACCAGGGTAGTTTTTTTTTTTTTTTTTTTTTTTTTTTTTTTTTTTTTTTTTTTTTAGAATTCTATAATTGTTTATTATTTCAACTTTTTTCCCATATGGAGAGTTGTTTTAAGCTATGAAAAAGTAATAGAGGAAAATAATAGCTTTGTATCATCTGGCAACATATGGACGGCGTGGTTATGTAAACAAATACTATATATATATATATATATATATATATATATATATTATGAAAACTGACTTTGTTTACTTTTTCTTAGAATCAAATTATTCCATATAATTCTTTTGTACAAATTCTTTGATTGAAAACATTATTTTTTGTTTGCCTCATTGAACTCCCTTAGCACTAATCTCCACCGTTTGGAATGCCAGATTACATATTGAAATTGTTGTTCATATAGGATACTATGTTTTGCATTAGGTGTCTTCCTGAAACTCCTCTTCCATTTCTAAAAGAAAAGTTTTATTGTATTCAAATATTATATAATTTGTAGCTTCCTTTATGAAAATTCTAGATATCCATATTTATTATATAAACTTATACTTTGGATTTATTATTATTATTATTATTATTATTATTATTATTATTATTATTGTTATTATTACTACTAGCCAAGCTACAACCCTAGTTGGAAAAGCAAGATGCTATAAGCCCAAGGGCTCCAATAGGGAAAAATAACCCAGTGATGAAAGGAAATAAGGAAATAAATAAATGATGAGAATAAATCAACAATAAATCATTCTAAAAACAGTAACAACGTCAAAACATGTATGTCCTATATAAACTAATAACAACGTAAAAAAACCGATATGTCATATATAAACTATAAAAAGACTCATGTCAGCCTGGTCAACATGAAAACATTTGCTCCAACTTTGAACCTTTGAAGTTCTACTGATTCAACTACCCAATTAGGAAGATAATTCTATAACTTGGTAACAGCTGGAATAAAACCTCTAGAATACTGTGTAGTATTGAGCCTCATGATGGAGAAGGCCTGGCTATTAGAATTAACTGCCTGCCTAGTATTACGAAAAGGATAGAGTTGTCAAGGGAGATCTGAATGTAAAAGATGGTCAGAGTTATGAAAAATCTTATGCAACATGCATAATGAACTAATTGAACGACGGTGCCAAAGATTAATATCTAGATCAGGAATAAGAAATTTAATAGACCGTAAGTTTCTGTCCAACAAATTAGGATGAGACTCAACAGTTGAACACCATACAGGAGAACAATACTCAAAACAAGCTAGAATGAAAAAATTAAAACACTTCTTCAGAATAGATTGATCACCGAAAATCTTGTAAGACTTTCTCAATAAGCCATTTATATATATATATATATATATATATATATATATATATATATATATATATATATATATATATATATATATATATATTAGACTAAACAGAACAACTTTTAAATTTCTACATATAAAATGCTTATGCAAAAACAAAGAAAAACAGAAGCAAATAGAGAGAGAGAGAGAGAGAGAGAGAGAGAGAGAGAGAGAGAGAGAGAGAGAGAGAGAGAGAGAGAGAGAGAGAGAGAGAGAGAACTCTCAACTGAAAATTACTAAACTAGTTGCGTGCTAAATGTTATTGATAAATCCCGTAAGAGTTACTTGCTCGCTAATTTCCTTTACAAGGTAGCGTTGATCAAGACCTGCTGTAACTTCTTAGTAGGCAACTAAATCAGTTAGACACTTGCCACAGAGGTGAAGGCATGGATAGAAGAATATCAGATTTAGTGGAAAACGAGTCTTTCATGACAGGAAAAATCCATTAAAAGTATTTAACGATGCTGAATTACTAAAAATAAGGTATAATGAATATAAACCATTTAATACCATTCGATATAGAACACCCTACAAGAAGAAACTATTTTCTCTTGCCATAACAACAAGTTTTGATTACAGTTTAATAACATACAACAAGAACATTTCATAATTTCGTAGGAGATTCTCTTTATGTAACCCAAACAAGAGGTTCACGAGCCATTTACCGAGTTACTAACGCCGTGTGTAGGAAGATCATTGACATTTTGACTCCCTGAATCACGACTCCCGAACATTTCCCAAATAGATTGGAGGGATGCATATTATTAATGAGTCAATAAAAGAATAAAACAGAGTTTGCTATTAGAAAAGGGAATCACTTTATTAAGGTTATATTTATATGTGACCATCGTGCATCACTAATTTCGTGAAAATATATGTGAATAAAGACAAGCTTTGTTTTTGTTGTTACATAACTCATCGACACAGTCATGAATTATGTGAATATTCATTCCAAATTTGATCATATATACCTTTTCACTGATAATCAAGGGTTTTGTATAATATAAGGACAGGCTAAATAAAGAATGTATAAACAGCAATATCTTTATATTTTATATATCCAAATATACCCGCTCAAAATTGTTAGAATGTTTATTTTCAAGTCTTTTTTTTTTTCAACAAATCTATTCACAAACAAAATTTTTGTTGCTTCAAAATCAGGTTCTGTTTTTAAATCTAAGCACTTTCTTTTTTAACGCCAGCAAGACTATCAACTCCTATCTGTTTTATTGCTCTTCTCTTTTTGGCGACAATGGCTCTAAGTCATAAGACACAAAAGCCGTACGAATTTCTTCTGTAGAATTTGTAGAATGAATGGAGAAATATATGAATTATTGCTTAATAATTACAACAATTGGGACAACCAAAATTCTTTACTTTTTTGTGATAATTGTATCCGTTTCAACCTAACTATAACACTTGGTAGCAAGTGTGAAGTTGAAGGCACGTTTATCAAACAATTGTTGGTAACAACATTGATATATCAATAATAGGATTGTATTCCAAGAGTAATAAAAAAAGTATCATCTGTAAAACACACACACATGTAGATTATATACTATATATAAACAGTAGGCACATGTATTTATATATATTGTACAGTATATATATACACACACACACACACACATATATATATATATATATATATATATATATATATATATATATATATATATATGTATATGTATATATATATATATATATATATATATATATATATATATATATATATATATATATATATATATATATATATGAACAACAACAACGCAGCCTTTTTTAGTGTACTTAAGGACAAAGGCCTCAGGCATGTCTGGTTTTTCACCAGTTTCTATCACCACGCTGGAGAGTGTGGATTGAAGATTTTCAAGCAAACAACCTAATATGGGTGGCTCTGAATAGTACAGATTTTCTGAACATGGCAATACCCAAATTTCTTCACCACGTCAAGGTACCCCACACAGAAATATATCTATCTATCTATGTATACATACATACATATATATATATATATATATATATATATATATATATATATATATATATATATATATATATAGAGATTTCCTCCTATCATTATTGACGCAAAAATGCCTCGGTTAGATTTCGCCAGTATTCTTTATCATGAATTTTTAATTTGATACTTTTCCAAACATCATCTCCCACTTCATGCTTCCTAGTCCCAAGCCATATAGTGGACCTTCCAGCCATGTAGCTCTGGGTGTTGTAACTTTTTGAGTGGCTTGTGGAGCACAGTTATATGTTTAGTGAGGTAATCTCTCTTGGGGAGCGCGAAGAGCATGCCCAAACCATCTCCTTCTACCCCTCACCATTATCTCATCCACTTACGTCACTGGAGTATTCTTTTATGGTGTCATTTATAATCCTAATCTGCCATTTAACTCTTAATATTCTTCTGAGGGTTTTTTCTCAAATCTACTAAATCTGTTGGAGATTGTTTCATTGCCATACCATGACTCATGTCCATACAATAACTCATATCTCACTAAACTGGTATATACCGTGAGTTTTATATGTAACTTCAGGGGATTTGATTTTAAAATTTCATTTACCTTAGCCATTGAATGATTTGCTTTTTTCAAGATTTCACTAAACTCTAATTCTAAAGACCTCTATAGCTTATATAATTTATCAGAGTCCTCTTCTCTTTTTGTTAATTAGTATTTGATCTGTTAGATTTTTATGATTGCCACATGGTGAAGTCTATGTATATTTGTGGATGTCCTTGTGCTGGAAAAGCCTGCCTTTAATTGCAAGATTGTTTATTTAACATGAAACATATATAATGTGCTCCATTTTCAGTTGTAGCTTCACGAAAACCCTCAACACTTATCACATTCTATATACCTTATTCCAACTAACTTTAGCATTGAAGTCACCAATCACAATTTTCCTATCTCTCTTTTGGGATCTCATCTATTACAATCTGCCGTTCTTAAAAGTATTCTAATTTCCTTTCTTCAGGGGAATTATTTGTTGGGGCAGAGCAAACTATAATACTCATATTTCACTGCTTTGATTTAAACTTTGCATATAACAATCTACTATTTACAGCTCTACACTAAGTTAATGCCCTTTTCGTTCCTGGTGTCATCATCATTCTTACCTCTTCTTTCCTAACCCCATCTGTTCCTACTGAATATATATATATATATATATATATATATATATATATATATATATATATATATATACATACAGTATATATATATATATATACATATATATATATATATATATATATATATATATATATATATATATATATATATTGTACTATAGTGCCGTGTCTGGGAACCAAAAATATAATGCTACATATATTACGGCTGGCAAGCTACACAAACTCACCTGTTTGTTTTTACATTAAATCTGTTACACTTGAAAATGTTAATACTCGACCCCTGAGACAATTATATAAATCCCAGATAGCAATATATAAAACAGTGATTATCCAAACGTCCCTAAGTACACTCAAATCAAAACTGGGTAATCATTCTTAAGAATTATTCTAAACCACCTCTTACTTCGATTCATTAACAGGATACAAGCAAGAATGAAATGAATACTGGTGATTGAAATAATACACTCTTTACAAAAATAAAAATATTCTATATAAATTACAACATTTTGAAAAAAAATTGCAATAAAAAAATGAATCACTTGAAATATCAAGTCTGATCAAATCCTAGATTAAGACAAAAATGTTACGCTCTGAAAACTATATAAACACTCGACTTGAAATATTAAATCTGAATAAAACCTTAGACTAAGAAAAAAGAAATAATTACACTCTAATGCTTAAATTCTTAAAGAACTTACATAAACTAACTGATAAACATACTAATGATTTACATAATACCAAAAATCACCACATCACCTGGATACCTTGCAGTAACGTTTTATCACATGTTATACACACTATAGGTACTAGAGAGAGAGAGAGAGGGATTAACTTTTACTCATTTACTGGATGGCTGTTTCTTTTCTGCTGCTATGCAGCCCTGGGGGCCCCATATATATGAATTTTGTAACTTCCCGAATATTCTAATAGATTATTCTCATGGCTTGGGGGCCGGCCTCTAGCGCCACCATAGTTATCAACTAGATAAAAATTCATGGGACTAACCTTTGTTTCAGGCAACTCACTCTCTCAGCTGCTCCCCCTACCCACCGTTCTTGGAATGTAAAGAAAAAGATAAAATCTAACACCAGAGTTTTCGAGAACCTTCTAAAACACTCAGCAAATATAGGAATTGCGTATTTTCCTACAAACATGATGTAATACCACATAGAAATATAAAAAAGATTTACATAACCTTGCTCATATATTGTAAAGATCATATAGCACTCTTAAACTAATAACGTAAAACTCCGTAACAAAATCCATGAAATAAAAAGTTAATTCTTAAAAATAACGTAAATTTACATATACTGACTTGAATGAAAAATACAACGATGAAAGTCTTACGTAATTCATATGACAAACTTATACCTACATGAGAGGAACTCATCTTAAGAGCTGGCTATTTACCTCTTCAAGGCACCTATGAAAACATAAATAAAATACCTGAATAACTTATTTATTCTACACTAGATCAGTTTCGTAAGAATATATATATATATATATATATATATATATATATATATATAAATTATATGTATATATATATATATATATATATGTATATATATACATATATATATATATATATATATATCCTTGTTCTGAGGTTTCCTTAACAATCTCCTTACCACCTGTTCCTACTTAGGGCCAATATATCCAAATTATATTTCCTAGAATTGCTTTCCACTTGCTGAAACATCCCAATCTAACTATGGTCTAAACATTCCATTCACCAATTTTCCTTTTCTTCTTTAGTATTTAACTGAGAGATTCTTAGCAACTTGCTATCCCCGGGATTGGGGGCCATTCTGCTTTCTTCTCTTACCATTGACTAACTAAATCCACAGAGGATTAATTGACAAGATTTATCAAAGGATAGCCAGTTCCTTGTGATGCGTAGTGCCTATGTAACTAAGGAAAGTGTCCCCGCCGCTCCATTCTAATTCCAGTATGATCATACGCCAGGCATCAGGAGTATAAGCCGAATAGACAGTTTGTCTTTCGCCTTAAACCCAATATATCATCCAGCTGCCGGTGATTTCATTGAGATTTAAGTGGTATTGCCTCCACACCCAAAGTTCTCGCTACTCCACCAAGTTGCTCATCCACTTATATAACCGTTGGTAAACGTGGATTGCTAAGTTATAGTGCCTAACACCGTAGTGTATATATATATATATATATATATATCTATATATATATATATATGTGTGTGTGCATTTGTGTGTGTATATATACATATATATATATATATATATATCTATGTATATTATATATATATATATATATATATAACACACATATATATATATATATATATACACATATATATATATATATATATATGTATATGTATATGTATGTGTATATATACATACATACATATATATATATATATATATATGTATATATATATAAATGCGTGTGTGCGTGTGTATGAATCTTTTTAGTTTCTATTAACTTGGTTTTGATATAGAAAGCTTCTCTCTTGGTAATTTTTTTATTTTAATTTTTTTTTTAATAATAGACCACGTATTGCAGCGATTACTAAAGCATAAATTGTAGTAAACAATAGGATAACTCTAACTAGCAGGCACCTAGCTAGCAAGGTTTTATGATAACAAATTTTGTTGGCTGCCACGTAGTTAGATACTAAGGGCTTAGGGATATTAATCTTTTTGCACTGCCGTTCAATTAGCTCGTTATTCATGTTGCATAAAATTTTTCATAATTCTGACCATCCTTTGCAATCAAATCTTCCCGGACAGTACCATCCTGTTCGTAATACTATGTATGCTGTTAATTCTACTAGTCCTGGCTTCTTCATCATAAGGCCTCATACAAGAAGTTTTATTGCAGCTGTTACCAATTTCTGAAATGATCTTACTAATCGGGCAGTTGAATCGGTGGAACTTCAAAAGTTCAAACTTGCAAAAAATGTTTTTATGTTGAACTGATAGACATAAGCCTCTTTTTACAGTTTATATATGAAAGATCTGTTTTATTGTTTTTACTGTTCTTAAAATATCTTACTTTAATTGTTCTTAACTTTTCATGTAATTTATTTATTTCCTTATTTCTTTTCCTCCCTGGGCTATTTTTCTCTCTCAGAGCCCATGATATTTCAGCATCCTGCTTTTCCAACCAGGGTTGTAGCTTTACTACTACTACTACTACTACTACTACTACTACTACTACTACTACTACTACTACTAATAATAATAATAATAATAATATTAATACGCCTTGGGTGTTAAAAATATAATTTACTTATTATGAATTTGGTTCCTGGTTGAAAAAGATGACTTGGATGCTAATTCTACACCCGGGAGCATGAAACGCCTTGCTATCAATCATGATTCTCAAACTTACAAGTAGGCTACTACCATATCAATTACAACGTGTTACAATTACAATTACAATTACAACATGTTCACCAGTTTTCAAGTAGAGTGCATGAAAAACCTCTTGGTACTAGGAAGTGCCTGACATTTTAAAAGACAAGGAATGTTTTTGTTGTTTAAAGCTACTAATATACGCTAAAGCATAGGATACACCTATTCTCTGGTGACAGTGAGATTTTCCTTCATAAACTATTATCCATGGAAAGATCATACAGAAAATCTTCTAAAAACGATAAGATTCAAACTGCAATTGCTTGGAAAAAGATATTACAGTTTAGATCATTTTGCCCATAAGATGAACGCCTTAGGATACTGCAGTCCAATAATGCAGAATAATATTGCACCCAAGAGACGAAGAAACTATCTAGAATGTTAATTTCGTCTTACGATCATCCCTTAGATTTGTGGTAGGTGTTTTAACGTCTGTTCAGCAGTGTTTTTGATTGTAATAATCCGAGGTTTAATTGTTTATTTTCCCGCTATCTTCGACGAACTTTACAGTTTGCGTTTACGTGGTCCTAAAACAATAATTTAAACAATGATAATAACATGTCGTCTGAAACGTGCTATATACATGCATTTAAACATAGTATAGACATGTTTGTAGATTTCATATTAAAAAAGGGCTCACTTAATTTCACAGCATATTCAAACAGTTCCGTAAACAATAGAAAAGGTTCTCCAGATTCGGGACTTTAATTTTGACAGGAAAGTGTTCTTGTATGTAGAAGCTGGGGGATTTATTTTATCATAAGACTATTTATATTATTATCGTACCCTGCTGTAGTTTTATTTGAAATAATTTGAAAATTCAGTTTTGCTTTTTATATATTCAATGATTTAGTGCTAAAGGAAGTTGTCCCATTTTATGGCAAGTAAGAAGAAAAAAAAAAGATTACTTTTCTTAACAATATAGTAGCAATAATATATAAGCAGAATTTATTAAAGACTTGTCCTAGTCATTTCAAATTTCCCTAGGTTTAATTTGATAACAAAACGTGATTATTATGCATTGCTTTTAAATTAAACCTAGTGAAATTTCAAATGAATACGATAAGTCATGAATAAATTTTGCTACTCTATTGGCACAAATATAAGATATATCTTACATTTGCGCATTTACTCTATAAAACATTATAGAAAAAGTCCGATAATCGTATATGAAAAATAACAAATAAGTAACCCTACCTTCTGGATGTACCTCTTTCTTTGCCATTTACGGTATTGCATGCACAGTTTTTATGTTAGTAAGGTATTTATCATAGCTTTACCATCTATCATTAATATATGGAAAGGGGTAATTTTTTAATGTTTATGGGGAATGCTCTCCTAGTTTTGGGGATAGTTTCATACTATTTGCAGTTCTTACCATAACTATTTTCTCGAGGAGGTGCGTTGATCTTTTATGTAATTAAGTCGAAGAAATATTTCGAGCAGGAGTTCAAGCCAAATAACTTCTCGCGTATATTGGGTAGATGTCTGATATTCTTTAATTTCTGTGTTATTCAGAAATTCTAGAAATTTGATCATTCGATTTTTGCTCAATGAAATCTGACGAATGTAATGTAATTATTCTTTTATTTTTCTGTAGTATTCTATAAGTACTTGATAATATATTTCAGTACTTTTAGTGGGTTAACGACGAACCAGAATCAGATTAAAGTTTAAAATGTATTAGAATTAAAATATATATTCAAGCCCTAATTCTATGAAATGTATTATTGTATCGACTCCGACATCAATTTCTAAAATTCTTATGGAATTTGACAAATAAAACAGTTTTATAATCATGGTTTATTTGATATACTTTAGTAGATTCAATAATACATAGAAGTGTTTTTTCTACTGATGTTAATTACTTTTAACAATTTTCCAAAATGTCCACAGCCTGTAACACATATTCACTTTCTAATTTTTTTTTAGATTTATGATTATTTTATTTCTTTTAGTTATATTTAGATATCCTATGTTAAATACAGTTGACTTCTTAAATTTCTTAATCATTTGATATTTCTGTGTCTTTTTAATGACAATTCATTTCCGTATTCGCTGCATATATCTAATACAACACCGTTACAGTCTGCAATCTCTGTTAACACGTTATGCTTTGATTTATCTCACCCGTAACATCATTCTATGCATAGGTATTTGACTATCCCTATCCTTAATCATGAAATAGATTTTTACCATTTTTGTTTTAATTAATCGTTCAAATGTAATTGAAAACCGCACAATCAAACGTTGTGTTTGATGAATTTTGTAGCAACATTAAAAAAAAATAGATAAATAAAAACACACAATTGTGAATAAATCATATGCCCTTAGAGTTACCAGCGTAATTTAATATCTATGAAAAGGGGCTAGAAACATCTCGAAGATTTTCTCATATATAATTTCAAGCGAGAAATGTCAGCCAAATATTCTTCGACTTCTCTATTTATATTTTTTTAGATTTTGTTTATTTTCCGTAAGACTCTCCACCATTTCTAGATTATTTAAAAAGAGAAATGTAATCAGAAGAACGTGAAATAATATTTTCTTCTTATATGTCTTGACGTGTTTTTTATAGCATTCGTCCAGATACAGTACTTTGTTTATTCCATCATATATCTCCTTTTATTTGAGTTTGTAATACTTGTCGATAATTTATCTTTTTATTTTATTTTTTTTTCTTAAACATCTATGATTGTGAACTCTTTTCCAGGCTAAGCATTATTTTTGGCATCCAAATCATTCAGATGATGGTATATTTGAGTATTTTCTGACAAAAGATCTAGTCACCTAGTGCTTACTCTATGATAAACTATAATGGAATCAAAATCTAAATTATCTCCTTTTGTTAGCATTTACTTACAGAGCTCCAAGATAGAATTGTAGTTTGGCCTCATCAATGGATTAACTTAATAAAAAGAAAAATATATCATAATGTTATGATGTTATAATATCTCAGAACCGATTCAACATCATGCCTGATTTAATTGTATTTAAAAATGATGTACTACTATTTGATTAAAACTATAAAAGATAAAGTAAATATATATCTATTAAAAAAGAGGGCAGAATCATATACACACATTAATAAGGGAAATGTGAACTTGATACTAATAATGGAAGAGGCCCACTTCATTGTCAGTGATTAAATTTTATGGCTAAAATTACTGCATTCTCACCGGTGATTATTCCATTATACCAGATAGTTCTTAATTATATTAGGAACTTATCAGAAATATGATGTACACTACTTTTTATTTCATACCTGTTAACCTTTTATCATTAGTCATAAATCATTGAAAAATATAAAAATATATTTTCTAGGTATTACCTAAGAAATCCATACTTTTATGGCAATATTAGAAGGACAATTGTTTTACTAATATTAACTGGAACTAACTTCCCAAACCTCTTTTGACATTTGATTCACACTCTCTATATTAAAATTATAAAATATATCATTGTAAATTAAACAAAACTTTGACTACTGGCGATGCAGATATCAAGAATAAATTTCAGCACTGAAATCAAAGTTTTAAAGGACATCGACAAAGAAACTCAGCGATGAGATTCTGGCAAGTATTGTTTTTCTAATAGCGATGTTCCATAAGAAATTCCTATAGTGCAGTATTAACCATATCTTCAAAAAAGGTCTGCAATAAATTATCTGTATATACTTATTGTAATAACGGTTTTGTTTTTATCATCTTAATGAAGACATATTGGGAAGTGTAAAAGATTCTGGTTAGAGATAGCAGCCTATCTGTATAAGGGGAGTGGATTGTGAAGTCGCGGTCTGTATATAATGTT
>NC_090739.1:95469697-95479697 GCF_036898095.1 Palaemon carinicauda | reverse complement strand
TCATACTCTTCATACCAGATGTTTTCTTCGTTTTTCCTTGACTCCTTGTTTTCATGCTTTTTAGGGAAAATTTCATCAACTCCCCGATCCTTTTCTTCATATTCTTAACATATTCTCCATCCATTTCCTCCTGATCCTTCCCTTTTTCTGCCAATATTTAAATCGGTCCTTTACTGAAGGGTTCTTCTCTTACTTCAATCGCTTGTAAAGGAGCTTCCTCGATGTACTCATTGGGCTTTCCAGCCATCTGACAAATGTGACATGCACGCCAAAACTGGCTCACGTCCTTATGCATACCAGGCCATAAAAAGTGTTTCTTAGTCTTCTCTGTCCTCTTCTGTAATCCTATGTGTCCCATCTCAGGCACTACAGCGATCATCTGCCTTTTCAACGGTGCGGGAACCAATATATGACAGTAAATCACCCATTTGTCATTCCCGAAGATATTGGTGGGTCTATGCTTCCTCATAAGCATTCCATCCTTAAGGTAATAACAAGCGGGAGATGGCTATACCTCCGTCTTATCCACCACACGGTACAATAACTCTGTTAAAGTCGTATCCTTCCGTTGCAATCCTATCAGCCTTTTCCTACTCACTTATCCTACTTCTAACGCTGATTTTCTATTTCTTCCAATTCCAAAGATTCTTTGTCTTCTTGTCCACACGTCTATTGTTCCTCTTCTCTCGGGCTCTCTCGGGAGTTCTCCTCTTGTGTATCGTCAAGGGAAACGTCTTCTTCCAAAAACAAATCCTCCAAGTTCATCTCTCCTTCAGTTACTTTTTCTTCTTTTTCAGCCACTTCCTTGGTTATACTCCTAGTCATCATACAACTAGGAAACAGATACAGGTAATCCTTCTCGAGTTTAGTCGTAGGGCTATACTTCAATGGTTTCTCCGGTACAACGAGACAAGGCACGAACGGCGATCCACCAATCTCATTTCCCAGCAGGACTTCTACTCCTTCGACAGCCAATGAATCCTTTACTGCAAAAGCAAAATGACCTGTCACCAACTCATATGACAGTTCCAAACGGCAAATGGGGGTAACCTCCTCACCCTCTATTCCCTTCAAAATAACCGAGTTTCCTGTGAGAGACTATTCAACCAACGGGTGTACACCTCGCGTCACCACACTGTGGTTACAACCTGTGTCTCGCAATATCTTGACCGTGGTTAGCTCACTCCCGTCTATTGCTACCAGCATACTTTCCCGAATATACGGTTTAAAAGCATCCACGCTGTTTGGGTTTGTCCTGTTTATCGTGAAAACATTAGGTAGTTTATTTCCCTCTTCGTCCATTCCCAATTGTTTATTCGTCTTCACATTCTGTGAAGTTGAATTATCCTTAACCACTTGGGCGACTGCTTTCAGTTGGTTCGATCAACATTCATTACTGATATGGCCTCTGTTGCCACACTTATATCAAACAATATTAACATTCTGCATGTCTTTTTTGATACTTGAAGGAGTACGATTCGACGATTGTTGCTGTGGTACTATAGTACCAGTGCTACTTCCGCTGTAACTATTGAACTTGTTCACATAGTTATTACTGAACTGGTTTCCAGGGTTCAGGAAATACTTGACACCTGGTCGGAGCGACGGTTGAAACTTCGAGCCCGAGGAGGGTTTATGGCTGATAATATCATAATGTTCACTCAGCGAAGCAGCTTTATCAAGTTTCTTCACCTCTTTCTCTCTCTCAAGTACGTTCAAATATGTTCAGGAATTTTTCGTAAATATTGCTCTAGTACTATCAATTCTTCTAAATCAGCCATCTCCCACACGTTACCACGTTGTACCTTATAAGCATAATCCAGGAAATTAATTTTCTTGTCCTTCCTCAAATTTCTGAAAATTTCCTTATAATATTCAGGGGTCATCTGATACTCTTGCAGCACGCTCCACTTTACTTCTTGATACTCCTTCCTCTGGTCCTGAGATAGGGAAAGATATGCACTGCATCCTCTTCCAATAAGTACACTTTACATAATTGCATAATACAGGCCATTTGCCTTTTGGCCATTTCATCATCGATGCGATCGTTTCAAAAGGATCGAAGAACTCGTCGGGGGCTTCTTCTGTGAGTTTTGGGATCAACATCAGTGCATTTGCCACATCAAACATTTGCATTGCTTACCTTGCATGAGCATTCAACAATTCCAATTCCCTCGTATGTCGTGCTTCTTCTCTCTTTCTTTCTTTTTTGTCTCACAATTTCTCTTGCTTCCATTTCCCTCCCATGTCGTGCTTCTTCTCTCTCTCTTTCTTCGAGTCTTGTTTCCATTTTCCTCCCATGTCGTCCTTCTTCTCTCTCTTCTTCTTCTTGTCTTATTTCCATTTCCCTCGCACGTTGTGCTTCTTCTCGCTCTTCTGCCATCATCTTCAACCTAATCAAATTCTCTTCTGATGCAATTCGTTGAATCTCAGCCTCTACATTGCTTTCTGCTTTCCTTCCTTCGGTTCCTAGGTCAGCTGATCCTTGCTTCGCTACAAATTCTGCTTCAGCTTATTCCAACAGTTCACGAGCTTCCACAATATCTTCTTCTGACAATTTCCCCAAGTTTCTCAAAGCTTCTAATACTAGACACTTGATTTGGGCTTTAATCATTCCACTCATTGTATGGCCACATCAGCTTTATTTACATTAGCTTTTGACAATTCCTGAACATTTGGGTTTTTCAAAAATTCACGGATATTAAACTTTGGCATCTTGTACTTTAGAAAAAAAATTATACCTTTCCTAAGTAATATATCCTAACAATACACAGAATCCTATCAACAGTAAATTGTTCAAACCTCTAATGAAAACATGGCCCTGATATCACCAATATTTAAAACAGACTCGCTCGATTACAAGGGTCTGATCACTCCCAAAAAATATATTATGGTCTCGGGTCAGGGCACCAAAAATTGTATATTATAATACAGCTGGTAATTTATACAGCCTCTAGAGTTGCAAACTCACCTATTTATTTTTGCATAAATCTGTTACACTTGAATAATACTATATTAATAATACTATAATATAACTCCCAGATGGCAATATATAGAATAACTGAATATCCAAAGGTCTCTTACATACACTCGGAGCAAACTGGAAAATTGCATTGAGAACTATTCAAAACCACCTCTTATTTCGATTCTTAAACAGGGATACGAGAGAGCTCTTTAAGAAATACTAGTGATCGAAATAATACACACTATGCAAAAATAAATATAATCTATAAAAAGTTACAACATTTCAAAAGAATTTACACCAAAAATAAATCACTCGAAATATTGAATCTGAGCAAAACTTGGACAAAGACAAGAAAATAATACTTATGAAATTTTTATAATCACTTGGAACGAAATATTAAATCTGAACAAAACTTGACTAAGGCAAGAAAATATTACACTCTGAAAATTATATAATCACTTGTTTCACTGGAAATTAGATTTTACTCAAATACTTAATCTCGATAAATAGTGAAAATTTTCAACACTTTAATGATTAAACTCTTTTTGAAATTTACATAAAAGTGACTGATAAACTTACGAATTTTTAGCTCACACGAAGTATCTGGCCACATAGCAATACAAATGCACTTCACATTTTCACCTAAACCTCACAGGGCCAGTCAAAAAAAATTATATAATACCAGCACGTACAATAACACAATAAATTTTAAATCCCCTTCAAAGTTTCATTAACGTTTGAACACACTACACACGATATATATTGGGTAAAATCTTATTCACTTTAAAGAGGGCACACACTCGAAGCACTTGAGAGAGAGTATGTTGGCTCTTTCACTGGGACAGGTTGGAACTCTTCTGCTCCTATGTATTTCTAGGGGCACACACACACACACACACACACACACACACACACATATATATATATATATATATATATATATATATATATATATATATATATATATATATATATATATGTGTGTGTGTGTGTGTGTGTGTGTGTGTGTATGTATATATATATATATATATATATATATATATATATATATATATATATATATATATATATATATATGGACTTTATTATTCTAGGTCCTTCTAAATAGATTATTCTCATCGCTTGGGGGCAGGCTTTAACGACGCCAAAAGTTTCCAACTATATCGAATAGGAGATCTAACCTCGCTTGAAAGGCATCACTCTCTCAGCTAGCTCTGCCCATATCCGTCCTCAGAACAATAAAAAAAAAATAGATAAAACTAACTCTGGTGCTTTCTTGAACATTCTAAACACATGGAAAATATAAGAATTGCGTAATTTCTCACAGACATGATGCAATATCTTGTATAAACATTTACATAAGCCCTCGTTCATACCTCGTATGGTTTGTACGGCACACTTATTCGAGATGCATAAGACTTTGTAACAAAATACGTGAAATAAAAATTTAATTATTGAAATTAACGTAAATTTACATATACTGACTTGAATGAAAAATAAAATTAAATAAACGACGAAAGTCTTATACAATTTACATACAATTACTTATATCAACAAGAGAGCAACTCTTAAATACATAAATGAAATACATGAATGAAATATTTACTCTACACTTGAGCAGCTTTGTAAGAATATGCACATACATATACCATCAAATTTTCTGAGCTCGTGAATCCACTGTCTTCTTTCCTTTCCCCTGCTTAGTTTGCAATCTCTAGGGACCAGTTAAGTTTTTCTTTTATTACATATATCATATCTTTTTCAATATATGTCCTGTCCATGACCATGACATTTTGTTATATATTGTTAGAATATCCTCTACTTTAGTTTGCTCTTGTATCCATACTGCTCTTTCTCTGTCTCTTAGTGTTATTCCTATTGTTATTCTTTCCATAGCTCTCCGAGCTATAACTCGCTTATGTTCTGAAGCTTTAATAACGATCTAAGTTTTTGACACACAAATACTGATAGGACTATCTGATTAAATATTTCTCTTTCAAGATAAAATGACATTGGAATTTCCATAATATCTTTTTTTTTTTCCACAAATAGCTCTTCCTCCCATGCATACTTTCCTTTTAATTTCGTCTCATATCCTGTTCATACATATGGTGTCTGCCCTAAGTATGTATGTCCGTTAATAATCCGTGGAGGTTCGGCCTTAATCCTTATTTGTTGTGTCTGCTTTTCCATTGAATATGATCTTAGTTCTTTTCATATTAATTTTCAGTCTTACTCTTCTGCTTTCCCTATTAAAATCTTTTATCATCTTTTGCAATTCCTTCCATGTCTCACTTAACAGAAGTAAGTCATCTGCAAATCTCAAGTTCTTGAGGTATTCCCTACATTATTCCCAATCCAAATTCTTAAAAACGTCTTCTAGTCACGTTGTGAATAATTTAGGAGGTAGGGTTTTCTTACCTAACTACTTTTTTCTCAATCAGAATTTTATGTAGTTTTATGATTGCTGTATTACTCGTATAGACATCTTCAAGTGTTTTCACCTAAGTATCATCAACTCCTCGTCTTTGAAGGACTTTCTTTATTGCCAAGGTTTTGACAGAATCTAAAGATTTCTCATAGTCTCTATATGCCAGTCCTAATGCTTTATCATACTCAGTTGATTTCTCCATTAGTTGGTTAATTACATGAATGTAGTCAGTTATTGAATATCCACTTTAAAAACTTGCCTGCTCTCTTATCTGATTAACGTCTAGGTTTCTTTCCAATTTGCCTAATATGATCTTTGTAAATATTTCATATATTACTGAGAGCAAACTTATTAGGCGGTAATTTTTTAGGTCTTTTGTGCCTCTCTTTTTGTGAAATAATATAATGATAATTTTATTTTCAAGCTGAAGGTATAGAGCAGTATTGCGAGGATTTTGTGTAAAGTTCAGCCAGTTTTATTACTATAAAATCTCCTCCATCTATTGTTACTTTCGATACCGGCTCATGTGTTTCATTATTACGATTAGCAAAGTTATTTCATATATTACTATTGTATAGCAGTGTATAGAAATCATCTGCAAATTTTATCACTCCATTTCTTTTATTGATAATACTTCTAACTTCATCCTTTAAAGCAAATACCTGTTGGTACCCTGTTCCAATTTTTCTTTTCCCTTTGAGAATGTCTTATGTTTTTAGTTTTATAATATTTTGAATAATATTATGCTAATTATATTCTATCTCACTTCCTCATTTCCAATCTTTTCTTTATTAGGTTTTTTTTGTCTTTTCTGGCAGTTTTCCTTGATCTAGTTTAGAAACTTTTCCACCTATCTCTTGAGCTAATTCCAATGCAAACTTTGCTAAATTACTATCACTTTATTTTTCATTTCCTTCCATTTCCTTATGTAGCTAGGAGTACCTATTTTGTGTTGCGAAACTAAACTCATCAGATTTTTCTCTTATTACAGGAGTGTTTATCATCTTTCTTGAAATTAGTTTTTCTTTCTTTCCTTAGAACTAGACAAATTTTACTTATAACAATTCTATGGTCTCTTGACTTTAATTTTATTAACATTGTTACATCTTTAACTAAATTAACCTTTACACTGAGAATAGAATCTATTTTTTCGTTTCTGCATTCAGGCTTCTCCATATCCATTTTCTATGTTAATTTTTTTAAAGTGTTCATGATTTTTAGAGTTTTGTTTTCCAGCAAATTCTACAAGCATGTCTGTCATTTCTTGTGTCTGCTCCAAATTTTCCTACTTTACCACAGAAATCACTCAAAACATATGCAAAAAATTTTAGGTTTTGTCAATATACCTCCAGATCTTCATAAAAAAGTTTCTCTTTCTTCCTCTGTATTGGAGGTTGTTAGTGCATACATTTGAATGATCTTCACTTTATACTTTTTATCTAGTTCAATAATCATTATCGTAATTCTATTACTGATACTATAGAATTCCTTTATGGTCCCTGCAAGATTTTTATCAATTAGAAAATCCACTCCATTTTCTTTGTTCCTTTAATGTTCTCTAAACCAAATTATATGACCCTCTTTTAAGTCTTTGTAAGAATACCCAGTTCCTCTTATTTCACTCAATAATATCATATCCCAATTCATTTATTTAACCTCTTCTAGGAACAAAGCAAGACCTTCTCTAGACTGGTGCCTGTATGTTGTGAGGTTCAGTTTACAAAGGTGACCATTCCTAGTATATATATATATATATATATATATATATATATATATATATATATATATATATATATATATATATATATATACATATATATATACTGTATATATATATATATATATATATATATATATATATATATATATATATATATATATATATATATATATATATATATATATATATATATATATATATATATATATATGTATAGATATATACAACTATCTCCAGTTCTAAACATACATTATATTTATTATGGCTGGTTAGATAAACAACTTCTCCAGTTCTAAACTCACCTGTTTGCTTTTACATTGGAAATATTAATACCCGAACTCTGAGACAGTTATATACCTTCCAGATAGCAATACATAAAACACTGAATATCCAAAGGTCTCTTAAGCACACTCAAAACAGAACTGGGTAATTATTCTTAAGACTTATTTTAAACCACCTCTTACTTCGATTCTTTACAGGATAGGAGCGAGTATGTAATAAACACTGACGATTGTAATAATACACTTTTTAAAAAGATAAATATATGCAATATAGATTATAACACTTGGGAAATAATTTACAAAAAACAAATAAATCACTCGAAATATTAGGTCTGAACAAAACTTAGATTAAGACAAAAATTTTACAATCTGAAAATCATATAATCACTTGACTTGAAATATTAAGTCTGAATAAACCTTTAACTGAGACAAAAGAAATAATACTTATGAAAATTATATAATCACCTTTTTCACTTAAAATTTAATCTGAATACAATATTCAAGTTTGATACTTAATGAAAGTAGGTAACCAGATCACCATACAAATACCTTTCACCTTATTACAGGGCCAGTTACAAAACTTTACACAATGCCAACGATCTCCACAACACAATACATTTAAGATCACCTTTAACTTCTTTCGTTACATTTCAACACACGAATTATGTTGGGGCTCAGAATCACTTTGGATAGGACACAGTATAGGTACCTGGAGACAGAGAGAGAGAGTGAGGTAGGCACTTTGGGTCTTTCACAGGACGTCTGCTTCTCTACTGCTGGAAGCGGGGGTGGGGGGTGGGGGGTTGTCCTAACAGCGACGCCAGAGTTATCCACTAGATAAAAAGGTCAAGAGACGAATCGGGGTTTCAGGTAACTCTTACTCTCAGCTAGCTCTGCCTACCTTTGTCTTTTAAATAATAATAAAAGAGATAAACCTAACACGAGGGCCCTCGGAAACCTTCCAAAGCACATGGCATATAAGAATTGCGTATTTTCTCTCAAACATGACGCAATACCTCATGAAAATATAAAGAACATTTACATCTGCCCTTGTTCCGATCTCGCATGGTCACATAACACCCTCAAACAATTTACGCAAGACTTCGTAACAAAAATATGTGAAATAAAAAGTTAACTACTATAAATTTATGTAAATTTACTTATACTGACTTGAATAAAGAATACAATGAAATCAACAACAAAAGTCTTTCGTAATTTACTTACAAAACTTACGTCTATATGAGACGCTGGCTATTCACCTCTTCAATGCACATATAAACTATGTAAATAAATCATTAAGAAACTACTGTATTTACTCAATACTAGACCAGCTTTGTAAGAATATATATATATATATATATATATATATATATATATATATATATATATATATATATATGTATATATATATTCTTACAAAGCTGGTCTTGAGTTGAGTAAATACAGTAGTTTGTTCTTGATTTATTTACATAGTTTATATATATATATATATATATATATATATATATATATATATATATATATATATATATGTATATATAAATATATATATATACACACACACACACACACATATATATATATATATATATATATATATATATATATATATATATATATATATACTAGCCATCCTACAACCCTAGTTGGAAAAGCAAGATGCTATAAGCCTAAGGGCTCCAATAAGCAAAAATAGCCCAGTGAGGAAAGGAAATAAGGAAATAAATAAATGATGAGAATAAATTAACAATATATCATTCTATAAACAGTAACAACGTCAAAACAGATATGTCCTATATAAACTATTAAGAACGTCAAAAACAAATATGTCATATATAAACTATAAAAAGACTCATGTCAGCCTGGTCAACATAAAAACAATTGCTCCAACTTTGAACTTTTGAAGTTCTACTGATTCAACTACCCCATTAGGAAGATCATTCCACAACTTGGTAACAGCTGGAATAAAACTTCTAGAATACTGTGTAGTATTGAGCATCATGATGGAGAAGGCCTGGCCATTAGAATTAAGTGCCTGCCTAGTATTACGAACAGGATAGAATTGTCCAGGGAGATCTGAATCTAAAGGATGGTCAGATTTATGAAAAATCTTATGCAACATGCATAATGAACTAATTGAACGGCGGTGCCAAAGATTGATATCTAGATCAGGAATAAGAAATTTAATAGACCGTAAGTTTCTGTCCAACAAATTAAGATGAGAGTCAGCAGCTGAATACTCAAAACAAGGTAGAATGAAAGAATTAAAACACTTCTTCAGAATAGACTGATCACCGAAAATCTTGTAAGACTTTCTCAATAAGCCAATTTTTTGTGCTATTGAAGAAGACACAGACCTAATGTGTTTCTTAAAAGTAGATTTGCTGTCGAGAATCACACCTAAAATTTTAAAAGATTCATATAAATTTAAAGAAACATTATCGATACTGAGATCCGGATGTTGAGGGGCCACCGTCCTTGATCTACTTACAATCATACTTTAAGTTTTGTTAGGAGTCAACTTCATACCCCATAATTTGCACCATGCACTAATTTTAGCTAAATCTCTATTAAGGGATTCACCAACCCCAGATCTACATTCA
>NC_090739.1:95442197-95464697 GCF_036898095.1 Palaemon carinicauda | reverse complement strand
GCAATAAAAATAGACCTAACAGGTGATAAGTAATGAAGCAAATAAACCAAATACAGCAAATGGAAGGAGATATAATCACTATGCTTGGTTTTTGCGACTTGAGTCACGACCTTAAGTTGAGTCATACCAAAGTTGCTCTAATATACATGCTACAATTATAAGTGGAAAATGTATCTCTATGTATTTTCACATCAGAAAGCCATTTCTGGCGTTATTTCCATGCCCAAGTATGGATTTAACCCATTAAGGACTATATAAATTCCTTTTTTTTCCTAAATTATTTTTTTTTTTAATTTTTACCCCCAAAGGGAGAAAAGAGAGCAAATTTGGTAGTTTTTTTGTATCCAATATCAATTGCTTAGTTGAGTCACTTTATAGTAAAGCAATTTTCCTACCCTAATGCTTTTATTTGTGGGTAATTATTTTTCTAAAACATCTATTAACGATTTTTTCCCATTATCTAAAGAGGTCAATGTACATCTAATCATTAAAACCATTCTGTTTATGATTCTTGAAAAAATACATAAACATATATAAAGAGATGTTTATAAATGGTCATAAAAACAAAACTAATATTCACAAAAGGTTTAGGAATAGCACTTATAAATATGTTTACTGAATTAAATGAAGCAAAACAAAGGCAATGTGAAATATTTATCTTTAAATTTAAATCTATTGTATACTGAAAGGTTAAATGTTATCATACACTAAAAAATAGACAATAATAAAAGCTAAAATATCAAGTTTAGCTGGAAAGCTTTTCTCTTTGCAAAAGGCACCCAACAGCATTCTCCCTGTCGTTATCACCATTAACAAATGCTTTCAAAATGATAATAGTTAAAGAAAAACCTGCAGCATTATTGCAAGTTATAGGAGCTTATGTAGATGAAAGTAGCTCTACAAAATGTATGGTAATCCTTAATTTGATATGTGAATGTATGCTGCATGGACAAAATACACGATTGACAAATATCTAAAAAATCACTTGATAAAGTATAACAGTCATACTCTTCAACATATTCATTTTCACAAAATTTAAAGACTAGATATCCTGCTATATATACAACTTTATGTTTCAAAGGCTCATTATATGTAAGAATTTCCTCAGTTACACTTAGGCAAATTTCATCAAATAGTTCGGATTCTTTCTCAATACTTATTGACACACATATACAAGATCTTGATATGTCTTTATCTGGTATAATGTCATGCTTTGTAAGAGTTTGTAGATTACTAATCTTTGCAGCAGCAGTAATATCTACACAACCTATATAAAAACTTGCTCCACATCTTTGTCTTGTCTGTCCAAAGAACTTTTCTAAAGCTTCATCACCAAAAATCCCAGACAAAACACATTTAAAACCATGTTCTAGAAGTAAATGTTTAGTCATAGTGCTAATTGTAAAAGCTTTAGTAGTTTGCTTGGTGATTTTGAGAGTAAGGCCTTTACCTCCTTCCCATGCACACGAGAAAATAACTTCGTAGGTTTCCTGTAATCTGTAAAACGTCTCACATTACATAGTTCAAAGCGATCGGCAACTATTTTGTTAATAATACCTGAGTAGCGATCTTCGACATTCATCATCTTAAACCAATTGGTTAAAAGCTTAATAAAAGTAAAAGTACCTTCAATGATTTCTAGCTGTGCTTGAAGAGCTTGATGTGCAGCAATTGTTTTGTCATTGAAAACTTGCCAAACAACTGGGACACTTCGACGCTGCAGAGGTTTTGGATATACCAATGTGTAAGTTGGTTTAGTCATTTGAATTTTAGTCTTGGTAGCTGGTTCATATAATTGTATAGTGTTGAACCAACGTGCTAAATAGTCTGTGTTATCCATGGTGAATGCCAATCTCTGATCCTGAACAGTGATCCATTTGTTTCGGATATTTTTTAATGTGTGTATATAGTAATATACAAGAAATACACTCAATCAAATTGTTGGTATTGGAACTTTACCAGGACCTCCAAGTTTCCTATACACACTACGATTAGTTACACAGTTATCACCTATTACTGAAATGACATTTCCGCCAACACTACAAATGGCACTAATCACCTCAAGTAGACAATACTTCAGCTGATCAGCTGACAATTTAGCACAGGGCATTATCCTCAAAATATATTGTGGACCGCCGTATTGACAAGCAATTTCTACAATCATGGCATGTGCAATAAGAATATGTTCATTATTTTTTGCATAACCAATGATGTGCCCCTCTGAAAAACGCAAGGTTTCAACAGATTTGACTTCATCAAACATCACATTAACAAGCCTTTGTTCTGGCTTAAGCTGCTCAAATAAAACTTTCAAATTCTCATCTTGAATACTTCTTGATAACATTTTTTTTTTTCAGTGTTTTAATACATGACAGAATAATTGATCCTGAGTGACGGATCATTTATGAACTTGAAGTGCAAAATATTAAAGTATATATATCAATGCGTCTTAATTTAGCCGCTTTGAAAATTAAAGCATTTGAGATATGAAAAATATAAAACGAGGGGAATCAGGACAATCTGTTATCAAATTCATTAAGTCAATAATGTGCTGCATATAGTCACAGCTTTCAAACTCATGTTTACTAGCTGGAGTAATTATTGTTTAGCTTGAGACCACTTAGAAATAAGACTACTCTTTTGCAAAGGAAACATTTTATTTTAGTACATTTATGATTTTTTTTTCCAGCAGCCTCAAGGAAAACAACCAAAAGATGATTCAACATATTTGAAATGAATGAATAATTCCACATTTGGACTTATTATATCTGTTGTAGACAAGTAAAAGTTTTAATTTTCTCTATAGAACAGAAATGAAGGGTATTTGAGAAATATTCATGGGAAAGGTTTCAATCTTGAATTTTATCCAGACGTTCTGCGTTCTTGTATGCTTTTGTCTCTCTAGCATCACAGGTGGAAGAAGAGGTTGGTGGAGGATCCAATTCAGGTTCTTAAGACAGCACTTGGGTATATTTAGGAACACTGATGGAGGTTGTGTGGGTTGTGAGCCACCTTTACATGAAGTCCATTTGCATTTAAAGTGAGATGCACCGATGTATAAATGCTTTAGAGACCTCAAGCGGTTGGGTTCATTAGTCAGTGCCAGAATCTATCGTTCTCGTTCACTGGGATCCTTTGGTAAGGAAACTACTTTGTGTATGGCTTATTGGGATTGTTTCCAAAGCACCCACAGCAGTTACACCTCTGCAGCATTTTGATGAAGAAAATCACACAATAGCATTATATTTAAAAAATTGAAATTGTGGGATTCTGAAAAAACGTAAATAAATGAATATAATGAAGACATGATGCATGTTTGAAGATATTATTTATTTAGGAAAAAAAAAAAAAACAATAAAAAAAAGATTGAAAACATTGTGCTTATTCAAAGCATTAAATGATTCCACATAATTAATAAATAATAAATTCTGTTTCATATTATATATATTCCCTCAAGAAGCAAAATGCGCTTCCATTACGTTTTAAATTACAATGATTATGACAATGACATGATTATGAAATGGATTAAACTTTTGCAATGATCTCATTCAAAATTGCTTTTATCTTCAATAATTGGATCTAAAAATCACTAGTAAATATTGTAAATTATTGTATAATTCCAACAGATCACTGATATTTCTATAATTTTCAAATATATATTCATTACAGTATAAAATGCAATCTGCACATTGTAAGTGCATTCACAAATGAACATAACATATATAATTATCTTTCGTGGCTATATGACAGTTAGTACATTTTTATAATTCAATAGAATAAGGAACTATACTCGTAATTGTCCTAAGTAGAATGAGGAATGACCTTGCCACTAAATAAAATTTCCAGATAAGTTCTAGCCGGGCGTTTCGTTTTGTTATCAAAGTGGTGGAACTGAGCTGCAAGAGCGTGACTTGCGTAAATTTTGCCGAGACGTTCCGGTATCTCTCCTCCTATTAAAGAACTCCTTGGATATATTCGAAAATAATAGACAGCGTGCAGGACTGGAATGTTGACTCAAAAATGTTTAGCAAGTTCGATATGATATATCTGAAATAATGTTTAGCTGACCTGATGATGACTTCTACGATTTCCTATGTCGGAATCGTAATGGATCGGGTTAAATTCCTTTATGCTGCGAATTGCCGATGCGTTGATTCGCAAATTAAAAAGGGCTATCTTTATCGAAATAATATAAACTAGCATTAGTCAATTGTATCAAAGCCAAAACTCCAAGATCATTTGAATAATAACAATAAACAAGTGAAATGATAAAACTAGTCATAGCTCATTGAATACGTCACTAGAACACTTTCCAAATGTCACAACTCTAGAGAACTAAAAAGTAATCAATCAATTAATACCATAAGCCCATAAATTATCTCAAACACAGACATTCCTTTTTTTATATTGATAAAGTACTTCATAATAGAATGGTATAATATACGATTGTTACACGTTGATATGCAAGAAATAAAAAGTTTGAGAGCTATAAAAGAAAAGTATTATTAGTACAACTGATACACACGCGCGCGCGCACACACACACATATATATATATATATATAAATTATATATATATATATTTATATATATAATATATATATATATTAATATATATATATATATATATATATATTATACATACATATATATATATATATATATATAATAGGTATATATATACATGTATATATATATATATATATACATATATATATATATATATATATATGTAAATATGAATGCATATATATACATATATATATATATATATATATATGTATATATATATATATATATATATGTGTGTGTGTGTGTGTGTGTGTGTGTGTAAATATGAATGCATATATATATATACACACACACACACACACATATATATATATATATATATGTATATATATAATTATATACATATATATATATATATATATATATGTATATATAATGACAATAAGTGCACCTCATGAGGTGCACTGATGACATTACACTCCTATATGGGTGCCATCTCCATGTCCTGCACCATAGATGTTCGTGTGCCTAGTGTGCCGACGATATCTGATATATCTTAGTGGTGAGTGACCTAAGCACTGACCTGGCCCAGTATCTTTTTATTTCCATGATTGGGAGACTAACACAGTAGCGAATGTGATACTACCATCAACATACTGAAATAGTCATACTCCGCATACCATGCAAAGCTAATGGTAGAACTATGATTGAAAAAGTAGCATGCATAATCATTTGATTAACATAGGAATAAAATTGTGGTTTCATATGATAAAAAGGAGAATTATTTTGATACAGTTATAAGATAAGGTTTTAAAGTAACGGAAAAATGTTCTATGTATCATAAATGGAACTAGATATGATAGAATGGCATGGTTGATGGTGTTGACGATATAAAGATTAGCACAAATGCTGTGAAAAGAAATTCAAAGAGTTTATGATGAAAGCGACGCTTATATTAGAACTCAATTTAAGGGAGTGAATGGTTTCTGTAAAAGAGGGATAGAGACAAAGGCGATACATTTTCATAAATGTTTAATGTCCTTCTATATGAGGTGATGCAAGAGGTCAGAGTAATGACAGATTACAGTATATGCAAAATGATGGGGTACAAAGATGAGCTGGATACGAAAATAAGCTGTAGAAAATCATTTAAAGTGGTGAACGTTTGTAAATGATCCAGCACTGATTAAGTGTAGTACACAATCATATGCATGTGGATGTCAACATGGCCATGCAATAACAATATCAAGGCGTCTGCTGTAAATGATAAAGTTCCGATCACAGCCTATCAAATGGCTTTAAAATGATCTAAGGACATTAAACCTCAAACTAAGGAGGATGAGGTTGTGTTCAGCATACGAGGTGTGGTGGAAGATCCAGCATCTGCTGTAAGTGCAGGAATGTCATGCATCGGAGGCCTGACAAAAGATGAGGTGACGTATAGTGTTAGGAGTCTTTAGCACTAACTGATCCAACCCTCAACCTGATCCTCAACTTAGTCGTCCAGAGGGAGAAGAGGAGAGCAATGGCTCCCCTGCCTTGCAGCCGTGGCAGTCAGGGAGGGAACATGGAACCTGGGTCCAACCGGGAATGTGGGTCCATCCCCCAATGACACACAACCTGCAGAGAACTAGCGGGAGAGGGGGCAGGGATACTAGCAATTGTATGAGACACATTATCTCCATCCTGTTGCCCTGTACGGCTGCTTTGAGTTACCAAGTGGAAATTCAAGGTCGTGAACAGACAGCATTGTTGGATACAAGTACCAGTATTTCAGTCCCGTAGTTGAGGAGTGCTTTTAGCAAGACAGATTAATCTGAACATACCCGAAAATACTCTTATCCAGAGAAACAGCTTGGTATTCCAATAATGTTAAGTTGTAATTACGGATTTTTTTACTTGAATAATGGTATGGCCCCGACGGATATTAAACCCTGCTTGTACAAAGGTCAGGCAATCAAAGAGTACTCCTTAGGGAGTAGCTAAAGTTTAAGGGCTTGCTGGGTATTACAATAAATCTATCAGGCATTCTGGGCAAATAGGTGTCAAAAAAGGAAGAAGTGATATGACGGCCAATGGAAGAAAAGGCATTTAGCCAATTAAAAGAATCCTTAACTGTGCAATGCCTCACTAGATTATGAGTAGTTGTTGGTGCAGATGTTGATTTTTTTTTTTTTAATTTTAACCCTTTTTCGTTACCTTCAATTGTGCTGGTGCTAGACATAAAGTATAAAAGCATAAATAGCTAAAAATTGCCCTTTTATGCAGGTACTGGCAGTAAGAGAAAAAACATAATGAAATCATGATATATTTTCGGCGCACATCATTTTACATATATCTGATACAGATAATAAACGTTATAGGAATTCTTGATAAATTCCTCATCAGAAACCGTAGACACATTCAAAGATTATAGTTTTGGGTCTCCTAGATTTTTGAAATATATATTATGTTTTTCCTATAGATTGATAAGAATTCTAGTTCCTTTTTTACTAATATTTCTGACAATAGTTTTTGGTAGACCACCTCTCAAAGAGAGTTTATTCGTATAGTTTCTAAAATTTAACCCTAGGGATTTAAAGCAATGCACCTATAAATCAGGAAAATATTCATAAAAAGAGAAGGCTTTAACATTTCGGAAACTCCTATAATAACTTTCTATTATGTGTATTATGAAAGAATAGCAGAAACTAATAGGTCAAGGGAATTTTTCAAATACACTAGCCCCTAAGCGAGGCATTCGCTTCAATCTCATTTCTAAGTTTGTATCACCCTTTCTTGAGGACGTTAGATACAAGTAGCATTATTATTGCACTGTTTGTTTTACGTATAAGGAACAGAAATGAAATATAGCACCTTTGATCGGAAAGTTTTGGCAATCGTGTATGTCTTGGCGAGGCATCGGTAATTTTTGTTAGGAAATCAGATTTAGTTGTAAACTGATAATCAGCCCCTGTGGAACTTGTTCAGTAAAGGGGCATTAATAACTAGACAACCGGGAGGGATCGGACAATTGATAAATTTCTATATTGTGTACCCTAGCACATTGGTGGGAAAGCTAAGAAAGTAGCCGATGCCATCTCCATGTGCACAGCATTAAGAGCAAAAACTAAATCACAAAGAGGAAATAAGAACGAACAGTTCAAGCTGGTTGGGAAATTACCCCACTAATAAACGTATGATTGCTATGGACTGTGAGAATGCAGAGTTGACGAAAACTGAAATGTGCCTCTTGGTTTTACATTTTTGGCACAGAAAGGCACAAAAAAGAACTACAGTAACTTCAATAGAGAGGCATTAACAACACTCTAGGCCTTGGTTGAGCATTGGTACTTTTTGTTAGGTCTTCAGATTCAGAGGAAGTTTTATTATCGATTACTGTGTAACTTTTTCTGCAAGAGGGAACTTAAAGATTAGACAAGCAAAATAGACTGAACAAATATCATAGTTTAATATTGTGTAGTCAAGTCTATTATGGGAAAGCAAATATACAATAGTAGCCAATGCCCTTTTCCGGAGTTCAGTGTTAACGGTAACAACTAGGTCATAAGAGAGGAAGGAAAGTTTTTGTGGTACTGAAGAAGAAAATGGGATTCGTCTGGAGCATGCATAAAAAACTATCTGAACGACGGTGCCAGAAATTATTATCAATATCAAGAATAAGAAATTCAATATATAACATATTTTTTTTTCAAGAAATTAAGTTCAGAGTAAGCAGCTGAAGATCAGACAGGAGAACAATACTGAAAACAAGGCGAAAGGAAAGAATTAAAACTTCTTCAGATTAGATTGATCTCCAAAAATCTTGAAAGAATTTCTCAATATTTTTTTTTTTTTTTTTTTTGCAAGTAAAGGCGAAACAGAAAGAGTTTTTCACAAGTAAGTTTGAAATCAAGAATCACACCAGAAATTTTAAAGGAGCTGCCATTTAAAAGAATATTATCATTGCAGAGATCTGCATGTTGAGGAGCCACTGTCCTCAACCTACTTACAGTAATACTTTTATTTTTGTTAGGCTTCAATTTCATACCCATAATCTGTTACTAGACAAACAGTTTGCACATAAAAATAACATTTTTTATATGACTGGCTAGGGAGGAGAAATTAATCATTAGAATTATCGTATTTTATATAAAAAAGATAATAGAATTTATAACCAGAAAACTTAAATTGAATTACTATTTAACTCCAAACGAGTTTCAAATTAAAGTAATTCCCATGGATGAGCAAAACTAAGCAATAAAAGAGTATAGAAAATACTTTTTGACTAAATTACTATCACACTATGGTGACTCGCATTACAATAATTTCACTAAAAAACCATTACAATTACGCGCATCTTTTCAGTACTATTGCGCACATTTATGAATACAGACTTCATTGTATTATGCAGAGCTACTTCCATATGAATATGAACAAGACTAGGTTTCAATCAAATATTACAATTAGTACAAATGGTGGAGATCATGTTAAGCAACGAAGAATATATTTCTTCGGTAATAAGATAAACACAAGAGGCAGAGTGTTCCTGATTAAATCCATGAATAGTGCAGAATTGCTCAAGATATTTTGGACAGCACTTGAAAGTTCCGGCCACAAAACTTTCGCTAACTTTTGTACGCAATGCGACGAGATTCTAATTGCATGACTATTATGATTACATTTTCTTAACTATTAAGCAACAACTTTTCTTATGCGTTTTCAGCTTCCTAACATCAGGAGCAACGTGAACAAATGTAGTAGGGCGATGTGACCAAAAATGTCTTACAATATATTATAGGGGAAAAGAGGCAGACAATTATAATAAATTTCAAACGCAATCATGATACTTTATAATACCTGAATGCGCGCAAATGTAATACGCCCATATAAACTAGCGTATTGGTAACGTCAAAAATGAAGGTAAAGTTTATAGGAGACGGACGAATAGAAAACAAAAGAAAGAAAAAGAAAAAAACACTACGGATGTTAATCGTTGAGAAAATAACTAACTCTATTGGACCGGGTGTCAATAGAAGACCAGTAGGCTGTCAATGTTACACGGTGACATAAGTAAGGCTGGGGTAACTCGTTTCAATTTATGCAAATTCTTTATCATTAATGTTTCTACAGGTATCTTTGGTATAGGCCTGTATTAAAGCATTGTATTCTCAAGTACTATATAAATTCAAATATACCATTAATATGAGATGTAGATACTGTATGTGGATGTGTTTTTCATATATTAAAGAAGCATTATATTTTCTTTTATTTGTTTCTGCAGAAAAGAAAAACGATTTAGCTTTCAGTAGGATGCATAAAAAAAAAATCCTGCTTTCAATTTTTTCCTTCAAGTATGCATGATTTTATTCCGCATTGTCATTTTCTCTCTGTTTCCCACTATCTCTCTATATATAAAGTGGAGAGAGAGAGAGAGAGAGAGAGAGAGAGAGAGAGAGAGAGAGAGAGAGAGAGAGAGAGAGAGAGAGAGAGAATAAACGGTATCTGCGTCTAAGCCTAAACTCACACCATCAAAATGGGTTAATACTCACATGAAGGGATAATGCCATTTTAAAAAATACTCTCTCTCTCTCTCTCTCTCTCTCTCTCTCTCTCTCTCTCTCTCTCTCTCTCTCTCTCTCTCTCTCTCAGGGGAAATGAGATAAAAGAGAGAAAAAAAAGAAAGAAGGTGAATGCCTGTGTCTCAGAATAAACCATATGCCATCAGAACGGGAGGGTCTCGATGAGGTAATATGTACCCCATGGTCCTCTGGGAGGAAACCATATCAAAGATAATTTCTCTGTCCTCCTCATACTCAAGAATGGAAAAATAATCTTCGAAAAAGTAGCTGGGAGGGTCTGTATGCAGTCAAAACCATACACCATCAAAACTAAAGGACTTCAACCAGATGAGCCTCTACTAAAGTGAATAAAACTATTTTAAAGATTCTCTCTCTCTCTCTCTCTCTCTCTCTCTCTCTCTCTCTCTCTCTCTCTCTCTCTCTCTCTCTCTGTAAGGTGGAGAGGAAGAGAGATATAGAAAACAACTAAACACGATTGTTTGTGTTCCAAATAAAACTATATCCTATTAATCATTTGGAACACGACACTCTCATCTAGTTTTCTTCTTTATCTGTCTTCCTCTATCCACCCAAAAGAGAGAGAGAGAGAGAGAGAGAGAGAGAGAGAGAGAGAGAGAGAGAGAGAGAGAGAGAGAGAGAGAGAGAGAGAGAGTCTTTTAAATGTCTTCATTCCCTTGGGGTGAGGATCACCTAGTGGAGGCTCTGTCGTTTTTATCTAGTAAGATAATTAATCACAAATTGTTGATGCCAAGTACAAGTGATGATTCAATCCTTGTCAGCCTGGTAGTTATATGCAAGGGCTTTCTTTGTTAGCGGACTTCAGTTAAGGTCGTTAACAAGAAGAGGTATGATACAGCTGTTACAGAAATTCTATCGGAGCCTTATCTAAAATTATATATCTTGAGAGAACGTTAAAAGTAAACTTCCAGATAAACTTATTAGTGCTCCGACCTTTTTTAGTTTCTTTCAGCTATCCAGAAAGGAGTAGAAAACGGCATTCTGGCTAATTGGGTTGAATTCATCAATTCTGCCAATCCCCTGATTCATACTCTGCCAGGCATATGCATCCAAATGAGAGAGAGAGAGAGAGAGAGAGAGAGAGAGAGAGAGAGAGAGGAGGGGAGAGAGAGAGAGAGAGAGAGAATGAGCGTATATGAGGAATGGTTCTACAAATACGAAACGTTTTTATTGTTTTTCAGTCATTGGATATAGTAAAAATCCAATGACAGAATAAGCATATTGAAACCAAGGAAGCTGTAAGACGGCAGACGGTCATAGTAATTCTTTCTCGTGTCGTCAAAGTTTATTGAATATTACTCATAAATAAATGAATGAATCAAATGACACGATACAAAATTATGCAGAAATATGGTTATAATAATGGAATTTTCATCTTATGTAAAAATCATATTTTCGGAACACGATACTCAACATACAATCATTAATTGACAACACTAAAAATTTACTACAGTAGAAGAATCACTGAGAATGTGAACTAAAAGAATGATTTTATAATAGGATTGCTTACAGCATGAACGGCAAGTGCAAAGTTAGATTTATAGGAACAATTAAATATACTTGGGTCATCATGTAATAACTTTGTTCACTCTTAGTCTAAATTAAGAATAGAATCTATATTTCCTGAGAGAACTATAAAAAACATTTCCTTTAAAGTAGAGAAAAAGAAGTACTGTGATTCCGAACAGATATAACAAGATATGAATGATAGCAACAGAAAACTATGAAAATTTCGTGCTAAAAGTATATTAACTAGACTCTAGAGGACCGGAAATGTGGTTTGATTTAGCCAAGATAGAACACAGCTAACATAAGGTGTTACATGATCATACTAGTAGTTATGGGTACACATGGGCTCTTGCATAAATTCATTACGTGATCTGAAATTAAGAAAGCTAACCTTGTTTGGCAAACATTGGTAGAGAAAGTTTTAAGTGCAAGTAAAAGACACCGAAAATGAAATATAAATGTCTTTAAGTCATGTGAAGAAAGTTATTTGTATGGACAGTTGGAAATTATTGGTATCAAAGGCTTAGCTGTATTCATCAATAACTTGTATCTTGTGTTGAGTAATCTTTTATTCTATATCAGAGATGGAAAACGGCTTTATTATCTCCCATCTAAGTATGGAGGAGATCAAGAAATGTATGTACGTAGTTATTAATTTACAAATAGTCAGTTCGAGATACTGCAAATCGTATTCAAACCTCTCACAGTTTTATCGCTATTGAAATATTTGCAATTATGTCATCAACCTCAAATAACTTTTTCAAAATTCCTTTCCGTCTCACCGGGAGGCACGAGATTTGTTTCTGGGAGGGTAGAAACGACCAATGAACTATAAAACTTACCAATATTCAACTAAATGGAGAGTATGCACTATAGCCTTTAAATATAATTAGGTAAATGTTTACATTATGTGGCGGTCCCTGGGTAGATATGGAGTGAAACATCGACTGCTTTTATAATTTACTTGTGTGTCGAGTCAATGAAAAATTAACATAACTTAAAGTATTCTTAGTGACTATTCTGCACTTAGTTAAGGAACATATCTAAAGAAAATAATAATTTACATTAAACTCAACAATGCTTAATTGGGAACAAACCATACTGCCATAATGCCAGTAAATTATAATTCCTTTGTATTCTATTTTCCTTCATAATATATACATTTCCGAAAAAATCTCGAATAAAGACCTATGATATGATAAAACTAAATTACATAATACATTCATAACACTAATGCAGGTAAATCTCTATTACAATAAAGACAGTTTCTCAGTCATTACCACATCTAAAATAACTGACTGTACGTGGTATCTTTAAGAAATATGCAATAAGCTTTACTAGGGACTTCAAGGAATTAAAATGTGAGGAGTTCCACCAAATAGTTATCCGATCCATAGCACGTTTTGCTCTGGTCTAACCCATTACAACCTCTAGCTTCCTTCATTAAATTGTAAAGATCTCTTAAATAATATCTTTTTTCTTACCGAACCGTTTGCTTTTTCCACTGTAAGGACCATCCGCCTCAATTCCCTCATGGTCCGCCGGCGAATTCCTGAAGGGCGAACGCCATCGTTAAATCATGCATCCAACCCCTAACAGTACTCGTCAGACGAGTCTTTATTTCATCATATTAACTGCTCTACTAAACTATTGCTACTTAAACAGCAACCCTTACAACTCTCAAGTACATTGTCATGGTTACCTTATAATTTCACTAAAGGTCCTCCAATGTGGACTTTCCTCCATTCAAGAATGTCTGTTCTCTGTAGCGCTATTGTTCGAAAGACAGACCTTTCCTTCCTCCCACGCAATTTTTTTTTTTTTTGCTCGTCACAAAGAGAAAGGAAACAGGTAAAGCGTCCCACTTTATTAGTGTCACCAAAGGAAACTTGCTCATTTATAATTTTCTTAATGGGACAAAGCATAAGCTTATATTAAGCAACCCAAAATTTAATGGCAGAATCTTTAAATTTACTACGAAAATGGCTGTTTTGGTGATTGCGCCAGAAGAGTTATTTGCAGTTTCGCCCTTTGAAACCTCTTAAACGCCAGGGGGATCAACACCTATTGCTCAGAAATGGCCACTATATCCCTCTCTTACTCTAAAATTAAATCAAGTTTCGACACCGGTCTGTCATATTCCTTGCCCTCTTTACTGACAGCCACCATACTAACCAATCCATCTTTCCCTACTTTAGTCTTCACTACACGAGCCAATGCCAATGGCAGCGTGCTTCATTCTCCTTGACCATAAAGACTACATCTCCTACCCTGACATTTTGTCACTCTTTGAACCACTTCTGTCGCTTTTGTAACCCCAACAGTTATTCACGTTTCCAATGTGCCCAAAACTGCTGCACCTGCTTCCATCACTGCTTAGAGTGAATACCTATTGCAATATTGCACCCTATGGGCAATTCTCCCATGTTTAAAAGCTTGCTTGGTGTGAGTAGAGCTGGGTCTCTACTGTCTGAGGTAACGATGGTAAGGGGCCTACTATTAACCGTTGCCTCCACCTCACAAAAGAGTGTGCACAGTCCTTCATAATCCAATTGCTGTGTCCCCAAGACTATGTCTAGGACCCTCCTCACAGTACCTATCATCTGTTCCTATGCTCCTCCAGAATATGAGGTGCCGGGAGCAAGTCATTTTGCACCATATTTCCTGCCAAGAACATGTAACTGGAGTTGACAACATTCCGCGATCCCACAATATTAGTGCCGCACTCGCACCTAACAGTCTTGACCTGACCATGATGAACCAAAAATCTTCTGAAGGCACTAATGAACGAGTCTGATGCGAGATTTGAGGTTACCTCCAAGTGTATGTCCATCATGTTCAAGCAAGTGAATATAATTCCCCAATGCTTTATCTGCGCTCTGCATTTACGAAGAATGGCACAAAAAGGTCCACCCCGGTGCGATAAAATGGTGGTTTCCCTGACTCCTTACGATCAGGTGGCAGATCAGCCATTAACTGCTCGATAATCTTCCCATGTGCCTTGCGACACCTGATGCATCTTCCCAGCACGCACCTCACCACTGCATTCGAATTAAGTACCCAAAATTTCTTCCTCATCAGACTCAAAATATACATTATGCCTATGTGGTTGGAATGCTCATCATAATACTGGATCACCATGTCGGTCAAGTGACTCTTATATGGCAAAGTAATTGGATGCCTTTCGCTCGGGGAGATATTTACCAACGATAACCTACCTTCAACGTAAAACAGCTCATTTCTCAGGATTGATCTCAACCTTCTTAGGGAGCTGGAAACTTTAATAGTACTGCCCTTCTCAAGGCTCTCCATCTCTATCTCGTAATTCACAAGCTGTGCTACCTGCACTACTGCAGTCTCTGCCAAGCTAATAACTTCAGTGGAGAAATGTATATTTAGCTCGGTGACCTGTTACTTATGTTCATAAATAGAATGCCTAGGAAATAGCATCACCCAACCCACAGGTCTAAGGAGCCTGATCCACCTGGAATAGTGGTGAATGATTTTATGCCAACCTGTTTGCTTGAGATCCAACCCAATCCTGTAGCTAATTGTTTGGTAGAGCTGGCTCTGTTGACCAAAAACACTCCTCCCTTAACAGAAACTCCTGCTCTTTTCTCCATGTTTCGGACTGCTTGGAACGTGTTGCATCGTCTGCTGGGTTCCACTCGGAATTAACATGCCCCCACTTCTTCTCATCACTGCCATCCCTTGTTATAGAAACACGATTCACCACAAATGTCTGGTATCTAGCTTGATCCTTCTTGATATACCGCAAGACTGTTGTTTAATCTGTCCCATAATAGATCCCATCTATCCTGAAATCTATCATGACCAGAATAGAACTTCCAAGTCATACTGCTAATACAGATACACTACGCGCTTAGGGGGGTGGGGTATTGAAACATGCTTCACTGGTGCTACCTTTGCCTTTTCCATAATGAATCTGTACGATATATTTGCCCACAGATCCGAAACCTGCAAGCATGGCACTACTCCTAAAGCCATGATGCTTGTATCTGAGAACAAATTTAGCTGTACTAAGGTGGCTGACTCCCACGAAATAACCTTCAGGCATCTTGGCACACGTATCCCACTGGTCTGACTCAGCTTGATCGTCCAAGCCTTTATGGGGTCAGTGGTGTCAGAGTCCAATTTCATGTCCCAGGCTATCTTCAATGGACAGAGGTCCTGCATGATGACCCTAACCTTTATTGAAACTGTGCCAATATACCCAGGTGGTCGTAATTCAAGGCTATAGCTTACAACAAGCCGCACTTAATACTCGGAACTGAAACTAGCTCTGCCCGGACACCAAATTCATCAGTGGCTAAGTCGAACTGTACTCCCAAAGCCTTGGTCTTATGTGATCTTGATTCATCTATAAGCCCTGAGATGCCATTACTGTACCGCTCCCTTGGGCTGGATGACATAACCTCCATGCAAGGGCTACTGAACTTTGTCAATGTAAATTCCCCCTTTTTGCTGAGCTCCTTAACCTCTAACATATTGACTAATAGGGCATGTTGGTGATCCTCATCTCTCAAACAGTCTTCTACATAGAAATTGTTAGCAACGGTGTCGCGTGCTCCCTCTGAGAACCCATTCCCAAAGTTGCTTGCTGTCTCTTTTAGCACGAAGTTTGCAATGCTCGGAGATGAACTGGCCCCAAACATGTGGACCGGCATCCTCCACTCTTTGGGTTCCTCATCGAAACTATTTTCCCACCAAAAGAACTTGAGGTAGTTCCGCTGATGTTCTGGTACCCGTACCTGGCAAAACGTTGTATTTATATCTCCTGTATAGGCAAATAGACCTCCCCTAAACTTAACCAACACAACCAGCAAAGAGTTCATCATATCATATCCCTGCAATACTAGGTTGTTCAACGAGGTACCCTCCACCTTGTTTGCAGAGTCAATTACAACACAGACCCTGTCTGGCTTGTCTGGATATTGCACACCAAAATGAGGGATATGCCACACATTCTCCTGGCTGGTTGCAGTCACTCCTTCAGCATATCCCTTTTGTAGCATCTTGGTCATGAGGGCACTATATTGCTTTGCGTAGCCACTATCGTTCTCAAGCTTCTTACAAAGGCTGTGCATACGGCGCAATGCAATGTCCCTTGTTTCTGGCAAGGGTCCAAGATTGTCACGCATAGGCAATGGCACCTTGTAACTTCCCCCTACAATTCTAACCCTCTTCTATACTATCTGTAGCCATTTCCTATCCTCAGCTGAAATTTCCCTTTTGAGAGATGCCACATTGTTATAATCACGGTTATAATTTTCTAGCAGCACGCAGTCTAACTCCAGATGCTTGCTTGTCACTTGGATTCTATTGACGGACTCTTGATACCTTGTGTCCTTTGCCCCACATACTACCTAGCCCAATAATGTTTGCATAGCATTAGGTTCATGGAGACGTGTTGAGTTAATAACTTCCCTTGGCTCAAGCATGTGAGGAACATTGTTCCCAATTAATAACCCCACCTCAACATCTACATCTGGGATGCCAATTTCTTGCAAATGCGGTCAGCGTTCCAGGTCTCCAGCCCTGACCACATCACACTCATCAATTGGTATGCGAGAGGTTCTTAACACTGAAGGAAGTGTCATGCAAGTCTTACCCTCATAGTTCAATACTGACAATCCCGACATTAGGCTACATGCAATTTCCCCTGTTCCGTTGATGGTTTCAACATTCACCTTAATATCCTGCCCCTCAGTGCAGCCTAGGGTCTGTATTAAGGCTTCCGAGACAAAGCATATAGAAATCCCATTGTCCAAGAAAGCCCTCGCCATAACCTCCCTTCTTTTCCTTGACATAATCCTTATTGGAACAACTGACATCCCTGTGCCAATGCTACCCTTTGTAACTGCCCTGAATATAGCAATTTTGTCACGTTTACCTTCCTCCTGGACCACTAAGGCTCTTTTTGAGCGCTCTGATTGTACCACTTCTACTTCCCGATGTCAGTGCAGCAGAGTTGGAGGGTTTCCGTTACATATGTTGCACCTTTTCCTGTTTCAGCAATACTGAGACCTATGACCATTTCTCAGACAGCCAAACAGAGCCTAAACTCCCTTATGGTTCCCCGTTTATCCTCGGGTCACATTTTAGATATTTGGTCGCATTCATTCACCATATGTAGTCCCTTACAGTATCAACATAAAAGCAAGGAAATTTTGATGTATGATACCGTTCTTGTCTTAGTTAAAACCTCAGCCTTGCTTGGTGCTGCTGCTTCTCCTAACCTAGAGATGGCTTCCCCTCTACCACTCTTGAATAGGTAGCACCCAAACAAAGGATTTTTCAAGACCCTAGCCTCTCCTTCGATAGAACTAACTAAATCATCAAGCAACACAGTCCTCTTTTTCTCACTAGTTATCTTGTCAGCAACTCTACACCATCGATCCCGCACACTAGAGGGAACTTTGCTCAGGATTAACCTCATCGTTTTTGGGTTTTGCAATTTGGCGATGCCATAAAGGACACACGAAATTGCATTTCTGCAGGTTTTCAGTGTCACTGAGTACTTGTCGTACTCTTCCACGTTTTCCTTTATATGTTTCCATTTAATCACCTTATCCACAAACTCGGTAGCTATTTGTTCGAGGTTGCCATATCGCTCCTCCAGCAACTTCCTTGCCTTCTTATAGCCCTCTGAAGCTTCTAAGTGGAGACAAGCTGCCACCATCTCATTTAGCATGCCTGTCATGTATAAATCCAGATACCTCAGCCTTTCCTTATCATTCGTCAACTAGCTACTAAACGCGCCATCGAATGAGCATATGAACCTAAAATATGTTGTATGATCCACATCAAACTAAGCTATATCCTGCTTGGGCATCTAGCTTTTTAGGCTACAAGAGATTAATGCCTGCATGACTTCCTTATTGCTCAAGTCCCTTTGGTAATCCCCACCTGAATTACAGTCTCCACCTAAGTTAACTTTGGCTGCCACTGCACCCAAACTCATGGATCGCTCACTCCCACTTACGTCAGGGTCTGTGTGCTCCCTTATCCTAGGGGTGCAAGTTATTTCTCTATCATTTCCATCAAATTGTTGTAAAACCTTCCTCTCTGCCTCCACTTCAGCTAACTCTGCCTCTAATCTGAGCTTTTTCCTCTTATGTCTTAGCTCTGCTTCCTCTCGCTCTATTGCCTGCAGTTCATCCACTTTCAGTAATTTTGCTGCCAACCTGGCTCTATAAGCAGCTAACAATACACACCTGCTCCCCGTAGAACTTGCGCTCGACCGTTTAGAGGTCCAGAAGCAACAGATTGCCTACCAATGACTGATGAACCATCCCCCTAAATTTAAATGTTCTTCCTCTTCCGTGGGCTCCCCTGTGCACTCGCTTACCTTGTGGTCCTGATTAACCTCACTATCCTGCCTAACCCTTAGTTCCCACAAATACTCCTATTCCTCTATGCCCTTCTCTAGGGACTCACTAAGATGTTGACACAATTCAGGCATGTTCCTCCCTTTTGGGAGGCCTCTGGCTTCCAGTTCTCCCTCAATTGTGCAATTGCAAGGTTCTTAATTTTCCTAGATTCCATTCTGGCCTCTCCCATATGAGCTAACAAAATTCCCTAGTTGAACCATAGCTGACCTAACCAATGAGTGGCCTAGAACCTGCACTACTCAACCTATGTTATGACATCATAACGATCCTCAAAGCCTAGAGAGCAACACCTAAATGTATCAATGTCTCGTGTCCAAGACCTTGTGCTCCTCATCGTTACACCTAAGCACTTATACCGTGCTGCATGCGGCAAACGGACATCTGTCAATCTATGAGATAAGTCATGCATTAATACAAGCATAAGCTTTTATTGAGTGACCTGAAATTTAATTGCAAAATTTCAAATTTTTCCGGGAAAATGGTTGTTTTGGTGACTGAACCGGGAACAGTAATTTACAGTAGACCAGAGAAAATGCCAGAAATTTTCCTGCATCCACACATTTAGAAAGGGTAAGTTCCAATGGTATACCTAGAATCTTTATTTCTAATTCATTTTATGGTATTAGGCTTAACCAAAGGACACAGATGGTCTATTTACGGGAAGATTGTGGGGATGAGGGTGGGTGATGCACTTTCTTCCGTCGGGTCAGCTCAGAACAAGGCACCTAATGCTAGGTTTCTTAAGGGCTAATTGATTAGGTTAGTCTACATCCTCCTGTATTTCACTAATTTTCATATAACCGCTACCAATTGTTCCCACTGTTGTCGCCCTTTATTATATTTCTAAGAAGAGGGCCACTGTACCCTAATTTACTAGTCTACAATAAAAAGGAAAGATAGAATCATTTGAAAAACTCAAAAAATAATACTTTCATCTCTGATAAGATGTCCTGCCGGTTTCTAGAAATTTATCCTAGTGCCTACATTGAAGTCTTTCAAATGTGGCTCAAAGATATGCGTCTGAGAAGTTGTCAAAAACTTAAGGCAAGAATTCAGATAGTAGAAAAAAGAAAAAGAAAAAGCTCATGAAATTAGAAAACCACTCTACCACTGTTGAAAGCTCTTTGACATATAGGAGAAAGACATGAAAGATATTGCGGTTTAGGTATATGTGACTTCTTCTTCGGTGAATGTAAATATAAGCTTCAACAGAAATACATATAAAGGAGGAAGGAAAAGTTGGAGAGCTGAGAGGCAATACAAATTTTAAAGATGATGTGTAGCTAGTACTTTTGGCCTTATGGAAGTAATAAAATCGTTATAAAGGCTAACTGAGCAAAGATCTGGCAGTGAATTTAATGTTGTGTGGAAAGATAAATGATTGAATGACATGAAGGAAAAGTGCCTAAGAGAACAAGATATACAGAACAGAGGAAGATGGAGGAAGCTGACTAGAAGCAGCGACACCATGTAGAAATGACAAAGCTGAAGACACAGAAGTACAATGCTGCAAGAAGGTTATATACCGCTCGTGTATCAAATATGCTCGGATATTGTAATGGTATCTCTCATTCTTTTTATATTGTCGTTATCGCTCTCCCCTCTCACTGATAACCTGTCTTTTCATGTATTTTCCTGAACCATTGTGTTTGAATTTTTGTGCCGTTCTTGACCAAATAAAGTTCAGCTACATTCACTAGAGTCTCTCAGTTACAACCTAACTTCTCGCTGGCACATTGTTGATCACTGGAGTTTTCAACTACCTCCCATGCCTTACTCTCTGATGGTGCCACCATCGGACACTGAGTCTGCTAGCAACGACACGCCCCTGAAATTATCGCCCTTTGCCAGTAGATAAGCGTCCGCCTGATTCCAACGTGCTGAAGTCCAGTTTCACATAAAGGGTGTAACTGGGTCAAGCACCAAAGCTGATTATGTACTCATGGCCATCCCAGGGGACACTACTGGAAATCTCCGATTGGCTGTGTGAACAAGGGGACCCATAACGTACAAAGACCTCAAATCATTCCTATTGAAGCAGTACTCGCCATCACTGGCCGCCCACACAGCAAAACTTTTTCAGCTCTCTCAACAACCGTTGGGGGACTAAAGGCTTAGCTCGCTCAAAGGAAAATGACCAGTATTGCTCATATGCAACCTACCACTGACGGCTCTCTTTGTGAAGTGAATTTACTTCATGCCCCTTTGGTATGGCGCCTAATCGATCCTGTATGTGCTGCCATCTCCAATGTCTATATTATGCTCATGAAGGACCTGTTGGCCAAAGTCGACGCCCTCATGGACAGCCACTCCACTGCATTCAAGATCTCCATCAACGTCTCCACTCCTGACGAAGTGGAGTCTACATCGACTGAAGTTAACGTGAATGCAGTAGGACACAAAGTCGCCCACCACCCACAAATACCACTCCTCGCTTACACAACCACCGACCTCTCCAGCTACTTACCAATGCCTATCGGCCTCAGTTATGCTACTACCCCTCCAAATTCAGGGCTGCTGTGAAGAAATGTGTGAATGGTTATCAGTGGCCAAAAAATATGTAAATAGGCTATCGCTAACAGCGGTGGCCTCCCCTGTCACTAATCCTTTCTTTTTAGATGAGGCAGGTACGGACTGCAACTCTTGGTAATCACGGGTGCTTGCCATTCTTTTCTGAAAAGGACACGACTTAGTCAGTCTAAATCTGCCAACATCCGTCTGGTAGCTGCCATCGGATCTGCAATACCCACCCACAGTTAGGAAAACCCTCACATTATAGATTGGAAGCACCAAATATATTTGGAAGTTTCTCGTTGCTGAAGTCACATTGCCAATCATCGGTGCGGACTTCCTCTCACATTTCCACCTCCTGGACGACGTAGCTCACCGATGGTTAGTCAACGCAGATTCCTACTCATCAACGCCTTTCCAACCCGACCCTCTGGCCTAGCTCTCCACATCAGTGCATCCACGGATGCCTAAACCCAATTCCTCACATGGTACCTGGAAGTTTTCTGTCCAGAACTTCGAAAAACGCCCATGGTTCCGCAAAACACGATATTCATCACCATATCAAGATGACGGGGGCCCCAGTGTTTACCAGTTTCAAACGTTTGGCACCAGATCATTTGGCAGCCGCTAAACAATCGTTTGCCGAAATGGAAGAAATGGGCCTTTGCCAAAATGCCTCCAGCCCATGGTTGCCACCCTTATACATTGTCCTGAAAAAAAGATGGCTCTCTAAGTCCATATGGGATTACAGGCGCCTGAACATGCAGACCAAATCAGATCACTACCCCCTCCCAAAAATTGCTGACTTGACCTCCTACTTGCACAAAGCTAAGGTTTTCTCCAAGCTCGACCTCCTGGAGGGGTATTATCAGGTGCCCATGAACCCAGAAGAAATCCCTAAGACTGCCATCCTCACCCCCTTTAGTACATACACTTTTAATTACTCCTGATTCGGCCTTCTTTTCGCTGGGGCCA
>NC_090739.1:95432197-95437197 GCF_036898095.1 Palaemon carinicauda | reverse complement strand
TGTAAAGACTTTGGTAACTTGAAAACAACAGAGGCCGTAATATAAGCTACTTTTTTATTTGAACATTTTGACAATTGGCAACGGTTAGAAATATGAATATCCTTTGACTGTTCTTTGTGGATACCGTCTAAAATTGTGCCTTGAGACAGAAGCATTTATATGATTTATTGCACCAGGGATTTCTATGCTGCTTGAAGCAGTTAATATGGAATCCGACTCCAATGTTAAGCAGTTGCCACGAATAGTACCCATCAAGTCATGAAGAACAAACAAGTTTTTGTAAGCTGTAGAGAACTGTCTCGCTGTTGGTTTATCATTATTACCTCCCGTGCTTCCTACTTAACCAAAGAATAGTTCAATGTGATTTTGACTGAATTCTCAAGTCATCAAAAATTGCAAAGTCCACCATCAGGTGTAATATTATTTTCGTATAGTATTTGATGACTTATTATGCAATATAGAAAGCCAATGCATCCGGTTTATGTATTTAATTTCGAGATGTCTTCACTCTCTAGAAGTCTCAATGAACTAAAATATATTTATGGGTTTAGTGGAATACAGTTGATATATTTTGCATTATCTCTCTGAATTGAATAATCAAATCCCTGGGCATTTAGATTTCGAGTATTCGATATGGCAAGTAAGATGTTGAATACCATTATGAAATCAACAATATCTTTACTTCCCTCAAATTTACTTATCTTTTCATCAAAGCAGAATCTTAAAGAAGTTGCAACTGATTCACTTAGGAGCTGCATTGCTTACTTAACGTTCATCTTTTCTCTCGCTTTATCCTTGTCACATGAGCAGCTCTGAGCTTATTTCCTAAAAGGAGTTCATCTTTTTCTTGCAGTCTGTATACATATTCTGTGTACTAGCATTTCACATAATCTCCATTCTTATCAATGAAAATGTTATTTTCTCCAAAACAGATTCTCACAAGTTTAATCATGTGACATGCATTTGCATGTCGCCTGTCAACGGTAGTAAGAAAATTGACAGCGTCTTCCGAAACAATCGCCAATCTTATAAATACGATTTCTCATTTTATTTACATATGTTATTAAGATCACAATATGTGAATGCTTACGATCTGCAAATATTTTTAAAAACTTCAACTACTCATATATTGCTTTATATGTTATGAAGATATTTAAATCTTGATAATAGTATCTGTTATACTTATATGAAAAAAAAAAAAAAAAACTGTGACACAATTCATGTTAAGTCGAGCAACCCCAATAATGACCACCAGGTATTAAGGTGGCTTCACTTATCCTGTAGCAAGGCATCTCCTCCCATTATTCCTCTCAAGTATAGACTGGCATCGAAATATCATAAACACACGCTAATGGAAGGACATGTGAGTCCTTTGTTTTGTAGTGGACTGGTAATGGCTTATGATATATATATATATATATATATATATATGTATTTATATATATATATATATATATATACAGTATGTACACACACACATATATATATGAATTTATATATATATATATAAATACATATATATATATATATATATATATGCATATGTGTTTATATATACACATATATATAGATGTATAAATATATATTATTAATATATATATATATATATATATGTATATACATATATATATTATAAATATATATATATATATATATATATACATATAAACATATATATATATATATATATATACATATACATATACATATATATATGTATATATATATATATATATGTGTGTGTGTGTATATATATAAATATATGCGTGTGTGTGTTTGTGTGTGTGTGAGAGAGAGAGAGAGAGAGAGAGAGAGAGAGAGAGAGAGAGAGTATTGTATTTTTACTTTCAGAAGAGAAAATATAAAATATAGGAAGCACATTTAAAAACCTACATGAGCTACATATGTAACACATTTCAAATGTTACCGTACGTCACTCTCCAAGTGACCAAATGGGCATGATATTAATTTAAATAAAAAAATTCCCTGAACAATAGGACCACTGAGAGAGGAGATAGTTACAGAATACAGTATATACACGAGTAAGTTGTGTGAGGAGTCAAAGTTTTAATGGCGGTTTCATTGATCATCCGATGTACAAAATACCAATTATGAATAAATTTATGTTTTTTTCTTTATTCTATATCAGGGCATCTGCTACATCTGATTTTTTTTTTATTGCATTTCTTGAATTAGTGCCCTGTTTGACAGACACAAATTCTTCCATTCCTTACATGGGAAGCTGTAGACCTATTCTTACAACTCCTTATTTGGGTATCCGTTGATGAGAGGAGTTTTGATGGTCTTTCAATAACCGAAATGAAGAAATCTTTTCCCCCTCAATTCTATACGATTGCATCAGTCTTCCATCACCAATAATGAATTTTTGGTTTTGTATTAAGAAGATGTGAGAAGAATCGTGATATTTGAGGGAGATTCAAGACTGGTCGATATAAACTTCCGTAATTCTTATTCGGACACCGCAAATATAAATTGGAATATCTCTGTGAGTCTGTGTTCCTATGCCAGAGCGAATTATAACGTTGAAGGGTATTTGCTGCTAGTTTAAGAAAGATGGAAATTACGAGAGATAGAATTCTCATAACAACGGGCAAGTCTTACATACTTGCCAATCAACTATACCTTATATAGATTGGTTGATTTCGATTTTAGGAACAAATTCAGAATTCGACGGAATTAACCACAGAAGATTTGGAATTATCCCTTATCTCTCTTTAAAGCCAAATGGGATAAGTTTAAGTTTACCGTTATTTCTACTCGGCGTTGAAGTTCGAATCATATGCCGTGTAGATGTATACATGAAAAAAGACGAGTTTCCTTTCAGGTCTGCGATCCTGTTGCAGGGCAGATTCTTTAAATGGTATCTGTGGCTTATTCGAAAATAAAAATCACGAGTTAATAATAAAATTATCAAAGAAACGACCAGTTGTTACATATTTACCTATCAGTTGTAATGCTGGAGATGAGGTGATTTTGATCTGAAGTACAATTCCTGAATTAGACATGATTCAATATAAAATAGTAGGAATAAACTCTTATGGTTCTTCAGAGTCGAACAGGCTAAGTCAAATGTGAAGCTTAAACCCTTGGTTGGTTATATTGTAACCAAGCGTTTTCCCTTTTCTGAGTTTTTTAATGATAGCTTCTACTTCAAACACTAATCTCATTCATTTTTTAATTTCAATTAAAAAACATACTGGCAAATGTGTCAGCTAAATGACACTAAACTTAGACACTGTTCAGATATCCTTAGTTCTTTTATGGTATGAACTATAAAGTATACTCATTGGTTTACCTACTAAATGATGTTTCACCATCTCCAACTCTGCGCTTGATTTCCAAAGTAATTCTTCATCTTACATTAGCGTTCTTTGTTTTGTGGCTGCGTTGTGAAATGAAAATGTACTGTGTAAACCTTATTTGATGATGATTACTTGATGCATTTCTTTACTATATATGTGCTGGACTAATTTTGATTTGCATATGTACCCGAGTTGTGCAGTCCTCGCGTACCTGCAACGCATTTTTCAGTAACATATAAATTAGATTTCCTCAATGAAAAGTTGATAGAATCTGACTAGACTGTATGATATATCTAAGATTGACAAACGAAACAGTTAGTAATGCCTACCAAGAAAAAATCAGAATGGCTTGTCTTTAGCAGGATATATAAAGCAGATGGTTCCAAAATGGTACAGCAGTTAGGAAGCAGAAGAATATATAGAACTTTAGAAATGAGAAGCAGGATGATACTGTTTATCAGTTTTCTTTTGTTGGGGTGGGGGGTGGGTGGCAATGATGAGGTGAAAAGGTATTAGGGGGGGTGGGGGGGGGGGGGCTACCGTTGCAGGAAGCAGTGATAAAATTAGCTATATTCAAGTTTCTGTTTCAAACGGTTGGTTTTGTCAACTTTTTTAAAGTATCGATTTTGGCAATTTTCATTATGTGTAATTACTTCTTCTAATCTTCAGAACAGGACATGTATGGGGGCAGTAAGCATAATGTGGCGCATGTTTCTGGTGAAGAATACCAAATTCTTGACTTGACCTCAGGATCAAATATTTATATGCTGCAAGTGGCTGTAAAACACAAATTTCCTCTTTAAGGAGGTGGTGATCTTGGAAGATAAAAGGAATGGCAATAAGGATATTAAAGTTAAGAAAACAGTGAGGAGTTTGAACGCTACATGCTGTGATCAGGTCTTTTCAACTGAGTAGAGGAAAACGCTAAGCAACACATGGAGGAAGCTGTTGAAGGATGTCGAAAGGACCTTTTATGTAGTTATTCTAATTCTGCTTTATTTTCATATTAGCATCCGAAATTTTAACATCAAACGGTGAAAAGTTTTCAAGAGCTATATTGATAAAATGTAATAAGTAGAACCGATTGTGCTGATAAAAGTTTGAATAAAAAATAAATGTTTATCTATTACTCCAGTCAAATTAATTACTTTTTTCGACAAAATACTATTTACAACCGTCAGTGGGATTTGCATTTTATTCTTTGTAATTATTCTTACTATTCAAAAGATTATTTTATTCTTTTTCTACAGTATCAATATCAATTAACGAAGCCTACGTCTCACTCCTTACGACTACCGTGAATCTCTTTATTGTGCAATGTGCAACTAGAGCCATGTTACTGTTGAAGGTTTTTAAGAAGCGAAAACTCTTTAGTCAAAAGGGTTCTACGAATGAAAGTAAACCATTAAGATGAAATCAACTTTTGATGAATACCTAGATGCAATAGTGTAAACATAGTGTGGACTTGTTATTAGTTGGCATTAATTACATATTTCTTAAACTTTATCTCTTTCCTGAATTAAAGGGCTGCTGTGTATAAGATACATATCTCTGCCATGATCAGATTTTCTCATTTCTCCATAAGGGGCCCAAAATCTGTTTAGCAAAAGATTTAACTCAATTCATTAAATCGACAGTTTCCTTCTCTTCAGAGTTATTTTCACACACACAGTGTTA
>NC_090739.1:95422197-95427197 GCF_036898095.1 Palaemon carinicauda | reverse complement strand
CACAAATTCTAATTAATTGGCCTGAGGGCTTAAATTATGAATCAGAGGTTCAGATGTTGATTTTAATGTTAATTTCTGTTGCCAGTTCTTACACAATTCAGGACGCTGATATTTATTTAACTACGGTCCTAAGAGAGATTAAAAAACTAAAAACAAGAATTTTCAGCCATTAATTGATTCATTTAACACCTTGAAGAATTATATACTCAAAAACGTTTGTGTTGCTTTGAGGTGAGAAAACAATCGAGGATTGATAACATAGCAGGATTTACTTCCATTGGGTAGTTCAATCTCCAGTGAATAAAAACTGAGAATCTCTAACTTAATCAGAAGTCACTGATATTTCCCTTTCTCTGCAGCCTTTTCATGTGGTTTAAGAAACTGTACTGGACATTTCATGAGAGTATTACATAATTATAATCCCTATTATTCACAGTGCACTATTTATTCTGCCAGATTTTCTTGACGATGGTGTAAAATAATAGAAAAAGCTGCCAGTGAGATTATACTTAATAGAATTGTTTTTACGAATGCGTTCAAAGAAATTCAAGCCATATCCCAGTCGCTAGCTGAAGGATGATATTACCATTTTTTTCTTATACTTAATTCTAAAGAGTCGGTGCTGTACTTTCTGGGATTCGAAAAAAACGCGAAATACAGAGGATTTATTTCAATACATTTTCTTGATTCTAAAATCTACCGCTAAACGTCAGGAATGGTCAAAAGGCATTTGTTTACATAAAAGATTGTCAATTTTATGCACCGATTTCCCTATGGAAACTATACAAACGAATGGCAACTTTTGCTTTTTTGAATATTTATTATTTTGTTTGAGTCTATTTAGAATTTTTATCGAAAGTCATGACAACAATCTTTTATACATTATCTTCTATGAAATATAAGGACAGACTATCTTGTAATTTTGCTCCTTTGAAAATTATAATGAAACGAGGGTTGAATACCAAAACTTGTAAATTGTGCAAGAGTCAAGATATTTCCAATTGATGTCAAATACTAGGTAACGTAAAAATGAATAAATAAAGCCTCTATTATTATTCTTAAAATAAACGCAAGAATCGAGCTACTACGAAAATGGTTAACCCCTCTCATCCTATAATCCTCATAATAGTTAATAATCCTTTGATGAGTGAAGAACAAAATTATACTGGACTAAAAGGTGAATATTAACATAATTGAGCAAGAGATGTTAATCCACCTACACCCCACTTCACATAATTCAATGTATCGCCAACATGATAAACTCAGGAACGGGAGGCTGGCGGTTCCCGGCAAGGGCCGGGAGATTTTTCTCCTTCGACCTGTTTCCGCCTTTTTCTTCAGCAGCCGCCGCGCCGCTGAGGCGCCGTTGCCCTCCAGCCAATCATCAATCAACCATCACGAGCCAGGATATCTCACATAGATCTATTCAGGAAACGTAGCAAGTCCAATTGGAATCTATTTACAAGCAGGATCATTAACCTAGTTCTGGCTTTGCCTTTTTCATCTCACCTTTATCTCGTCGCGGAGAAATATAGAAACTCAAATATGAGGACATTTGTAGTCTATAAAAGGACATCCGAACTTCCAGTTGCTCCTAAATGTTTGAGATATTAAAATTTCCTAAATTAATTGATATATATATATATATATATATATATATATATATATATATATATATATATATATATATATATATATATATATATATATATATATATATATATATATATATATATCATAATCATGATGATATCAGAATGTCAGTACCATCGCATATGATTATTACAATGTAACAACAATTCACAAAGAAACCAGTAACTTTAATTTCTATCAACCAATTTAAGAAAAATGTAATAGATTAAAAACAACATTACTAACTGTAACTGTTGATGTAAATTTTACTAAAGAAGAAAGTAGTGAACTGTAACCAAAGTTTTTTTCCACTTTTAAATAGACAAATATCTGTGGATAAACATACACACACGCATATATATATATATATATATATATATATATATATATATATATATATATATATATATATATATATATATATATCCATCCTTATACCAAGGCCCTTTCCCCCAATTTTAGCGGGTAGCCGACATCAAACCAATAAAAAACCGAGTTTGGCTGGTACAGCTAGGTGAAGCTTCATAACCCTGAATCCCCTACTGCCGCTACCTCTGCGGTCATCCAAGGCGACCAGAGGAAGCAGCCGGGTCTACCGGAACTATGTCATAATCGCTCGCCATTCATTCCTATTTCTAGCACGCTCTCTTGCCTCTCTCACATCTATCCCCCTATCAACCAGACCTTTCTTCAGTCCATCCATCCACGCAAACCTTGGCCTTCCTCTTGTACTTCTCCCATCAACTCTTGCATTCATCTCCTTCTTTAGCAGACAGCTATTTTCCATTCTCTCAACATGGCCAAACCACCTCAACACATTCATATCCACTCTAGCTGCTAGCTCATTTCTTACACCCGTTCTCACCCTCACTACTTCGTTCCTAACACTCTATACTCGAGATACAACAGCTATACTCCTTATACTTCATCTCAAACACATTCAATTTCTGTCTCTACGTAACTTTCATTCCCCATAACTCTGATTCATAAATCATAGTTGGTACAATCACTTTCTCATACAGAACTCTCTTAACATTCATGCCCAACCCTCTATTCTTCACCACTCCCTTCACTGCCCCCAACACTTTGCATCCTTCATTCACTCTCTGACGTACTTCTGCTTCCACTCCATCATTTGCAGAAAAAACAGACCCCAAGTACTTAAACTGATTCCCCTCCTCAAATAACTCTCCATTCAACATGACATTCAGCCTCGCACCATAACCTTACTCTTACCCACATTAACTCTCAACTTCCTTCTCTCACATACCCTTCCGAATTTTGTCACTAATCGGCCAAGCTTCTCTTCCGAGTCTGCAACCAGTATAGTATCATCCGCAAACAACAACAGATTTACCTCCCATTTATGATCATTCTCGTCTATCATTTTCAATCCTTGTCCAAGCACTCGAGCATTCAACTCTCTCACCATTCCATCAACATTTAAGTTATACAACCATGGCAACATCACACATTCCTGTCTCAGCCCCACTCTCACCAGAGACCAATTGCTCACTTCTTTTCCTGTCCTAACATACGCTTTACTACCTTTGTAGAAACTTTTCACTGCTTGCAACAAACTTCCACCAATTCGATATATCCTCATCGCATTCCACATCGCTTCCCGACCAACTCTATCATATGCTTTCTCCAGATCCATAAACAAAACATACACCTCTTTACCTTTTTGATGAATATTTCTTGCATATCTGCCTAACTGTAAAAATCTGATTCATACATCCCCTAACTCTTCTAAAACCACCCTGTATTTCTAAGATTGCATTCTCTGTTTTATCCTTAATCCTATTAATCAGTACTCTACCAGACACTTTTCCAACCACACTCAAACTAATACCTCCTGAATTACAACACTTATGCATATCTCCCTTACCCTTATATACATGCGCAAACCCAATCTACTGGTACCATTGACAATACAAAACACATATTAAATAGCCTCACCAACCATTCAAGTACAGTTACACCCCCTTCCTTCAACATCTCAGCTTTCACACCATCCATACCAGGTGCTTTTCCTAATCTTGTTTCATCTAGTGCTCTCCTCACTTCCTCTCTTATAATCTCTCTCTCCTTCTCATCTTCCATCACTGGCACCTCAACAATTGCACCAGCAGTTATATCTGCCTACCTATTATTCTCAAGATTCAGTAAACTTTCAAAATATTTCACCCACCTTTTCCTTGCCTCCTCTCCTTTTAACAACCTTCCATTTCCATCTCTCACTGTCTCTTTAATTCTCGAACTAGCTTTCCTTACTCTCTTCACTTCTTTCCAAAACTTCTTTTAATTCTCTTCATATGTACAAGCCAATCCCTGACCCCACATCAGGTCAGTCGCCCTCTTTGCCTCAGTTACCTTGCACTTTACTTCCACATTTTTCTCTCTATATCTTTCATACTTCTCTACACTATTACTCTGCAGCCATTCTTCAAATGCCCTCTTTTTCTCTTCCACTTTTACCTTCACTCCTTCATTCCACCATTCACTACCCTTCCTCATGCTCCCTCCAACAAACTTCTTGCCACACACATCACATGTAATCCCAATAAAATTTTCTTTTACTAACTTCCACTCCTCCTCTAAATTACCAGTTTCGCTTACTTTCACCCTGTCATATGCCATTTTCAACCTTTCTTGATATTCACTTTTTACCACTAGTTTTGTTAACTCTTCAACAGTCACTAGCTCCTTTTACATACCCACACTCTATTTCCCCACTCGTTTGCTACAACTAATTTTCATTCTACCAAAAAATGATCAGACATACCGTTAGCCATAACCCTAAACACATGCACGTCCTTCTATCTTCAAAATATTTTTTTAGTTATCAACACATAATCCATTAAAGCCCTTTCTACCGCTCTTCCATTTACCACTCTTATCCATGTATACTTGTTTTTATCCTTCTTTTTTAAAAGCTATAACTTATCCCCATCTCTTGCTCAACACACATATCTACCAGCCTCTCATCACTCTCTTTTTCACCTGGTACGCTATACTTTCCAATGACACCTTCTACCTCTCCAGCAGCCACCATAGCATTTAAGTCACCCATGATAACTACATAATTCCCTCTACTCAGTCCTTCTACACACCTGGTTAACTTATTCCAGAACTCATTCCAATCTTCTTCACTTTTCTCACAGCCTGGCCCGTACGCACTAACAAAAGCCCAACATTCCCTGCCAATCCTAACCCTTAGCCACATTAACTTAGATGATATCTCCTTCCATTCCACTACTTTACCTATCATCCATTCACCGAGCAATAATGCCACATCCTATTTTGCTTGTCCCCTTTCAATCCCAGACACTCTACCAGTCACTTCACCAAAACACCACTTAACC
>NC_090739.1:95409697-95414697 GCF_036898095.1 Palaemon carinicauda | reverse complement strand
AAGATTGTGTAAATTCATCATCATCTCCTACGCTTATTGTAGCAAAGGGCCTCGGTTAGATTCCGCCGGTTGTCTCTATTTTGAAATTTTAATTAATTTCATCTCCATATATAATCTTCTATTTTGTGCTTCATAGGTCATATAGGCCTGGGTTTTCCAACTCTTCTAGTGCCTTGTGTAGCGCAGCTGAACATTTGATGAACTAATCTCTCTTGGAGAGTGCGAAAAGCATGCCAAAACCAACTCCATCTACCACTCATCATGATCTCATTCAAATATGGCACTCGAGTAATCTCTTATATTTTTATTTCTGATCCTGTCCTGCCATTTAACTGCCGATATCCTTCTGATAGTTTTGTTCTCAAATCTACTAAAGCTATTGGAGATTGTTTCATTGTCATACCATGACTGATGTCCATATAGTAACACCAATATCCCTAAACTGATATATAGTCGGATTTTTATATGAAATTTCAGGCGATTTAATTTCCCAATTTCACTCAACCTAGCCAGTCCCTGATTTGCTTTTTTCAATCTTTCACTAAACTCTAATTCTAAAGACCCTGTATTGGATATCATAGTTCCTAAATACTTTAATGATTCTACCTCATTAATCCTTTCTCCTTCCAATGATAGTTAATCTTCCATTGTATACTCCATTCTCATCCTATCTGTCTTTTTTCTATTTATCTTCAGCCCAACCTCGTGTGATATTTCACAGTTTCTGGTAAGCAAGAGTTGCAAATCCTGTGGCGTTCTGCTAACAAGGACAGCATCATCAGCATACTCTAGGTCTCCCAAATTCCTATCACCAATCCCGTCCAATTCTTCTCCACCATCTCTGACTGTTCTATGCATTACTAAATCCATGAAAAGGATAAGCAACATAGGTGACAACACATTTCCTTGGAGTATTCTGCTGTTCACTGGAAATTCATTTGATAAGACTCCACTAACATAAACTCTGCGCTTGCTATACGCATGGACAGAATTAATCAAATTCACATATTTAAGAGGAATTCCATAATAACGCAGCTCTGTCCATAGAATAGGCCAGTTCACACTATCAAAGATTTTTTGATAGTCCACAAATGTCATCAAAAGTGGATTTCTATATTCTATGCAGTGCTGTACACGTCTAAAAAGGAATGTTTGGTAAGAGCAACTTCTACCTTTTGGAAACCCTGCTAGTTCATCTCCCAGCTTTTCTTCAATCTTTCTCTTGCCTCTTTAGAACAAGCATACTACATATCTTTATAACAACTGACATGAGTGTTATGACTCTGTAATTATTGCAATCAGTAATGTCTCCTTTTTTTGCCATTTTTACCAAGACTCTTAATTCCCATTCATCAGGTTTTGCCTCTTCGTGCCAGTTAGTTAGTTATTGACAACTGATTATTAAATTTTTTATACAGATGCAAATATACATTCCATTTTCTATTTCTTACATTCGTTAAATCAAATAGGGGGTAAAATCCTAAATTAACTAATGATTGTCCATTATGATCTTTAACTTTTCATTGGTTCTAATGAACTCTAAATGTTGACCTAACCTGAGATCGAACAAAAATTAAATTGTAACATGAAAAAAAAAAAAAAAAAAAAAAAATTAGTGTTCACAGTTATTCAGCGTTATACTGAGTGATGAGTTGCGTTACACTGAGTATATATTTACATAGTTCACGTTCGTCAATATGGTTCACGTAGTCTTCAAAGGAATTAAAGTTAATCCATGCAAAATTTTCTCTAACATGAGAGAGCAAAGAACAGTTCAAAGAGACATGGATCTCATCCTGCACATATCCACAGAGGCAAAGGCGTTCCTCTGAGGGAATTCTTGACCATCGTCAAATCTCAACTTTAGGGTGGTGAGAACTCAGTCGTAACCACGAATAAGCAATTCGATGATGCTCTGGAATAAAAGACGTGTTCTTCTTGTACAATACTGGAGACTCTAGATGTGAGTTGAGCTGTTTGTAAGTCAATCCGTCGAGTTGACTCAAAGTTGTTGTACATGTGGATTTTTAGTGTTTGTTTTTCGTCAAAAATTGGATACTTCTGGGTTCTCTGTAACTGGTCAATGTAGAGGCTCATCGGAGACTGTACTTCTATGGCCTTATTTATGACGGTAGCAAAGTAGCTCCTATCATAGTCTGGTCAAGAACGAAGTTTTCCTAAAATGTTTAGCCGTTTTTTCTTGATAAATGCTGTTGCACTTGGTTCTCCGGATTGTAAATACACTAAGAAGGTCACGCAAACTACTCAGGTAAGCATTTCTGGCAGCTTTCAAGGTAGATGACATCCAAGTCTCAGACCCATAAAAAAATGAGCTATTTAATCCTACAGACCAGACCTTTCTTTTTATACTAAAAGAACATCATTATTTTTGTATAAAAAGGATTCGAACTTCCGCAGGCTCTTTGAATGCTTCCTAATATACTCTTCAACTTGTTTGTAAATGAAAGCATTCATGATCTGATTGCCAAAATAAGTATATTTGCCTCAAACTTCTACCGTTATTTCATTAAAAACGAAAGGGTTTGGGTCCTTGATGTTAATGCACATTAGCTTGGTCTATTTGTTGTTAACCTTCATATCATATTCCTTACAATAATTCAACACATTTTGAAATGTCCAAATTATACATAATTCTATGGTGCTGACTAATACAATATAATCCATCAGCAATAACATGCGTTAAAATTCAAGCCAACTATCCTGACCTACTCCTTGACCATACGAATCATTGGGTTGGCATAAGCAGTGTAAAGGAAGCACAAACCAGGACTACCTTGTCTGACTCCTGCCTCCGCCTCTATTGCCGGTAATACTTGATATTATCTCCAAGGAATTTCGAATGACTCTTACCATATTTGACCAACATCCCATTCGTTGCAGTAATCCTATAAGTATTCTCCTGTTTATTTTGTTGTAAGCCTTTGCAAAATCTACAAAAAATATACATACAATGGAGCTTTTGTCTTTCTAGCAATGTCTATTAAGAGTCGCAAAGTAAGAGTTTGCTCCTCGCAGCCCCTCCCCTTCTTGGCCTCAGCTTGTTCCTCGTCAATTATAAACCATTGTTTTAGACTGTTATTGAGAATGTGATCATAGAGTTTGGGCAATGCCGCCATAATGTTTATCCTACAGTAGTTGCCAGGATCCCTGGGATCTCCTCCTTTGAAAATGCTGAAAAATTTGGCAGTTGTCCATGAGAAGGAATATACCACGAAGAAGACAGAATTTAGAGTAAATACTATGAATAAAATCCAAGCTACATTGAGCAATCTATAAACTTCAGGTGGGATACCATCAGGACCAGGGGCTTTTTTGGACTTGATTTCCTGAATGCCTTCCCTCACTTCCGTCTCCGTAATCGGATCATCGAGGAGTAGAATGTAGACTTGATTGGGCCCATTAATCTCAAGTGGGACCTCTATTTCCCGATGTTCTGCACTATAAAGTTTTGAAAAATAATTCACTAGTTCAGAATCATTTAGAGCAGTAACAATTTTTTTTTTTTTTTGTCAACAGTGTCCTTCCAGTTTATTGCCGTCCAAATTGTTTTTAGCATCATTCTGTTCCAGTAACCATTTCCATCTATTGTCACGGTTTTTATTTGGCACTGCAACTATGGGTTGCAAAGCTTTTGATGAAACCTCATACAAAACTTCTACCCTAAAACACATATTATTTATATAACAAGTTTCATTATCATTATTCATAATTGACATACGGTCAGGCAAAAGAGGTCACTTTTTTAGATCAATTTTACTAAATGCAATGGGTTTTCGTAATGGAAAACTGTTTTCTTTTGGAAGAGACATAAGTAATTTAGATCTTTCAACTAGTAAGGACGAAGAACAAAAATCACTTTCAATTTTGAAACCAACGGGAACATGATTTGATGGAAAATTATATGTATAGCAAACATAAAATTTTTCAACAACCAATAAATAGTCATGAGAAAAAAAGGCCCAGTTAATTTGCCTTCTCCACTGAGAACCATATCTATAGGTCAGGCCTCCTCCCGCCCTCAGTGAACCCCGGATTAGATGGTTTATTGGTGTTAGGTTTAAACTTTTAGAAATCTCTCTTATTACTCTACCATAGTTATTTACAGTTACGTCAGGATTCATACTATAACAGAATACCTGGGAATTATTAAAATATTCAAGAGACCCAAGACGTGCATTCAAGTCACTCATTATTAACAATCCAATATCAGGGTTATTGTATTCTTATTCTTGAATGATTGAGAAACTAGCATTACTGTGATAAAAGGAATCATGGAGAGGAATGGAAAGGGCACTCAACAAGAGGTTTGGAAGAGGGTGGAGGCGAAACCACACTTGGTCTTTTAGTTCATTTACGTCATAAACATGATTCTTGAAAAGGTAACTTTTTATGAGTTCAGCCACACCACCATGAAGTTCCTCGTCTTCAATAATCCTGCTTCTTATACATGAAAAGCCTGCTAAAGAAAATGGATAAGTTGTCGTTATTTCCTGCAAAAATACAATTTCATAATCTATCAGAGTACCTATTAGGCTATTTACCATAGAAACATTTCCATTAATGTTCCAAGAACATAATTTAATTATTGTCTTTACCATCTTTACATAAAAGACGAAGCTCTAAAATAATCAACCACTCTACTATTTACAAGGACTTCTCGTCGACTTGGGTCTTAGTTAACAGTATAGCCTTGGTTTTTGAGTTTATCTCTTTCCCTTTTTTTCCATTTCCTTTAACCAGCCGAATTCCTTTCTAACCTGTGGATGAACGTTTTTCTTTTTGAATATTTTATCAAATCCACTGCCTGTTGTTTTGAGAGTAGGTGCTGCTTCAAGTATTCGATCGCGATCTGCCTTAGATTGGAGTTTAGCGATCATGACTCTATTTCTGTTTGTTGAGGGTTTCCCCAAATGGCGTACGTCTTCTATGTTTGTGTCATCTCGTTGTATTTTCTTAGGGATTTGATTGATCTTTTCCTT
>NC_090739.1:95399697-95402197 GCF_036898095.1 Palaemon carinicauda | reverse complement strand
TCCAAAGCCTCTTGGCGAGGGACTCTTAGAGGTGTATGTGAGCAAAGGGAGCACTAAAGAGTTATGTGAGATTAGTTCAAGTTACGCATGAAGGAGCAAAAATACAGGTAAAAAAAAAAGAGTCTTTTGTTAATGGAATAGTTACTAGGAAGAGTTGAATTAGATAAGGAATCTGCTTTAAACCCGTATCTCGGGACATGATTATGGATATGCGATCTCAAGGATAAATTCTCTAAATGCATGTAGTTTGCTGATGACATTGCATTATGTAGCGCTAACAAAAGAGTCAAAACTAAAGCAATGGAGGAAGGTACTGGAAGACAAAGAATTAGATATCATTAGAAAGAAGACTGAACTCACTGATATGCACACCAAGGTCTTCATGGACTTCAGGTATATCAATCAAATTATTCCTTTCGTATCTCCTATTCATGACCTCATTAAAGTCTTCCATCCAACGTTGCAATTCTTCATCCTCTGTTGTTATAAGTGATCCTTCCCTATTTTTGATGGGTATATAATCTTTCTACTTTGCCCCCATAGAAATTTCATTAACAATTCTATGAGCAACTCATACACTATAGCCACTCCCTGAATTCATTGCTTTGTCAGCCAGATCTACTTTCTTGTCTGACTCTCCTCTGAAGTCATTCTTGGCTTTCTTTTGACCTCACTATTGATACTGGAATACTTAGCAGGCTCTACCTTGTAATTTCCATTACATCTTCGAAAACTTTCAACAATTATTTTCTGTCTTTGTCTTCTTTTTATAGTATCCAACATATCATTTGTAACTGCATCTCCCAAAACTCCACTACCAACAGATGATGATGGTGATTAGAAAGAAGACGGAATACCTAAGTTTCTTAATGAAGATCAAGAATTCAAGGTTACTTGTAAACTATCTATTCTTAATCTTCATACGAAACCTTTTCTTCGTTTTTCCATGACTCCTCATTTTCACGCTTTCTAGGAAAAATTTCATTATCTCGTCGACATTTTCTCCATCCATTTCCTCTCGATCTTTCCCTTATTCTGCCAACATTTTATTTGGTTCTTTGATGAAGGGTTCTCCTCGTACCTCAATTGGGCGTAAGGGAGCTTTCTTGATGTACTTTTTGGGCTTGTCAGCCATCCAACAAACATGACATGCATGGCAAAACTGCCTCACGTCCTTATGCATGCCAGGCCAGAAAAAGAGTTTCCTAATCTTCTCCGTCCTCTTCTTTATTCCCATGTGTCCTGTCTCGTGCGCCACGGCGATCACCTATCTTTTCAACGGTACGGGAATCAATATCTGATGGTATATTCCCCATTTGGCATTCCCAGATATATCTGCCGGTCTATGTTTCCTCATAAGCAACCCGTCTTCAAGATAATAACTGCTGGGATACTGCTGTGCTTCTATCTCATCCACCACACAGTACAATAACTTTGTTAATGTCGCATCCTCCCATTGCAATCCTATCAGCCTTTTCCTACTTACTTGTCCTATATCTAACGCTGAGTTTTCTATTTCTTCCAGGTCCATTTCTTCTGTGTCTTCTTGTCCACTCGTCTGTTGTTCCACTTCTCATGGGCTTGCTCGGGAATTCTCATATTTCGTACTGTCAAAGGAATCCTCTTCTTCCCAAAACAAATCCTCTAGTTCATCGCTCCTTCGGTTTCAGTTTCTTCTTTTTCAGCCACTTTCTTCGTCATACTCCTAGTTGTCACACAACTAAGAAACAGATACGGGTAGTCCTTCTCGAGTTCAGTAATAGGACTATATATCAATGGTTTCTTCGTTATAATGAGACAAGGCACAAATGGGGCTCCACCAACTTCATTACCCAGCAGGACTTCTACTCATTCAACATCCAATGAATCCTTTACTGCAAAATCAAAATTACCATACCAACTTGCATGACAATTTCAATCAGCAAATAAGGGTAACCTCCTCACCTCTTAAATGACCGAGTCTCCTTTGAGTGACTGTTCTACCAAAGTGTGAACCCCTCATATCATCCCACTATGGTTACAACATGTATCTCGCAATATCTTGACCGGGATTTGCTCACTCCCCTCTATTGCTGCTAACATACCTTCATAGATATATGGTTTAAAGGCATCCACGCTGTTTGGGTTTATCCTATTCATTGTGTAAATGTTATCTGTTTTATTTTCCTCTTCATCCTTTCCCGATTGTTTCTTCGTCTTTGCATTCTGTAAAGTTGAATTATCCTTAATCACTTGGGCGGTTGCTTTCTGTTGGTTCAACCAACATTCATTACTGATATGGCCTCTTTGCCACAATTAACATAGGCTATATTAGCCTTCTGCATGTCGTTCACGATACTTGAAGGAGGATGATTCGACGATTGCTGTTGTGGTACTATCGCATTATGCTTTGGAACAGTACCAGAGCTACTTCCGCTGTAACTTTTGAGATTGTTCACATAGTTATTACTGAACTGCTTTCTATGGTTCGGTGAATACTTGACAATTGGTCGGAGCAATG
>NC_090739.1:95382197-95387197 GCF_036898095.1 Palaemon carinicauda | reverse complement strand
GGACGAAAACTTCCGCGTACAACGTGAGTATGTGGGTGTAGGCATCTGTTGATGTGCTGATGTGGAGAGCGAGGTTGGAGGGGGTGGGTTGAAGAGGTGTTGAGGAGTATAAACCTGAGTTGACTAAGTGAAGGTGAGAAACATCAACCAGGAGTTAGAAATGTGAGAGAAAGTCCACACAGAGGATTGGCAATGTGATGTCAGCCATGATAAACTTCAAATTATAGTTGGCCCTTCCAAATCATAATGTAAGGGTTTCATAACCGTTGGTGGGTATCTCAAATTGGTTGGCAGCTACCAGGTGAATGTTGGCAGACTTAGAAAGACTACAACGTGTCTTGGAGATTGGCCTTGACAGAAGAGAACGGAAAGCTCTCGTGTCTACCAAAAATCACACGCCTGTACCTGCATCATGTAATGGCTGAGCAAGGATTCGAGCCTATAGCCTGAGTCGAAACAATGCCTGTAGGGACCACTTTACAAATCGACTATCAAGACATTCCCAAGCTTAGAATTTGATATCAAAGGCCATTGTGGTTGATGTTTACATTGATTAACATCACAAATGTTAGTGATACACATTCTTATATATGTATATATTTGCATGTGCTTATATATGCATACTATAAATAGCCAACTCGTTTCTACTTATGACTGAAATTTAGAAAGCATGAAAATCACGGGTGTTCATGAAAAAAAAAACTGTTATTAATAACAAAGATGAACGAACTTAGCAGGCAGGTTTCGTGAGTTCAACCTTAATTCCATCACCTAAAAATTGATAAAAATACTTGGAATAGAATCAAGTTTAATACTCTATATCTTTTCGTGGGCGAATGGCCAAACTCTGATAGTTTGGTTCCGATTCTGAAGCATAGGTCTGCGAGTCATGCCTGTCTGAAGCCCTCGTCAAGAAAAGAATTTCCCCTTTAGGTATTCATTCCTAATAAAGAGTGAATTCCATAAGTATTTTTTTTGTGGGGGTTAGGGTTCAAGATTTTAAAGGATAAAAGTCCTATGTGTTAGTAATAAATGGAACATTTTTGTTAGGTCATGAATAAGAGATTTGAAGGGAATAATTTGTTTCATATACCTGAAGCTGAGGAAGACCTGGAATTTGCTGTGCTTGAAGTCGAAGCTATCATTAAAAATCTGCTGAGTTGATTTTGGCTGAAAATTAAGTGAATCAAAGAATACTTACAAGATTATTTAGTAGAATATGGCGTGAAGAGACACAACCTGTTGAATGGGAGCTGGGACTGCTGGTGGAAATGGCAAAAAAAAAAAAAAAAAAAAAAAGGAAATCTGATTGCAATAATTACACAGGCGAGTGATACCTTACGTCAGTTGTTATGAAAATATGTAGTATGCTTATTCGACAGAGATTAGAAAGATTGAAGAAAAGCTGAGAGATGAGCAAGCAGGATTTCGAGAAGGTGGAAGTTGTACTGAATAAATATTCATTTTAAGACGTTTTGCAGCAAGGCGTAGAATATAGAAGTCCAATTTTGATGGCATTTATGGACGATGAAAAGCCGTTTGATTGTGTTTACAGGCCAATTTTGTGAAGAGTCCTGAGTTATTATGTAGCTCCTCTTAAATATGTAAATTTCATTAAGTCTGTTCTTGAGCATAGCAAGTGCAAATTTAACGTTAATGCAGTCCTAATAAATGAATTTCCAATGAACAGTGGAGAACTCCTATGTTGTTTATCCTCATGTATTTTGTAATGCATAAAACAGTTGGGGATGGTGGAGAGGGATTGGACAGGATTGGTAATAGGAAATTAGCTGACCTAGAGCAAGCTGATGACACTGTTCTTATTAGCAGAATACCACAGGATTTGCAAAGCTAAATAGAAGAAAGACCGTGATGATGAGAACAGAATAGAATAGGCAATGGAAGATGAAATACCATTGGAAGAAGAAATTATTAATATGGCGGAATAAATTGAATATTAAGAAAATGTGATTTCTAATACAGGGTCTCTAGAATTGGATTTTAATGAAAGATTGAAAAGTAAATAAAACAATGATTTCATATAAAAATCAGGTTATATATCAGTGTACCGAGATCGGTGTTACTGTATGGACATGAGTCGTGGTATGACAATGAAAGAATATCCAACAGATTTTGTACCTCTGAGAATAACGCCCTCAGAAGAATATTGGGAGTTAAATAGCAGGACAGGATTAGAAATGAAACTACAGGAGAGATTACTCAAGTGGATATCATGGTGAGGGGTGGATGGAGATGTTTTGGGCCTGCTCTTCGTACTCCCCACGAGAGATTGGTTTACCGGACTTTCAACTGGGCTTCACAAAGCACTAGAAGAGTTGGAAGACCCAGGCCTACATGATTGACGACTATGAAACCTGAAGTAGATGATGAATGGTGAAGTATTGATTTAAAAGCTCAAGATAGAGACGACTAGTGAAATCGAACTGAGGCCCATTGGACCAATAGGCATAGAAGGATGTAATGATATATATATATATATATATATATATATATATATATATATATATATATATATATATATATATATATATATATGCATATATATATATATATATATATATATATATATATATATGTATACATATATATATATATATATATATATATATATATATATATATATATATATATATATATATATGTGTGTGTGTGTGTGTGTGTGTGTGCGTGTATGTTAATATAAACTGCATTGTCATTTAATAACGAATTTTACCTTTGAGAATGTATATCCACTGGAAATTCATTCATGATAAATGCTTCTGGCTGAGCACGGATTCGAAGCTATACCCTGAGCTGGAACAATGCGTGCTGGGATGAGTTTTCCACTCGAGCTATCAAGAGAGATATAAGTTTATTTCAAGTCCACTATACATATACCTGTCGAATTCATAAATCACTTCTTAGACTTGAAATCAACACATCTCCACCATGATAGCTGATTAATGAGTTTACAACAAGTTGTTATTTATGATCGATATGTATCACTAACACATGGAGAATCCCAAATCATAGAAAGTAAAAACGAAATAGGTTTTATTCTCAGTGAAAATGTTAATCGAGGTAAAGATGTAACAGTGTTAAACAAGGTAAAGTCAAGGGACCATAGAATTGTGAGAAGTGTTTTGTCTAGATCTAAGGAGAGACAGAGACAAAACTCGTTCTATGACAGATTATAAATATTTCTGTGACAAGAGAAAAATATGATAAGTTTATTTTAGCAATACTATATAGGTAATCCTAGCTACATGAAGAAATGGAACTAAATAAAGAAGAAATGAATAGTAATTTAACAAATTTGTATAGGAATCGGCGAAAGAGATAGGCAGGAATGTTTCTAAACGAGATCAGGGAAAACTATCATAAAACACCAAAAAACTAATAAAGGAAAAATGGGAAGTGAAGGTAAATAAGTGAGATAAAATAGAATTAGAAGAACTATCCAAAACAATAAGCAAACTGAAAATTAAACACAATCAGATCAAAATAGAGGAAACACTAAAGAAATAAAAAAAGGATCAAGTTAATAAAAAAGAAGACTTGGAACAGGGCGCCAGTAGATATTTGCTTTATCAGATGAATATGGATATATCAACAAAAGAGATTGAGTGATAAAAATGCTATAGGGTAGAGATATCTGTTTATGGTACACTATCCTTTTGCCTTCACATACACCGAATAGTCTGTGGCCTATTCTGTAGAGATTCTCTTCTGTCCTCATACACCTGACAACACTGAGATTACCAAATCATTCTGCTTCATCCAAGGAGTTAACTACTGCACTTGTAATTGTTCAGTGGCCACTTTTCCTTTGGTGAGGGCAGAGGAGACTCTGTAGCCATGGTAAGCAGCTCTTCTAGGAGAAGAACACTCCAAAATCAAACCATTGTTCTCTAGTCTTGGGTAGTGCCATAGCCTCTGTACCAAGGTCTTCCACTATCTTGGATTAGAGTTCTCTTGCTTGAGGGTACACTCTGGCACACTATTGTATCGTATTTCTCTTCCTCTGGTTTTGTTAAAGTGTTTATAATTTATATAGTGAATTATTTATTTTAATGCTGTTACTATTCTTAAAATATTTTATTTTTTCTGGTTTCCTATCCTCACTGGGCTATTTTCCCTGCTGAAGCCCCTGGGCTTATAGCAACTTGTTTTTCCAACTAGGGTTGTAGTTTAACAAGTAATGATGATGATAATAATAATAATAATAATAATAATAATAATAATAATAATAATAATAATAATAATAATAATAATACGAACTAGAGCTATATAAAAGAATAAAATCCCTGATTCGGTACCAAAAGTAACAATAGGAGAAGTAAAGAAAGCACTAAAACTCATGAAAAGAGGCAAAACAGCAGAAGATGGCCTTGGAATTTATTTAATAATAGATGGAGGATATCTCATAGTTGTACATTTCGCTGAAATTTACACAAGATGTTCATCATTAGCCTGAAAATTACCAACCAATAAGTTTTTTCTAGGTTGTATATGGAATATTTATAAAAATCATATCAGGCAAAATGGAAAGACAGCTGAACTTTAATCAGCTAAGAGAGAAGGTAGGTTTTAGATATGAATATTCAACAACTGACCATATCCATGTAATTAACCATATGATTGAGAAATCAACAGAGCATGACAAACCATTATTTATGGCATTTAAAGACTATAAAAAGCTTTTGATTCCTTCAAAACTTTATTAGTAATGAAAGTCCTTCAAACACGAGTAATAGATGATATATACGTTAGAACGGTCAGATATTCATAGGGAAAGTACAACAATCATAAAACTACATATAGTGAGGATATTCCGATTGAGAAAGGAGTTAGGCAGGGACACCCTATCTCATCTAAATTATTCACAGCATGCTTAGAATATTTAGAAATTAAGATTGAGAAAGACAAGGAATTAATATAATGGGAAATACCCTAACAACTTATGAATTGCAGATGACATAGCTCTGTAGAGGAAACAT
>NC_090739.1:95337197-95374697 GCF_036898095.1 Palaemon carinicauda | reverse complement strand
TTGGATACGCCGTTTACCCGAACCTGTACGCGCTGCCATACCCGATGTCAATAGTTTACCCATAAAGGACTTGATGACCAAAGCCAACGCCCTCATGGACAGCCACTTCAAGACCTCCATCAACGCCTCCACCCCTGACGAAGAGGACGCCTATTCAACGTCAACCAAAGCTGACGTGAATGCCGTAGGACATACACCCCTAGCCCATGACATGCCGAAGCGGCGACAAAGCCACCCACCACCCACCACTCGCTCGCGCCCCAACCAACGACTTCTACAGCCACTTACTACCTCCCATCTGCCGCAGTTTTACTACTACCACTTCAGATTCGGAGCAACCACGAAGAAATGTGCCAAGGACTGTCAGTGGCCAAAAAACGTGTAAGTAGGCCATCGTTTGTAGCGGTGGCCTCCCGTGTTTCTAATCTTTTCATTTTTCATGATGCAGGAACGGGCGTGCGATTTTTGGTAGACAAGGGTGGTTGTCGTTCTCTTTTGCCAAAGGAACTCTTCAGGACAGAACGTAGTCTGTCTACATCTGCCGACGTCCGCTTGGTAGCTGCCAAAGGATATGCAATACCCATCTATGGTTACGAGAACCTCACATTATCGTTTGGAAACGGTAAATTTAATTGGAAGTTTCTTGTTGTTGACGTCACATTGCCAATCCTCGGTGCGGATTTCCTCTCTCATTTCCACCTTTTGGTCGATGTCGCCCACCGACGATTGGTCAACGCAGACTCGTACTTGTCCACACCTCTTCAGCCCACCTCCTCCAACCTCGATCTCCACATCAGCGTACCCACGGATGCCTACGCCTACCTCCTCATGTCGTACCCAGAAGTTTTCCGTCCAGAACTTCCCCAAACGCCCACGGCTCCTGCCAAGCACAGTATTTATCACCATATCAAGACGACGGGACCCCCAGTCTTCGCAAAATTCAGACGTCTGGCACTGGAACGATTGGCAGACGCCAAACAGTACTCGCTGTCGCCAGCCGCCCGTATAGCAAAGCTTTTTCAGCTCTCTCAACAACCGTTGGGGGACCAAAGGGCTTCGCTCGCCCTCAGGGAAATGTCCAGTATCGCTCGCCTGCAACCTGCCGCAGACGGCTCTCCTCGTGAGGTGAACCTACTTCGTGCCCTTTGGATACGCCGTTATTACACATCGTTCTGAAGAAAGATGGCTCCATCTGTCCATGCGGGGATTACAGGCGCCTGAACATGCAAACAGAACCGGATCACTTCCCCCTCCCAAACATAGCCGACGTGACCTCCTACCTTCACAAAGCGAAGGTTTTCTCTACGCTCGACCTCCTGAAGGGGTATTATCAGGTGCCTATGAACCCAGAAGACATTCCCAAGAATGCCATCACCCCTCCGTTTGGTACATACACCTTCAATTACTTCTGTTTTGGCCCATGTAATGCTGGGGCCACATTTCAACGCCTCATGGATGGCAGCTTAAGGGACCGCCCCTTCTGTGTATGTTATGTGGACGACATACTTGTGTTCTCCTCCTCAAAAGGGGAACACCTCCGACACCTGTGCATCGTGCTCGACCACCTGCAACAAAACGGCCTTGTAGTCCACTACAACAAGTCTACCTTTGGCGCCAACGAAGTGTCGTTCTTAGGGCACCGCATCACTCCTGAAGGAGTCCATCCCCTCCCTGAGAAGGTAGCAGCCGTTCAGGACTTCCCCGTGCCCTCGACCATCAAAGGTCTGCAGGAATTCTTGAGCATGATTAACTATTATCGCCGTTTTCTGCCAGCCATTGACGCCACTCTTTCTCCCCTCTATGCTTCCCTCATGGGCAAGCCAAAGGACCTGAAGTGGGGTCCCCTTCAAGAAGCGGCCTTCTGCAATGCAAAGAAGGCCCTATCAACTGCTGCGGCTCTCACTTTTCCTATCGCACATGCCCCTCTCCTTCTCTCCACTGATGCCAGCGACGTCGCTATTGGTGCAGTACTCGAGCAGGTGGTCAATGGTTCGCCCCGCCCATTGGCCTTCTTCAGCAGAAAACTGTCCAAGGCAGAATCGGGTTATTCTACCTTCGATTGCGAATTGCTGGCGGTGCACTTGGCTGTCCGTCACTTTCGCCATTTCTTAGAAGGTACGCCCTTCATCATTCGCACAGAACACATGCCTCTGGTTCACCCCCCTACTCGACAGTCTGGTGCCTGGTCCGCCCGTCAACGCCGACATCTCTCCGCCGTGGCCGATTGCACCCTTCAATAGGTCCCTTGGAAAATGAATCCAGTTGCCGATGCGCTATCAAGAAACACGTTGGCTGCCGTTCAACTGGGATTGGATTACAACGCCCTGGCTGAAGCCCAACGACAATGTCCAGAGTATCAAGCATGTAAGACATCCGGCACGTCCCTCCGTTGGGAAGACTTCCTCCTCGAAGACTCCAACACCACCCTCTTCTTTGACGTCAGTACTGGTAGACCGCGACCTTGGATTCCTGCTCCCATGCGCCGGCAGGTGTTTGATTTCATTCACGGCCTTTTACATCCCTCGTGCCGTTCTACCGTACAGCTGCTGAAGACGAAGTTCATTTGGCACGACATTTCTAAGGATGCTAAGGATTGGGTCCGCACCTGTACTTCTTGCCAAACTTCCAAAGTACATCGACACACAGATTCAGGAGTGGGCCCCTTTCCTCAACCTCAGCGTCGTTTCGCACACATTAACGCCGTTATAAGCCCCCTACCCACATCACAAGGACATCGTTACCGTTTACCATCATCGATCGCTCCACTCGTTGGCCTAAAGCCATTCCCATGGAAACTGCAATGTCCGCCTCATGTACATCTGCCTTAATCTCAGGATGGATTGTTAGATTTGGTATCCCTGAGCATATTACCTCTGACAGGGGTACCACTTTTACCTCTCAATTGTGGACGTCATTAGCGAATCTCATGGGCATCACCCTACATCAGACAATGGCCTACAACCCCGCTGCCATTGGAATGGTTGAACGTTTTCATTGCACCCTCAAAGCAGCTTTGATGTCCAGCTGCGAGGATTCCAACTGGTTTACTTAACTTCCCTGAGTCCTCCTGGGACTAAGGACCACTCCTAAAGATGCCCTCGACATCTCGGCAGCTGAAATAGTGTATGGCGACCCGTTGGTCGTCGCTGCCGAATTTTTTCCTTTTACAACCTCCTCCGACGATCTCCAGTGCATACGTCACGTCGTGGGAAAATTTACTCCATGCCGCCAGACTTACAAGCCCCCAGCGAAGCATCGCATACCGACAGACTTGCATTCTGCAACGCATGTCTTTCTGTTCAACAACACTAGCAAGCCACCGCTAACACCCCCTTACACGGGCCCTTTCCTTGTGATTCGACGCAGTCCGAAAGCATTCCTTCTAAACATTCATGGCAAAGAAGACTTGGTCTCCATTGATCATCTAAAACCTGCTTATCTCCTGCTGGATGACCTGCCTACAGTTTGTCACTCCAGATCAGGGCGCCCTATTTAATATGTACAGTATGTCATTTTTAGGGGGGGAGCCATGTACCAACAGTGTGTCACACGATCGTACATAGTTTATTTTGTGTATATATTATGCTTGTATCTTCGCTCTCCCCTTGCACTATAAGGAACCTGAAAAATCGGTGTCGATTTTGAACAGGAAATTTCCTGTTTCCTTGAGCTTTTGTATGTAAAGGAGATTTTTCTATAACAAACTCACTCAGTTGCTTTCATCCTGTCTTTGAGTCACAACCTTCTCTCGGCCCGTCACACTATTTATTATTTCCCCCCCTATTATCATTGGAATCTTCAAAAGCCTACATCTTATTTTCTTTACTCTTACCCATTTTCTTTCCATTTATTACCTATTATGACCTCAACTTCGTTTTTCCCTCTCTTGTGACCTGCTGTAATAGAACTTATAGCCCATTTCCTATCTCTCTGGCTTTATTTCACTTTCATCTTGTCTACTGCACACACATAATATCTATCCTCCTCTTCTCCATCTCATCCAATATCTCCCTCCATCTTCCCGTTAGTGTACCAACATTCCATTCTGTCACAAGCGTCCTTGGCTGCAGTCATAAATCCTGCGGTTCATTCAGTCATTTATCACATCAGCAGAATTTTGAGGTATTTTGCTTACAAGTGAGGTCCTAGCCACATCCATATTTCAAATAACATGCTTTATGGTTGATAATTTGGCAGAATGTTTTGACTATATCTTGTCTTTGTGGTAATTTACCACAGTTATTGACGGTTGGCCTAACCTTTATAGAAATAGTTCAACTAAAAGGTGGCTGTTTCAACAGTTGGCAGCATCAGGTCTAGGTTTTTGCAGGACTGCTATTCAGCAGCAGTTTTTTTTTTTTCTAGTAATTTTCAATGACATACAGGATGTACGGTGGTACCATTCTTAAACCCCTACCACAGGGTAGGTGGGGATACCTTATCATCGAGAAAGGGCTTGCATATTGCCATGATCAGCAGGGCTGTACTAGTCTGCACCACACATACTAGTCTGGTTTCCTGTGAGTGATCAGACCAAAATATCCTACTATCACCAATCTGTACTGGCCAACATGGAAATGATAGCTGGCCAAATCCCAAAACTGAAATGACATGTCTGAGGCCTTTGCCCTGCATTTGTTATCTGTTGTTATCATATATATATATATATATATATATATATATATATATATATATATATGTATATGTGTGTGTGCGTGCGTGTGTGTGTATTATATGTTTATATATATAATATTACGACTAGCGAATTACGTAAATTCCCGAACTCAAAAACTCACTTGCTTTATATTACATATTTTGATACACAATAGAAAAATGCCTCCAAGCTCTGAGAATGATAAGCAACTCACAGAAAATAATATATATGAACAATGAAATCTAAAAGGTCTCTTTACTTTACACTTAAAACAAAACTGGTTGATCACCTTACTTCTAACGGGAACTATTCTGAAATCAATGTTTTACTACTGCTCTTAGTCAGGGGATACGAGCAAAGTACTGGAATAAGTATTGGTGATCAAAATAATACACACTTTACAAAAACAAATATATTCTATAACAAATTAATGATTCAAATTTAAAACCAAAGTTAAATCACTCTAAATATAAAATTTGATCTAAATTTTAGACTAAGACAAAAGAAAGACACTTCAAAAATTTATACAATCTCTTGTTTCTCTAGAAATTAATTCATAAAGATATTTAATTTTGATACTTGATAAATAAATCACACTTTAACAATTATAGAAAATAAATCAGAATTACACGTGTATATGCTTAACTATTACTATTATATCATTAGGCTCACATAAGGTTACTGAATGGTTAAAAAGCAAAAATAATTACACTTCACTGTTTAACCGAATCTCATAGGGCCAGTTACAAAAATATATACCATAAAATATACTTACATAAACACTCTTCACTTTTAACTTAGACACACAATAATATTACCAATGTTTGAACAATGCTACAAACGGTATATGTTAGAGAGAAATCACTATTTAGGTTTGAGAGAGGTTATATAGGGGCTGGAGAAAGGGCTGGAAGACATTGGCTCTTTCAAATGGATAGGCTGAATCTCTTGTGCTTCTTATGCATTGCTAGGTCCTATACATATTAACTTAATTAAATCAAGAAATTTCTAGTAAATCATTCTCACAGAGAGTAAGGTTGCCAACTTCGTAATTTAAAAAAGGGGTACTAATGTTTCTTGCAAGGCAATTCTCTCTCAGCTAACTCTGCCCACCTCCTCTCACAACAATAAAAGAACAAATAAACTTTAGTCTAGAATTTTCATGCCTCTTCCAACCCCGTGAAAACATAATATAATCCCTAGTGTGTGTGTCATACTCCATACCTTTTAACAAGTTACATAAGACTTTGTAAAAAAATACGTGAAATGAAAATTTAATTCTTTAAAATGAGGTGATTTTACATATACAGAACTCAATGAAAATACAATTAAAGGAATGATGACAGTCTTATGTAATTTACATGCATTACTCAATCCTACGTGAGTGGAACTTACCTTACAAGCTGGCTATACCTTTTATAAATACAATATGTGAATAGAATATTCTACTCTCTTGAAGACCAGCTTCATAAGAATATATATATATATATATATATATATATATATATATATATATATATATATATATAAATATATGTATATAAAATTCATATATATATATATATCTATATATATATATATATATATATATATATATATACACATATATATATATTTATATATATATATATATATATATATATATATATATATATATATATATATATATATATATATATATATATGTATATATATATATATATATATATATATATATATATATATATATATATATATATATATAGTGTGAGAATGTTATACGCACACATCATGGTTCATCTCATATCTCTTCAATGTGATATAGAATTATTAGACTTGTAGGTTACTTCTTAAAATAAGTCAAAGTTTAAGTTAACTTTAAACAATTTATTGTTAGCTCCATCACTGGAGAATGGATGGTTTGGTCGGATGACCATTCCGTATGAAAAGATGAATAGAACTACTTTACAATAAGCTCGCGTCGATAACGTAGTATTAGTTATCTCAGCGTTTCATGCAAATACAAAGATAGCCGGAAGTCAGGTGGTTCCGGTAGGGATCAATAGGTCAACTGTTTCTCACGGGAGGCTTGTGACATGTTTACAAGACATAAAATAATGTTTACCAATGCAATACTTTAGCTTAGTGTATTTTCACATCCTGTTATGGCTGTCGTCACACACTCCCAACTCTCCAATGATCCCTTGAGTCATGGGTTTATTAATGTATACATTACATTGGCTCGGACAGCTACCTTCGAGTATTGAACATTTAAATAAAATGTTTCCTAGGATTGTGACTGGATATATATTTTAGTCATTGCCATAAACAAATGATTAAGGATGAATATGCAAAAAAAGTATATGTAAAAAAAAAAATACATACCTAACGGACATAGTCAAAAATAAAGAAAAATGCATGGAAAATACAGATCCATATATGCTATATATGGCATATTGCTAGCAAATGATCATAAGGAACCAAAAAAAAAAAAATGAACATGTACATACTGATTCGTAACTTGTTAAAGAATAGATGTTACCTCTGTTAAAGATACAGATATATTATAATTGATATTGTTCATTAGTAACTGATTAAGAATATTTGTTACCTTGGTAAAGATAAAAGTACATCAAATTGATATGATTGTTCATTAGTAACTGATTAAGAATATTTGTTACCTTGGTAAAGATATAAATACATCAAATTTGATATTAATGTGCACAAGATAAAAATTCCTGGTACGTACACACACCACAGTTTCATATATATATATATATATATATATATATATATATATATATATATATATATATATATATATATATATATATGTATATGTATATAGGGCTTAGATATTTTATTAGGTGCCCAAAAGATACTGTTTTAATATATAGGGCTACAATATTTTATTAGGTGGCCCCAAAAATAGTTTATATATATATAAATAACCATTGAGTCTCTTCAACTACATATTACTAGCGTACTGACCGCTTTTCACACACTTCATAGTTCCAGACAATTTTACCCCCCCGAGTCAAGTGAAATGGCCAATTTTGAACGGCTCTAAATGTAAATGCATTCAACGCAATAGGAGTGTTGTCTGGACGTAGCAAAACGTTCCTCCGTAGATCCACCTGTTTTTGCCTCAACCTACCCCAAGCAAAGATGTTAACGGCGATAAGAATCACCACCGTAACGCTGATTGATGCCAGCGACACGTAGAAACGAAGATTCCCCCACATAAGTTGGTGACGGGTGGTCCATCTCGGCTAGTTTCGTCAACCGATTAACCACCCGTGCGTTGTATGGGAGAGGTAAGGATGGGATTGTAGTGGTCCACGTGAAATTTGCGAAGTAGGCCCGTTCCCTGATGATAGTGTAAATTCCTTGGACCGTGTAATTCGTGGACGTCCCGATGCAACCGTCAGCTGCAACGAAGACCTGGGAGTGGGACGTGGATCCGTCCGGGCATGATACATTGAAGCCGCCGGCCTTGTCGCATCGTATCCACGAGCCGTTGTTCAATCTGTAATTGAACTTATTTTTGTCAAAAGGATAAAGTTTTTTCAGACAATCTTCATGTGTATGGGAGAGAGAACCGTTTAGCACTATACCTAACTTGCATGAATCCATTGATATATGATGGAATTCAAAGGAGTCAGCTGTACATACTTTATTATTCATTGCTTCTGAACAGTGAGTTAATTATTCTAAGTCTCTAATGACCGTATATGTTTCCTTATCAGGGGAAATCAATACCTGTCGTGTCAAACTGGATATCACTGGACTTGAGTTATTCGTCATGAATGTTGTGAATGGTGATATTTTATATGCTTGCCAGGCGTCAGAAGAATCAAAGGGAATTGTAATCATGATACTGTAATTTTCAACGCTTACTGATATTAAACTATAATAAAATTCTAACTTATGGGCATTTAACAAAGGAACATAACCCAATTTCTTCCGTCCGTTCTCCAAAATCAACGTTAGGTCTTTAATCGGCAAAAGATGTGGTGATAAAACACCCTTAGTTGCTAACGTAATAGCTTCCGCATAGTCTTTTGATTTCTCAATAAAATGTGAAATTTTAGTATGGATATGATCTATTTTTTAATTATAATTCGTTAACGTTGCCAGCAAGTTTTGTACTTCCACAGTCTGACTGATATTACTAGAATGTTCATTCACCAAGCTCATTATTTGATGTTAATTAATTCCTCAGTTCTGAAAAAACTAGTTCGTTTTCATGTTCTAAAAACTCGATTTTCTTATTTTGATTACTGATTTTAATACGATTTGAAATTCCTAAGCCTAAACTTGCAATAGATGCAAAGATATTTAGTGCAGCAAAAATAAACGGGTTACATCTTTCAAGGTTATTGTGTTGCACAGTCTACATCAATAGGTCACGAGCCAGAGTATCTGCCTCGTCAGTTTTATTTTGCAATTCGTATGATAACATTTCTGCAACGCTTAATGTTGGTGCAAGCGAACTCTGTATTAAAAGGAAAATGTCGTTGATACATTTTATCTAATGAAGCAGCGAGCCTTAACAGGTCGCTCTTTAAGCTAGTGACGTCATTCTCTGGGAGGAAAATCGCTTGCATATTTACTTCTATAATTATATTGCTTGCTGTAATGAAAACGTCTTCTGTTCTCTCTACAATAGTGCCATATTTGAAATCTATATTTTTAGTTTTAGGGCTTTTCCCACACGAAAAAAATGTCTGAACGAACAATATCCCCCCTAACAACATAGACTTCATTTTGGAAACCTGCAATGAGAAAAATATATGTAATTACTCCTGTTGTAAGAAAAATGTTTACACACAAATATGATACAAGTTTCATAGATACAGAAATTTCCCTCACTTCCTTCTCCCTTATTTTAATTTCTTATGTGAGCCAATGGTACAATTCTCTCATCAGTGGGTTGGGATACATATTGAACTCTAAATCTATTGGCCGTTAATGTTTCTAAAATGTTAAACGGGCCTTCAAACTTAGGTGTTAGTTTGTAATAGAGTCCTTTGCGTACGTATACTTGTATGTATACCTTATCACCCACGGTATATGTTTTAGTTGGCTTCGCTATTTTATCATGATTTCTTTTCACTATGATTTGTGATTCTTCTAGATTCTTTCGAAGGATATCATAACGACTTATGCTTGCATTCATAACATCCCTTAAAGGATTTGATAAATTAGTTGTAGGCGTTAATACATGGAAAGGCGTTCTAGCTGGGGTACCGTACATTGCCTCGTGTGGCGACATTTTAATAGATACATGATATGAGTGATTCAGAGTACTTAGTGCCGCAGGTATGGCAATATCCCAGTTGGGGTCTGATCCCCCTAGTGTAACTCTTAATATGTTTAAAACCTTCCTATTCGCTCTTTCTACTAGCCCGTTCGACTCTGGGTGATAGATCATAGTATTCATTTTCTTTATGCCAAGGAATTCACACAATGAGTTAAGGAAATTATTATTGAATTCTCCACCCGAGTCTGAGATTATCATGTGTGGAATTCCATGTTTACAAATATAGCACTCATAAAGCTTCCTAGCACATAAGATCGCGGTTTTAGTTTTAAGCGCTATCAGTTCTGTATATTGAGTCAAAGCATCTATAATTACTAAGAGGTGCTTATTTCCTCTGTCTGACTCGTAAAATCCTGTTGATAAATCTAAATGTACCCTTTCAAAGGGTTGATTGGGCATGGGATAAGCCCCTAGGCTGACAGGTGTCTTCGTGTGCCCTTAGTTTTCCTGACAAGTGCGACAATTAGCTATGTGCTTTTTTATATCTGTAAGCATCGTTTGCCAATAAAACAATGATTTGGCTTTCTGTGACATTATGGAGAACCCCGGGTGGCCATGCAATGGATTTGCATGAAACCAATTTAGGACAGTGGGTATAAGTGAGATTGGTACCACTACCTGGTCGTTAGTCACCTGTGGTGTATTTCGGGTTTTCCTTGTCGCGGATCTACACAAAATATTATCTTTGATTATATAATTCTGCTGCGTATACTTTATATATTCCTTTTCCTTAGGATTTCCGTTCAAAGCAATTATGATTTTTTCTAATTGCTGATCTTTTCTTTGCGCTCCAGCCCATTTCTTCCTGTTCAGATACAGTTTAAGCAATAGGCATGGATGTTGATATATCTATTAATTCAGCTAATGGCTCCGTACAAGATGACCTAGTGTTGTGTGATAATGAGTCAGCAATGATATTTGCTTTCCAAGGTAAATACCCGATCCTCGCGCCAAAGTCTTGGATGATCCAATGCCACCGAGTTCGTTTGGGGCTGTGACTAAAGCCTTTAAAGAAGTCGGTTAGGGGCTTATGATCAGTAAGAACCTTGACGGGATAACCGTATATTATGAACTTAAAATGCACTAGTGAATTAACAATAGCTAGCCCTTCCTTGTCTATTACTGCATATTTACTTTCGTAAGGTCTTTGTTTACGTGAATAAAAAGCTATCGGGAAAAACTGTTTGTCATATTGCTGAAGCAATACCCCACTTACTCCTAGGTCTGAGGCATCTGTTGCAATGAAGAATTCCTTACCGAAGTCAGGAAATTTTAAGATAGGAGAACTACACAGTTCATCTTTCAAGGTATCAAACGCCTGTTGATGCTGCTCAGACCATATGAAATCTACGCCCTTCTTCGTAAGATCAGCTATTATTGAATAATTGTGTATAAAACGCCTGTAATACCCACTACAACCCAAAAATTGCTGTATTCCCTTGACATTAGTAGGTATCGAAAAGTTACGGATAGCCGACACCTTATCGTGAACTACTTTAAGACCTTGGCTAGACACCGTAAAACCTAAATAGACTAATTCTGTTTTGAAGAATTCTCACTTACTAATCTTTACCCATAAGTTATGTTGTCTTAGTCTCTGTAGCACTAGTTCCAGTTTACGTAGATGTTCTTCTAAGGTATTAGAAAAGATTACAAGGTCGTCCATATTGGCATGCAATATGTCCCCTAACAAGTCTCCAAACACTATGCTTATCATTCTAGTAAACGTTATGGGAGCACAACGTAAACCAAAAGGCATACGCAAAAATTCATAATGTCCCCTAGTCGTGCTGAAGGCAGTGTATGGGATACTATCTTCTTCTAATGGTATCTGGTGAAAGCCTTTAAGTAAGTCCAAACTGGTAAAATATTTGTTCTGACCTAGCAAAGATAAAATATCGTCAGTACATGGCACTGGGAATCGATCAGGGATCGTTTCCTCATTTAAGCGACGGAAGTCTACACAGATACGCCATGTTCGATCTTTTTTCGGTACAACTATTAATGGAAACTTATAAGGGCTGTTCAATTTCCTAATGACTCCTTCTTTTAGCATTTTACCTACTTCATCATTTATCTCATTCTGGAATTTCATAAGGAGTCTGTACGAGGGGACATAGATAATTTTCTGCTTGTCTTTTAACCTTATTTGGTTTTCTATGACATCCGTTTTACCTAAGGATCCATCCGTAGTGGAGAAAACATCATGATATTTATCTAAAAGACCAAAAAGTTTCTGCTGAATTTCCTCTCCTTGAATGTCTTTATTGATTTTATTTTTTATAGATTGCAAAAGGGATTCATCCGCAACTGATTGAGCGTGATTAATTTCAGCGATGGTAAGAATGCGATGTTTATAAACTTCCACATCCAAGATATGTTGTTTTTTGTGAATTACTAAAGTGGTATTCAAATGATTACAGACTTCAATATTACATTGTTGTTGTGAGCCGACTGTATAAATAGCTTGTGTGACGGACAATCCGTTAGTTTTCAAAGTGTCGGAAAGGATTAATATTTCAGATCCCAAAGTTTTCTTTACTCGCACTAATATATTCGAAGTTGCGTGCAAGATGTTATTACGGGTGAACGAGAATTCTGTTGGGTCGCGTATATTATTTCTTTATTCATAAGAGAAGTGATTGGTTCTTCAACGTACGTTACTGTTTTATTTGTCGTCTCCTTTTCATCCAAAACTGATTTTAAGGTATTAAAAGACTTATAGAATTTTCCTTTGATATACACGCTGTGTTTGGCAGGGGCTGAGGTAATGTTTTGATTGCCCATGGATGGGTATCCTATAATTACAGCTGGATACATATTAATGTTTTGTACAACGATAAAGGTATCAGCGAGCATGCGCTTACCGACCTTGTACTGAACATGAGTTACTCCTATTACATTTAATTCATTATTTCCTATACCCAAGAGCCTTACTCCGGACTTCTCTATAGGGAAGTTCGAAAATAACAAGTGATGAGTCCTCAAATCCATGATATTACGTGGACTACCAGAGTCAAAAAATAATGTGAAGGATCCTTATTCCAAATCTACAGCATATAATTTTGGTCGTAACTCATTTTGGATTATCATTGCGTGAATTTGTTGTAAATCTACGGGAACATGCACTGATTTATTGGATTTGGCCGTGGGTTTCAAAGGAAAATCTATTGCCTCACAATGATCTGGTAAATTATTCAATTGATTATTTGATACAAATGATGTTGATATGAATGACCCAATATTACTCTCTCCCCCATTGGAGTTAACTATGTGGTATTTGCTTTGCTTTGCACATTCTAGAAATTCTTCTGACCTTGCGAGTTCTGGCTAGACGGCCCAGGAACAGAGTTATTTGAAGCACTATTTGTTTGTTTTTTATTTTGAACTGCATTGCCATTTGGCTCTTTCTTTTTATTAAATTGAGGATTTTTCTTTTTATTTCCAAAGGGAACTGTCTGGGTGTTTGTAGGATTTTGTTGTTGATTACATGAGTAGCATCGACTATATGAATTGGTTGAACTATTATGAATTGAACAAAATTACGTCCTACAGTCTGCAATCAATTGACCTTGACGTTTGCAATTATAACACGTCATCCCTGCAGCTTGATTATTATTAACTAAGTTCACTTGTTGTGGCTTATTTTCATTTTTTGCAAAAACTTCAGTAAGCAAGGGATCAAGGTCAGTGCACTTAGACATGTGTTTCTTTATCTGTTTATATACATCTAATTCTGTACGTTCGGGCGTTAACTTTTTATCAAAACACCGCACTAAAGCCTCAGGCAACATAATTGTCATGCAAGTTAAATACATTAGTCGTAAGAAATCTTTCACGGCGATGTTATCTCCTGTAACCCATGTGGAATTACCTAAAGTATCCTGATATTCATTCAGCCTGTCGGCAATGAGAGCCACCCATTCTATAACATTAAGCTGAGTCATAGAGGCTTGATTAAGTGTATTTCTTAATGTCAAAACTACATCTAAAGCTTCCTCACCACAATAGATTGCACGAAGCCTAACTTTGAAATCGTCCCATGTAACTGCCTCTTGGAAAGAAACTCCCCTAAGATACACGCTTGCATCTCCTTTAGCAAAGTCTATAAAACTTTTAGTTTTTTTGTAATTGTACAGATGGTTCTGTGATGCGTTTTGCGTTTAAATGAGCATTTACTGATGAGATCCATGACTCGACATTCTGAGGTAAGAACCCATTGACCCGACCTTGAAAAGGAAGGATAGCTGATCTAGCACTCACTAAAATTACCACGGGAGTAGGGTTACTGGGTCCGGGAGTCCCAGGTGCCGACATAATTACTTTAACTTTTTTTCCATCACTACGATTCCTTGCGAGTCTATCAAAATCTCTATATGAATACAGACGTCCACTGCGTAAATGCATATGCACTATACAATAAAGATATGTTGCAGATTATAACAAAGTCCCCTAAGATGATGATATTAAGACAGGTAATGTGACAAAGATATTTCCCGAGAACTTCTGAAAGAAAACGAAATTAGCACAAATAGAAAAAAAAAAAATCAGCAGACGAGAATTCGTATTTGAATATAGATTCCTTTAATGAAGGAAAATTAAGACTGCACATAACTAACCCCAGCAATAATGGACGATCGACTCGTGACATAAAACACTTCACTGCAAAAAACAGAATGAATAAAGGATGTACTTAGCTTCCGTATATATGGGCGAAGATCCGATGACGTCACGTCCTCTATCTCTCTCGTTTTGCAGGAGTTTAGCTGGGTGATGACCTTCGACTTAATTTCTCGACGTGCGTTGTTGAATGTTTCACTTCCCGATGTGATTCTTGAATGTTTATGATGAAAGTCGTTCATTAAACATTGATATAGATGAAGGACATTTCTTCCTATTCTTAGGATGTTTAATGATGTATGTTGCTTGAAGATCCAGTTCCTCAGTTTATATCTGATTTATAGCTGATATTTGATATGTTCATTACTTCGGTAGACGTAGATACTTCGTCGTAATTGTAGATATATTACAGTTGTAACTGGTAATTATTACAGTTGTAACCGCTGATTGTTATAGTTGTAAGCGCTGGTTGTTAGAGTTGTAATCGCTGGTTGTTATAGTTGTAATCGCTGCCACCAATTGTTAGTGTGAGAATGTTATATGCACACATTGTGGTTCATATCATATCTCTTCAATGTGATATAGAATTATTAGACTTGTAGGTTACTTCTTGAAATAAGTCAAAGTTTAATTTAACTTTAAACAATTTATTGTTAGCTCCATCGCTGGAGTATGGATGTTTTGGTTGGATAACCATTCCGTATGAAAAGATGAATAGAACTACTTTACAATAAGCTCACTTCGATAACGTAGTATTAGTTATCTTAGAGTTTCATGGAAATACAAAGATAGCCGGAAGTCAGGTGGTTCCGGTAGGGATCAATAGGTCAACTGTTTCTCACGGGAGGCTTGTGACATGTTTACAAGACATAAAATAATGTTTACCTATGTAATGCTTTAGCTTAGTGTATTTTCACATCCTGTTATAGCTGTCGTTACAAACTCCCAACTCTCCAATGATCCCTTGGGTCATGGATTCAATAATGTATACATTACATATATATATATATATATATATATATATATATATATATATATATATATATATATATATATATATATATATATATATATATATATGATAAATTTTGCACATTTAGACGTGTTTTTCATATTCAAATAAGCCATATATATTTTTGATACATTAATGTCTGGATTCTCTTAACGACCTCGGGATCAGAGCCCCAGGCGAAATCACACAAAGACAAGAGCTTGGGTCCGGCCGGGAATCGAACCCTGGTCGGCAAGCTTGTATAGACAGTGACTAAGCCACTTGGCCACGAAGAAAGATAAAAGTCAATGACAATTCTTCTGTACTTATACCTGTCGAATTCAGGTGTTTTGTACTTAGAATTGAAATCAACCCATCTTCACCATCGTAGCTAATTGGTAGATTGTTACTTGGCATTCAATTAATGATAAATTTTGCACATTTAGACGTGTTTTTCATATTCAAATAAGCCATATATATTTTTGATACATTAATGTCTGGATTCTCTTAACGACCTCGGGATCAGAGCCCCAGGCGAAATCACACAAAGACAAGAGCTTGGGTCCGGCCGGGAATCGAACCCTGGTCGGCAAGCTTGTATAGACAGTGACTAAGCCACTTGGCCACGAAGAAAGATAAAAGTCAATGACAATTCTTCTGTACTTATACCTGTCGAATTCAGGTGTTTTGTACTTAGAATTGAAATCAACCCATCTTCACCATCGTAGCTAATTGGTAGTTTGTTACTTGGCATTCAATTAATGATAAATTTTGCACATTTAGACGTGTTTTTCATATTCAAATAAGCCATATATATTTTTGATACATTAATGTCTGGATTCTCTTAACGACCTCGGGATCAGAGCCCCAGGCGAAATCACACAAAGACAAGAGCTTGGGTCCGGCCGGGAATCGAACCCTGGTCGGCAAGCTTGTATAGACAGTGACTAAGCCACTTGGCCACGAAGAAAGATAAAAGTCAATGACAATTCTTCTGTACTTATACCTGTCGAATTCAGGTGTTTTGTACTTAGAATTGAAATCAACCCATCTTCACCATCGTAGCTAATTGGTAGTTTGTTACTTGGCATTCAATTAATGATAAATTTTGCACATTTAGACGTGTTTTTCATATTCAAATAAGCCATATATATTTTTGATACATTAATGTCTGGATTCTCTTAACGACCTCGGGATCAGAGCCCCAGGCGAAATCACACAAAGGCAAGAGCTTGGGTCCGGCCGGGAATCGAACCCTGGTCGGCAAGCTTGTATAGACAGTGACTAAGCCACTTGGCCACGAAGAAAGATAAAAGTCAATGACAATTCTTCTGTACTTATACCTGTCGAATTCAGGTGTTTTGTACTTAGAATTGAAATCAACCCATCTTCACCATCGTAGCTAATTGGTAGTTTGTTACTTGGCATCCAATTAATGATAAATTTTGCACATTTAGACGTGTTTTTCATATTCATATAAGCCATATATATTTTTGATACATTAATGTCTGGATTCTCTTAACGACCTCGGGATCAGAGCCCCAGGCGAAATCACACAAAGACAAGAGCTTGGGTCCGGCCGGGAATCGAACCCTGGTCGGCAAGCTTGTATAGACAGTGACTAAGCCATTTGGCCACAAAGAAAGATAAAAGTCAATGACAATTCTTCTGTACTTATACCTGTCGAATTCAGGTGTTTTGTACTTAGAATTGAAATCAACCCATCTTCACCATCGTAGCTAATTGGTAGTTTGTTACTTGGCATTCAATTAATGATAAATTTTGCACATTTAGACGTGTTTTTCATATTCAAATAGAGGCTTGCATGCATTCTGTCCTGGATGCTGTCCACACCAGCCAGTCGTCCAAGTAGGCTACTACTTGGACTCTCTTTAGGCGTAATTGATGGACGGCTGCCTTCGCAAGCTCCATGAGAATAATTGGGGCTATGTTTAGCCCGACTGGTATGGTTCTGAAGGCGTAAAGTCTTCTTTGTAACTCGAACCCTAGGTAGGAGGAGATATAACGATTGATTGGAATGTGCCAATAAGCGTCTGAATATGCCCTTTTTGGGCAGTAGGGTCCTTTTGTGTTGAAGTGTGAGCATCCTGAACTTGTAGTTCACTATGAACTTGTTGAGTGGCGACAAGTCCGGAATGACTCTGAGTTTCTGAGTCCTTCTTTGGAACACAAAACAGCCCTCCTTGGAATTTGATGGACTTAACTTTCCAGATTACTCTTTTGTCTAAGAGCTCTCGGACATATTCTTCCAGAACAGGGTTGAGTGTTGGAAGAACTGAGGAAATGGAGGTGGAGGACTGTTCCAGCACTAACCTAGTCCATTCTTTATTAGGCTGTGGGCCCAGGGATCGAAGGTCCAACGATCCCTAAATAGATGTAGTCTCCCTCCTACTGGAAGCATCTCGCTTCTGCCGTTGTGGACCTGAGGCCTTGCCTCCTTAACCGCGTCCTTCCCTGAATCCCCTTCCCCTTAAAGGGCGTCTAGAAGAACCTCTGGCTGTTTCTCTAGCTTTTGATTGAAAGGAAGAAGTCTGCCTTTCAAAGGCTGGGTTAAAAACTGGCGATTGTGTTGCCACTTGTTGAGGTACCAACTGGTACGTGGTTGGAGGTTGTGCCTCTATCTGAGGCACCGCGGTCACAGGAAGTTGCTGTCTTTGCCGTCGGTAGGGCTTAGCCGGCTGAGAGGATAGCCTAGGCCTTTTTGTCTTCTTCTTGGGTTGGGGACCCTCATCCAGAGAAGACTTCTCTTAAGGTTTAAGCCCCACTTTTGGAGAAGGTTCCTATTCTCCGTGGCGGCTTTGTTTACTACCTCTTTAACTACTTCGTTGGGAAAGAGGTCTTTACCCCATATGCAAGAAGAAATCAGACTCCTCGGTTCGTGCCTCACCGCAGCTGAGGCGAACACGAACTCTCTACAGGCTCTCCTAGCTTTAATAAAGCTACAGAGATCCTTCAAAACTGTGGCCAGATGGGTTTTGGCCACTACCATGAACGTGTCCTGTTTCTTAGGGTCACTTCCGATCGTTTGTAACGACATCGATGCCGCAAGTCTTTCTTTCGTCTCTTGCCGTCTGCGCAAGAGAAACTCCAATAGCTTTGGAAGTCCCTCACCAAACTGACATTCGGCAATATCAGCTTCCAACTTCCCGACTGAGAAGGTAGGGTGAACGTCCTTCCAGTCCTTTTGGTCCAATGGCAAGGTCAGGGATAACGGCTTGCATTCCTCCATGGAGGAGCATGGTTTCCTTGCCTTCGCCGCCTTCAAGGCTGCCTTATATCCCTTTTTTATGAAGGGAAAGGCTCTGGGTGGAGAGGCCACAAAGGATGGAAGCTTCTTACTCAAAGCTGGCACCTTTGAGTTCGAGAAGCCCTTCTCTTTCATCGAGCTCGCTAGTAATGCCTGTGCATTACTATGGTCAAGGACTATGACCTTCTTCGGCTCCGTTTCCTCCTTTGAGGCTGGCTCCTTCCTAAGACGGACATAGCAGTCCGGGTAAGAGTCTTTGTTGGGCCAAAATTCCACGTCTTCCAGGGGAATTGAGCCCAACTTCTTCGATATAACAATCTTCCCGGTTGTCATTGACATGTGTTCGGCATACCTCCAAGGGTTGGTATCCGAGCACAAAAGAAGATCCTTCATGTTGAGTCGCTTCTGGGGCCCACGTGATGTTGCGAGTCTGCGTATCTCCAGTTTCATCGTAGCTTCCTTTTCATCATTCTTCTTTTGTATTTGTTGAATCATTTCAATAATAGAAGAAAGAGACCTTCCCAGATCATCTGGGATAGCAGAAGATGTAGAGGGAACAGGTTCTGAGGACGGAACCGATGTAACCGACACCTCGTCGATTTCTTCCTCTTCTATTTCTGGAGCCTGGGTCAGCTCCTCCTCCTGACCTTCTCCCAGAAGGTCCTTCTTTGTAGAATCCGACACCTCTGACATCCTATCGTCCAATTGGATGCCTTGAAGGGCGGCCGAGATTTCAGAATCTACCGGATTCTGGACGGTTGGTATCTCCTCATGAGGCTGAGGGATGACTGCATCAGTCGATGCCTTAGGGAAAAGGTAGGCCCTCATCTTCTCGTTTGGAAGGTAGAGGCCTCTGAAAACTCCTCACCCAGGTTCGCAACTTTTCTCTAACAGCATCCCTTGACTCCGCTTAGGAGTGTCAAAGGCCTCGGTAATCAGGTTAGAATATATGATACATACCTGAAGGTTCTAATAGCGGAGATCACCTTTGGAGGCTGTGCATGCTGTGGGCCTCCTGCATAACTCATGTCCACAGAAGTTCTTACTGCGTACATTGCAGAACATACTCCCACACTTCGGATGGTCTTCCTGTAAAGAGAAGAAAATCCATGAGTATCAAGTGAAGGCTGTTCACTTATTGTTAATACATGTAGCTTACATAGTAAAGCTAAGAAAGAAAGAAGGAAAGACACATACTTGTATTTCCTGCCCAGCCAATTGCTGTAACCTCCCAAGATATTAAAACTAAGGTTAATTCTTATTTTAGAATACCTTATATATTTTCCTAAGCGGAAAGTTAAGGTGTGGCTCACACCTTGAAATAAAGTTTTAATATACTGGATAGAATGAATGCAGAAAGAACTCACTTTCTATATATTGTACGGTCTCAACAAAAGGTGTACAAGATAACATTAAGTATGTTGGAAGAACTTTAGTGTTACAACGAGCATTATACTGTAGCTTTATTAATGCAGTGTGTACTACACCACAAATCTAGTAACTACTGTACATCACATGCTGTCGTGCCGGCCAGCACGCGCCAGCACGCGCCAGCGCGTACCAGCATGTGCCGGCACGCGCCAGCCGGCATTTACCCCTGTATAGTTCAAAGGTATGCTACCTTTAACTAATAGGCGGCAGTTCACTGGTTCGCAAATGTGTGCCGGCCGGCAATCACTGCCGGTTGGCAACTGAAAACACTAGCACCCGACTGCCGGCCGCTAAACGTAGTGGCCAGCAGATCTCGGGATGTTCTTCTACTGCCGGCAGGCAAAGAAAGTGATACCCATGATGGCCGGCAGTGACTACAAACCAGAGAACCTCCACCTACCCGGCTGCCAGCCGTTTAAGCCGGCAACCGAGCTAGGAATACAAAACACTAGCAAGAGAAACAGTATGGATGTAAGGTTATAAGGCGGCATTGCCATACAACCTTCATCCAGAACGAGTGAACATATGGAAGGGGAGAATGTAGCATTCAGGCTTCCTATATATCCATAACCTGCCGGGCTCTACCAGCAGACATGGATGGGAGACCAAGGGAGGTCTGGGGTTCACTCTGCAGAAGACAAAAAGCTTCTCTGCCGGCCTGCATGTTATTGCCAGCCGGCAGAGAGCTGAGCCGGTCCCCCATCCTAACCTATACTAGGTACAGAAGTAGGACTGGCTAAGAGATGTGATGGCTAGGCCATCACTAAGAAAGAGAGGGGGGAATGGGATAAGGGTCCTGTAAACTTTGTTCTAGTATGAGACACACCCAGCAGTTAGGGAAACTCATCCTAGCCTAGAGTTGTCTATAGAGAGGAAGGATGGCAATACTTGCTATCCTCCTCCAAACCAGAACCAAGTTAGGTGTAGTTATTTCGCCAGGCAACGGAGAAAACTCATTCTCCGGCCTGAGAATAACCACACAGGACAGTCTGCTAGACCACTAGAAGAAGGAATCATCTCATACAGAATCCTTCAGATGTGGGCTAGGGAAGCAAAGCCTCCTGTGTCTGCACCTAACCTAGCAAAGGAAACTCATTCTCTATGCTAGGAAGATGCAGACCACAGACTAAAACTTTGATGTTCTGTCCCAACCTCAAAAACCAGATACTCTGGTTAGCGGGTCAGGACAGACCTATCCTAGTATAGTTATACCTGAATATTATTCAGATAGAACCACTAAAACTAAGCCTAAGGCTTACTCAGAGGGAGAAAGGGATTGAAATTATTCTCCGGAAGAGAAAAGAACAACCGGGGATGTGTGCGAGAGTATACTAAAGCCCCATAGGCTACTAGCCTAGGTGCGGTAAGAATCGATTACATAAATCACCGAAACTCTCTCGTATACAATCTTGGAGAGGAAAATTCAACAATATCTTACATGTATAAAATATTTGCCTAAAGCTTCAATAACATAACACTCGGAAAACTTATATCATGCATGAAAGTACTAGGGCCACACGTCCAGGCTACTAAGCCTTGCGAAGGGCCAGATCGGTTACCTAAATCACCGAATTGAAAACTAACGGCATTATATAAGAATTCCTAGAGGAGCTAAATAGCTAGATTTATTTAAGCGTAAAAACCGGGAATATCGCTCTGGCTAACTAAATGACCCATATATAGCGAGCGACAGCATCCAGGATGCCTCCGGTAGGCAACAGGTCTTGTTTACGTTAAAATCACTTTTGATTTAATTCAAAACGACAAGAGCTTACATTTATACAAAGTAAAGATAATATTAAACTTTTCAGAGGCAGAAGGGGCCGGAGAAAGAATCATAACGTTGAATAAAATCCAAAAATATGAGAGAACACAAGGGAATACACCGAGTAATAGAGCTACACGGAAAGGAATGGAGATGGCGCTGCCACCTTCGTCAGATACACACTGGAAACGGAATAGGAGAGATTCCTTGGGAACGGCTCTCTTTTCATTCCCGTTTCAGATTCTTGTCACTGTAACCCCTCGAAGCGTTAATACTGTTCGGGGTGAAGATAGCTATGTGAAGTGTTAAGAATACGTCCTCTAATATTATGCGATATCCCTGTTAGATTTAATTAGGGATATTCGCTCCAGGAGTTAGAATTCTGGATACCCTAAGGTAAAATTCTCTGGGAATATCACTGCAGTCAAATATACCCTAGGAAGCTACCCTTTAGGAACTTCCATCAGGACGACATGGCCTGAGCCCAAATATATATATATATATATATATATATATATATATATATATATATATATATATATATATATATGCGGGGGAATAAAAACAATTAGAATAGCGCCAACGTATCCCTCCATGTCATAAGAGGCGACTAAAAGGGACGGGACGAGGGGGCCAGGAACCCCCTCTTCTGTATTTACAATCCTGTGAGATATCATCAAAGAGGTGGAGCTGGGGGAGAGTGATTGCACTCTAGTTTTGGGGTGTTTGAATGTGCGTGGATGTAGTAGGATTGAGAGTAAAAGATGTGAGATTGGAAGTATGTTTAGGAATAGAAGGATGGATATATTAGCCTTGTGTGAGACAAAGATAAAAGGGAAGGGTGAAGTGATGTTTGGTGAAATGTCTGGTAGAGTGTCTGGGATTGAGAGGGAAAGAGCAAGAGAGGGTGTGGCTTTATTGCTGAGTGAATGGATGACAGGTAAAGTAGTGGGATGGAAGAAGATATAATCTAGGTTAATGTGGGTAAGGGTTAGGTTAGGAAGGGAATGCTGGGCTTTTGTCAGTGCGTATGGGCCAGGTTGGGAGAAAAGTGAAGAAGAGCAGAATGAGTTCTTAAATGAATTAACTAGGTGTGTAGAAGGAATTGGTAGAAGGAATTATGTAGTTGTCATAGGTGACTTAAATGCTAGAGTGGGCGCTGGAGAGGTAGAAGGTGTCATTGGGAAGTATGGCGTACCAGGTGAAAATGAGAGTGGTGATAGATTATTATTATCATTATTATTACTAGCCAAGTTACAACCCTAGTTGGAAAATCAAGATGTTATAAGCCCAAGGGCTCCTACAGGGAAAAATTGCCCAGTGAGGAAAGGAAATAAGTAAATAAATAAATGAAGAGAATAAATTAACAATATGTCATTCTAAAAACAGTAACAGCGTCAAAACAGACATGTCCTATATAAACTATTAACAACGTCAAAAACCGTTATGTCATATATAAACTATAAAAAGACTCATGTCAGCCTGGTCAACATAAAAACATTTGCTCCAACTTTGAACTTTTGAATTTCAACTGATTCAACTACCCGATTAGGAAGATCATTCCACAACTTGGTAATAGCTGGAATAAGACTGGTAGATATGTGTGTTGAGCAAGAGATGGTGATAAGTTCTAGCTTTTTCAAAAAGAAAGAAAAAAAAAACAAGTATACAGGGGTAAGAGTGGCAAATGGAAGAGTGGTAGAAAAGGGCATTAATGGATTATGTGTTGATAACTAAAAGAATGTTTGGAAGATTGAAAGACGTGCACGTGTTTAGGGGTATGGCTAACGGTATGTCTGATAATATTTTGGTGGAAGGAAAATTATTTGTAGCAAAAGAGTGGGGGAATAGAGTAGGTGGATGTAAAAGGGAGCTAGTGAGGGTTGAATAGTTAATAAAACCGGTGGCAAAAAGTGAATATCAAGGAAGGTTAAAAATGGCATATGACGAAGTGAAAGTAAGAGAAACTGGTAATTTAGAGTAGGAGTGGAAGTTAGTAAAAGAAACTTTTGTTGGGATTACAAGTGATGTGTGTGGCAAGAAGTTTGTTGGAGGGAGCATGAGGAAGGCCAGTGAATGGTGGAATGGAGTGAATGTAAAAGTGGAAGAGAAAAAGAGGGCATTTGAAGAATGGCTGCAGAGTAATCACGTAGAGAAGTATGAAAAATATAGAGAGAAAAAGGTGGAAGTAAAGCGCAAGGTAAGTGAGGCGAAGAGGGCAGCTGACCTGACGTGGGGTCAGGGATTGGGTTGTTCATATGAAGAGAATAAGATGAAGTTTTGGAAAGAAGTGAAGAGAGTAAGGAAGGCTGGCTCAAGAATTGAAGAGACAGTGAAAAATGGAAATGAAAGGTGTTTAAAAGGAGAAGAGGCAGGGAAAAGGTGAGCGGAATATTTTGAAAGTTTACTGAATGTTGAGGATAATAGGGAGGCAGAAATAATTGCTGTTGCAGGTGATGGGAGATGAGGAAGTGAGGAGGGCACTAGATGAAACGAGAGTAGGAAAAGCATCTGGTATGGATGGTGTGAGAGCTGAGATGTTGAAGGAAAGGGGTGTGACTGTACTTGAATGGTTGGTGAGATTGTTTAATACTGGTACCAGTAGATTGGGTTTGTGCATGTATTGTACCACTATATAAGGGTAAGGGAAATATGCATGAGTGTTGTAATTCAAGGGATATTAGTTTGTTGAGTGTAGTTGGAAATGTGTATGGTAGAGTACTGATTAATAGGAATAAAGATAAAGCAGAAAATGCAGTCTCAGAAGTATAAGGTGGTTTTAGAAGAGGTATGGGTTGTATGAATCAGATTTTTATAGTTAAGCAGATATGAGAGAAATATTTAGCAAAAGGTAAGGAGGTGTATGTTGCCTTTATGGATCTGGAGAAAGCATATGATAGAGTTGATAAAGGAAGCAATGTGGAATGTGATGATGTTATATGGAGTTGATGGAAGGTTGTTGCAAGCAGTGAAAGTTTCTACAAAGGTAGTGAAGCATGTGTTAGGACAGGAAATGAAGAGAGCGATTGGTTTCCGGTGAGAGTGGGGCTGAGAAAGTGATGTGTGATGTCCCTGTGGTTGTTTAACTTGCATGTTGATGGAGTGGTGAGAGAGTTGAATGCTCGAGCGCTTGGACGAGGATTGAAACTGGTAGACGAGAATGACCATGAATGGGAGGTAAATCAGTTGTTGTTTGTGGATGATACTGTACTGGTAGCAGACGCAGAAGAGAAGCTTGGCCGATTAGTTTTAGAATTTGGAAGGGTATTTGAGAGAAGGAAGTTGAGAGTTAATGTGGGTAAGAGTAATGTTATGAGATGTACGAGAAGGGAAGGTGGTGCAAGGTTAAATGTCATGTTGAATGGAGAGTTACTTGAGGAGGTGGATCAGTTTAAGTACTTGGGGTCTGTTGTTGCAGCAAATGGTGGAGTGGAAGCAGATATACGTCAGAGAGTGAATGAAGGATACAAAGTGTTGGGGGCAGTTAAGGGAGTGGTAGAAAATAGAGGGTTGGGCATGAATGTAAAGAGAGTTCAATATGAGAAAGTGATTGTACCAACTGTGATGTATGGATCGGAGTTGTGGGGAATGAAAGTGACGGAGAGACAGAAATTAAATGTCTTTGAGACGAAGTGTCTAAGGAGTATGGCTGGTGTATCTCGAGTAGATAGGGTTAGGAACGAAGTGGTGAGGGTGAGAACGGGTGTAAGAAATGAATCAGCAGCTAGATTGGAAATGAAGGTGTGAAGGTGGTTTGGCCATGTTGAGAGAATGGAAAATGGATGTCTGCTAAAGAAGGAGATGAATGCAAGAGTTGATGGGAGAAGTACAAAAGGAAGGCCAAGGTTTGGGTGGATGGATGGAATGAAAAAAGCTCTGGGTGATAGGAGGATATATGTGAGATAGGCCACAGAGAGTGCTAGAAATAGGAATGAATGGAGAGCGATTGTGACGCAGTTCCGGTAGGCCCTGCGGCCTCCTCCTGTGCCTTAGATAACCGCGGAGGTAGCAGCAGTTGGGAATTCCGTGTTATGAAGCTTCATCTGTGGTGGATAAGGGGGTGGGGGTGGGCTGTGGAACCCTAGAAGTACCAGCCGAACTCGATTGAGTCCCTTGTCAGGCTAGGAGGAACATAGAGAGAAGAGGTCCCCTTTTCTGTTTCATTTGTTTGATGTCGGTTCATGACTGGGAACCAAAAATATAATATACACTACAACTGGTAAATTAATCAGCGTCTCATATTCCAAACTCCCTTGTTTGCTTTTACATTAAACTGTTGCACTGTAATATATTGATACATGAATTCTGAGACTGTTAATTAACTCCCAGACAGCAATATATAAAACAGTGAATATCCAAAGGTCTCTTAAGTACTCTCAAAATTAACTGGGTAATTACTCATAGGAATTATTTAAGACTTACTACAGTTCTTAACAGGATACGAGCTAAATTTGATTCTAAACAATGGTGACTGGAATAACACACTCTTTACAAAAATAAATATATTCTATATAAATTACAATGGTTTCAAAAGAATTTACATAACAACAAAATAAATCACTTGAATTATTAGGTCTGAACAAAACTTAGATTAAGACAAAAATTTTACGATCTGAAATTATATAATTACTTGACTTTAGATATTGAATCTGGATAAACCTTAGAATAATATTAGAAATAATGCAATGAAAAGCTTGAAATTAAATCTGAATAATACAGTATTCAAGTTTGATACTTAATGAAAATAGATAACCAGCTCATGATACAAAATCTTAACTTTCCTACAGGGACAGTTAAAAAAACTTTACACAATGTCAACACTCACCTGCATGCAATGAATTCAAAATTCACCGTTTCGTCTCACGTATCTTCTCGACATGATTTGCTTTGGGGCACATAGTCACTTAGGAGAGGATACACTATACGTACTGAACACTTTTAAAACAATACTCTGAGCTGCGTGCGAGAGGAAGAGAGGGGAAGTTGTCTGTCTTAAGGCTGGAATTCTCTATCTGCCTCAGTAACCTTAGTGTCGGCTTTTATATAAAACCTAACCTCTGCCAGAAACTTCCCAACAAAGTGGGAAGCATGGTAAGCCGAGCAAAAGGCATCAGAGTTACCAGGTATCGCTCTCCCAAACGCCACGCCAGACAAGTCTCTCCGTCAACTAGCTCCTCCCACCCTTTATCCCCGAAAAAAAAAAAGATAACAGCCTATCAACAGGCCTTTTGCAAAATTTCTAAACCACATGGTACTGAACATTCTCTCTCAAACATGAAGTAATACCTCATAAGAATATAAAAGAGCTTTACATAAGCCTTTGTTCATATCGTGTATGATTAAATAACATTCTCAAACAGTTTGCGTAAGACTTTGTAACAACATAAGTGAAATAAAAAGTAACTTTTTAAAAATAAAGTAAATTTGCATATACTAACTAGAACATGAAATGCAATGAAATTAACGACGAAATTCTTAGGTAATTGACATAATACACCTGCGTCTATATGGGAGGAGCTCATTTTAAAAGCTGGCTATCTTCTCTTCAATGCACAAATAAAATAGATTTTTGGAATTCGTCATAGAGAGCCGAAATTGAAAAATTAATAAGATTCTTTTTTTGTTTTTATTTGCCCTTAAGTAACCTAAATCTATTCACTTTTCTTGAAAATGATCAAACCGTATTCAACTAAGGGAAAGAATATATAGATCCAATATTTTCATCATTGTAAAATAGACACAAATACAATAAACAAAAAATAAACTTGATCGATGAATATACTGTATATTTCAGAGAATGTAATATGACAATAATGATGCTTTGTTTCATAACGTTTATCATATTTAGCTGAGTAATGTCCTCTACCTCAGGATATTTTAATGATACTAAATTTACAGATTAATTGAAAATGGGATGATAATTCCTCCATAAATGGCTTATGGTAAAACTCAATGAACTCTGAGATGTCTTCACCAAGATCCAAACCTGACGTTATCAAACTCACGTTAACTGTTATATTTACTTTCGTTTGCATAAGCGCTATTTAATTTGGCACCATATATAGATTACGGAAAGACTTAAGAAATCAAAAAGTATATACTGAAAATCAAAGTCTATAATCAATAAACGATAAGGTAATGCATCTAATGATAAACTTTCTTATAAGAATTCATATTTACTGAAGAATCAGTAAATGTTTGGAAACAAAGTTTCTGTTGGACTTTTATTCCTTCAATGAGACATTGAACAGCAATATGATTTTTGTGTATAAATAGTAATTCATTCGGTTATATCCTATCCATATTCAAGTTTCCATTTCTTCTAAAGCCAGTTTAATCTTACTGTGCTTCGCCCTTCAACAATTTGTTAATCGAACAGTTTACCTGAATTCTTAAAGTGGTGTCAAAGAATTCAGGGATCGGTAGAGGTTTATTTATCTTTTTTATATAATTCTTGTAAAAAAAACTCAACAAACTGTTTCATTAGCAAATCTGATAACACCTTTAATAATAATAATAATAATAATAATAATAATAATAATAATAATAATAATAATAATAATAATAATAATAGTAAAGCTCATCATGTAGACTTCAGAATGAAAAATATAACCATTATCAATATCGCTCAGTTTATTGCATTACCAGTAACTGATTTTGTGGAAGATGCTGGAAGCAATCAAGCAAATGTTGGCCAATCCATTCAACCAATGCAGTTTATCCCCGATGAGATTTGCAAGTCCGTCTAACTTGAAGATGCTCCTCATTTCGCTGCTTGGAACTAAAGATTTCTCCTCAATAAAGCCTCCTCGATAGAGGATATTCACCTCATTTCAGCTCATTTGAAGACCAATTCTGTTCAGAGATACCCGCTTCCCATATATCAGATAACGCCTCGTCAGAAAGGCTTTTCATGTCGCCTTTTCTTTTATATTGCCTCGCACCATGTCCCACGCATTTACTCTTTTATTACCTTTATGTACTTTATTATTCAATCTCAAAATATTTCATCTTATTTTCTGTCTATTTCCTTGTGTAAGACATTGATATAATTGGAAGAAATTGCCCTAAAATGAAATAGATAAGCAAACTAACTTGAATTATATCAACTACATGACTGATGTCAGGGGCTTATCCATTGCAACGAGGTTTGGCGAGATGGTCGATGAGTAAAACGGTACTGACTTTTGCATTCAAGGCAGCGGGATTTTAGTATCGCCTAGGATAAATAATTTTCTCACGTTCGTTATTTACAGTATATATATATATATATATATATATATATATATATATATATATGTATATATATATGTATATATATACATATTATATATATATATGTATATATATATATATATATATATATATATATATATATATATATATATATATATATATATATATATGTATATATATATATATATATATATATATATATATATATATATATATATATATATATATATGTATATATATATATATATATATATATATATATATATATATATATATATATATATATATATATATATAGTAAAATTGGCTGACCTTTACACAAATTATCATTATAGTAATTCCCAAAAAAGGAAACACAAAAGACCTGAAAAATTACCACTCTCAGCAATATAAAAAGTATTTACAAAGGTCATATTAGGCCGAATAGAAGGATAGCTAGCATTTAATCAGCCAAGAGAGCGGCCAGGCTTTAGAAGTGGGTATTCAACAATTGACCATATTATTATTATTATTATTATTATTATTATTATTATTATTATATTTATTACAATTATTATTATTACTCGCCAACCTACAGCCATAATTGGATATAACAAGATGCTATAAGCCCAAGGGTAAAATAGCCCAGTGAGGAAAGTAAATAAGAAAATAAGTAAACTATGTCAGAGGTAACAAAAACATAAAATAGAATATTTGAACAACTTTAACAATATTAAAACAGATAATTAATATATAGACTAATATATATGGCCTGTTCAACATAAAAACATTTGCTGAAAGTTTGAACTTTTGATATTCTACTGATTCAACTACCCGATTAGGAAGATCATTCTACAACTTCTAGTACAGTTGGTAGAGGGGGTCTGCGTGCACCCCCCGGAAATCAATTTCTAATTGGTGTCTTCCTATGGGGAAAAATGTGTAGAAAACGGTTTGCTATGTTAAAAATTTGAAATATTGTCCCACGTGCCTTTTTTATGCAAATTAAGCCGCCATTACATGAAAATACTAAAATCGCTATAACTCCGCCAATACAACAGATAACTGCAAAAATAAGGTGTCTAGACCCAGGTTTTGAGGGTCTAGCATCAATATAAGACCAGTCTCATAGTGACCACATGTGTTCCTGACATGTAAGATATGCAAATTAGTGCCGCCATTACTGAAAAACCTATTTTTACCATATCTTTGCAAATGTTATAGCAATCGTGAAGAACGTGTTGCCTGTACTCGTATTTTAAGGGTGAAAGAACATCATAAGACCAGTCGTTTTTTCATCACAAGTGTCATTTGCACATTAAGAAGAAAAAAAAATTAAGATATAGATGCTTCTGGAAATCATCTAAATGTTACCTGTCATCACAAGCTTCAATCGTCATCGCTTTCATCGCTGTCGAAGTCAAATGAATCTGTTTCTTCGTCTTCGCAATTATCTTCTGCTTCCTCCTGATCATCAATAGTTTCAAGGAGATCAACTAGTGAGGTAGGTAGTACTGGACCACATGACCACAATGGTTCCAGCATGCCTTCTTCTGTCTTTATCCATCCCTGGCCCTCGTCGTAGGGGTTTGGCTTTTCACAAATGGGTTCGTTAGCTCGTTTGTACAAACAAACCCGGTGGTTCACACGCTGGACATGGGGCTTCAATGCTGAAAGACATGGAGGGAGGCGAGCAAAGTCCACCTTAGATTTCAATGTTAATTTTTCATTTTCTCCTACCATCTTTCGAAGCATCTTAGATCGAACGGCATCCACAGACAAATCACGACTTTGGCTGTACATCAAGCAAGTGAATTGTTCTAACTGGTTCAACATTAGGCCATTTATGCTCCAGTCATTCCCAAGTTCTCTGAACACCTTGTGGAATCTCGGGTTCTTCTCAAGCTTTTTTAGTGGACCGACCTTCCCTTTTCCTTTGAAAGCACTGGTACAATCCTCCCCAGTGAAGACATAGAAGCCAAGAAGGGTAGCACAGTAGTCCTCCCCTAATGATTGTGCAAGCTCAGATACATTGATGAGCTGACGTTGCTTTCCTGATCCTGTATCAAGGTACACAGTCAGTTTGATAGCATGGGCATGGTAGAGTAGAATCACGAAGATATCCGTGTCAGGGGTTCTAACCACAGCATTCTTGTAACCAAGAGCAGCAGCATGATGTAGGTACAACACCACTCTCGTATCTGTCTCTTCCTGGTTACTGTATATAGTGGGCATCTCAAGCACCTCGACCTGAAACAAAAAAGGTCATTGAGCATATTTTGGATTAACATGTAAATGAATGTAGTCATCCTAAAAATAAAGGTGCAATTTCACATACCTTGCCTTCTTTGGAAACGAACTGATGAGCTCTCCCCTCGACAATCAGTACTGCCATCTCGGTTCTCTCCAGTCTAGATGCCGCCTGTTGGCCACTCCATACCTGCAGCATGAGTTGACAGAGCTGCTTCTTGTTGTCGTCATTTGCAAGGAACACCTTGAAGTCGTATGGCTTTCTTGTTGCTGGTCCGGCAAGAATGATCCTCTCTGAGCTGCCACGTCGAAGTCTTTCCTGAGCTTTGATGGATCCCGGAAAATAGCTGTCAGTTGAGAACAAGAAATGTTTTTTGGCAATCATCTGGTCAAGTATCTGAAGGCAGATCTCCCCACAGGTCGGGGGCAAGTTAGAAAGGACATGGAGAAGTGCCATTCCATCCTGGATGAATAGGGCATCCTTTGGATAAGGCAGCTCATCTTGGTTGAACTCTTCCATCAGGTAGTGCAGAATGGTGGCTTTGTTGGTCTTCGCAAAAAATCCATCTGATGTTCCAATACTTGGAGACACTGGCATCAGGCTGTACTTCATGAGTTCATCCAAGTCAATTGGTTCATCTAGGCACTGTGACTTCACAAGGAGAAGGAATGCAACATTGCTTTGCTCCTGATACTGTATGACCTGAAATAACAATATATATTATAATTTTATATTGTAATACAGATTGTACAAAAGTCCCTTAACAATACATAACTTGCTCAATGAAATATAAACTTACCTTTCCTTGCGATGATGTGAGCTTGATCTTCTTGTTGCATGCCTCCATGGTCTTGAGTTTCTTCTGTCACACACAGTAGCATGTGCTTTGGTAATTTCCATTTTCCATCTGACACTGCACGGCAAATGTCTTGCCCAATGGAGAATACCAGTCGCTTCATCTTTTCACTTGTATCTATGTCTTCTTTTCCTGACATCACCATGCTTAGAAAACGAATGAGATCAGATGGTAGTAGATCATCACAGCTGAGGTCCATATCATCTAATGTTGGCGGCCATGGGAGGACTTTGGAGTCTTTGTAAGCCTGTAGAATATTACTGCGAAGAAGCAGAGCAGCGTTTTGGTATTTGTCTTTGCTACCAAGCGTGTAAGCTTGTGCTAAAGCATCGTTAACCGAAATATTGGAATTGTACACAAGCCAAAATGAAATTGCATCAAGTTTGTCATGATCAACCTTCAGAAAGGACACATGCTCCTTGATTGAATCATTTTGTAGACGTTTCAGGAGTTTCTCTGAGCGGTAGTTTTCATTCTCCTGCCCATTGCGTTTCAGTTCTTCAATATAGAGCAAGCGCAATGATGTTAGACGCAGGACTTCATTCCGTTGGATGACATGAGTTCGAATGTGCTCCCGTACAAAATTCAGTGCCTTCTCATAAGCGGCCGAAATCTTCGCGTGTTCAGTACGCTTCGGGTCATTTGCTCTGTTAACCCCGCGTTCAAAGTTAGCAAATGCGGTGTGGAATGATCTCAAACATGATGGGTGATGTTTTGCTTCTACAGCAAAGAGGTCTACATTTTTCACACGTCTATGAAGCCGAAACATGCCCATTTTTTCAGCTCTCGATTCAATTTGTTCCCATGCATTTTCCTTGTTTCTCCAAGATGAGAAATGGACAGGTCGTACAGTTTTTCGATCAGCACCTTTGATCTCTACTTTCTCACAAAAAATGCACTCCTCTGAAAAGACAGGTCCAGTTGAATGTCTACGAGGTGAATGCAATAGCGAGGTGGATGCCTGTGGTTCCTCAGTTGTCTTATTTTCTATAAGATGCAGATTGCCAGAGAACCGCTGATAACACTGACGGTGATACCCATTATTTTCAAGGTCCTCGGGGACAGTCTCAGGAATCTGGTCGCATACAGACTGCATACGATAGGGAGATGCATGCGGCTGACAGAGCCGCAGGTCCCGGATTTCATGAAGGTGCTTTAGTTTATCAAATGCAGTTCCTTTGATTCTACTGAGTGGGGTAAAAGGCCCATGATCAGAGATGGATAACACATGAAGCATGCATACAGGTGCAGGTGAAGCAGGCTTTTTGCTCAGGCTGGTGCGTTCAGTGCTGGCAGATTCAGCATTCCTTCGCTTTGGCATGATGGCGAACTTATACCAAAACTATTACTCTGAAATGAGAAGTATAGGCCTATAACCAACATGATGAAGTGTTTTGAAATATTACTACCAATGACACTAAGTCATGCAAGTAATTGCATTAATTGTCTTATCAAATAGAGCTTGAGAGATTATATAAACACCTTTTACCTATCTGACTATAAGCAGACTGAATTATGATAAACCTAGAAAAGATAAACCTAGAATGATTCATAAATTGCTGAAAAACACACTGCTTCATCCAATATAAATGACACGGATTCAATGAATCACATCCTCTCCTATTCAGTAAAGTGTTGCCACCTATGATGAAATGATAAAAAATATTTCACTGCTTAATAAACACTAATTGGTAAGTACCCTCAGAATCTCTCATTACCTGACTATATCTCATTATAATAAAACAAATAAGCAAAAGGCACATTCAAATATAGTCTAATAATAAACATCAACCCATAAAACAAGGGTACAGACAACACGTTCTTCACGATTGCTATAACATTTGCAAAGATATGGTAAAAATAGGTTTTTCAGTAATGGCGGCACTAATTTGCATATCTTACATGTCAGGAACACATGTGGTCACTATGAGACTGGTCTTATATTGATGCTAGACCCTCAAAACCTGGGTCTAGACACCTTATTTTTGCAGTTATCTGTTGCATTGGCGGAGTTATAGCGATTTTAGTATTTTCATGTAATGGCGGCTTAATATGCATAAAATAGGCACGTGGGACAATATTTCAAATTTTTAACATAGCAAACTGTTTTCTACACATTTTTCCCCATAGGAAGACATCAATTAGAAATTGATTTCCGGGGGGTGCACGCAGACCCCCTCTACCAACTAGACTATTCGTCACAGCTGGAATAAAACTTCTAGAATACTGTGTAGTATAAGGCCTCATTATGGAGAAGGCCTGACTATTAGAACTAACTGCATGCCTAGTATTACGAACAGGCTGGAACTGTCCGGGAAGATATGAATGTAAAGGATGGTCAGAATTATAAAAAAATCTTATGCAACATGCATAATGAAGTAATTGAACGACGGTGCCAAAGATTAACATCTAGATCAGGAATAAAAAATTTAATAGACCATAAGATCCTGTCCAAGAAATTAAGATGAAAATCAGCATCTGAAGACCACACAGGAGAACAATATTCGAAAGAAGGTAGAACGAAAGCATTAAAACACTTCTGAATAGATTGATCACCGAAAATCTTGAAAGACCTCAAAAAGTCTTTTTTTTTTTTTTTTTTCTTTTTTGGCAATTGAAGAAGACACACACCCAATGTTTTTCTCAAAAGTAAATTTACCGTCGAATATCACACCTAAAATTTTAAGTCATACAAAGGTAAAGAAACATTATCAATGCTGAGATCGGAATTGGGTAGCCACTGTCCCTGACCTACTTACAATCATACCTTGAGTTTTGTTAGGATTCAAGACCCCTATAATTTGCACCATGCACTAATTTTAGCTCGATCTATATCAAGGGATTCAGCGACCCCAAATCTACATTCAGGAAATGGAATTGATACAAAGAGAGTAGCATCATCTGCATATGCAACAAGCTTGTTTTCTGGACCAAACCTCATGTCCTGTGTATATAATGTGAATAGTAATGGGCCAAGAACACTACCCTGTGGAACAGCAGATATCACAATCCTATAGTTACTATGGTGCCCATCAACAACAACTGTTTGAGATCTATTACTTAATAGTTCAATAACAATGCTGTTTTGAGTTTGAAAATAAAGATCTCATGATTAAGACGGTCAAAGACAGTACTAAAATCAAGGCCAATCATACGAACTCCATGACCACAATCAAGTGATTCCAGTATAGCATACGAGATTGCAAGAACGGCATCACATGCTCCAAGGCCTTTGCGAAAACCAAATTGCAAACTAGGTGAACAGATGTTACCTTCAGCAAACATATTAGGACGTTTTTCCAGAAGACTTTCAAAAACTTTAGATAATATGGGAGTTATGGAAATTGGGCGGTAATCAGTTGGACTTGAGTTACCACAAGCATATTTACATAGTGGAGTAATATTACCAATTCTTCAACAATTGCTAAAAGTTCCTCTTCTTGCTAGCTTTCACAAAATAACCGATAACTTTGGAGCTAGAAAATCTGATCTTTATAAAAAAAGATATGAAAAATACCATTTGGGTCTACACCTACATAAGCATCAAGGTCCATCAACAGAGCTTTAATTTCACGAGATCAGAAAGCTAAACTAGTTAGTTTAGCTTCAAGAAAAGAGGAATGAGGAAGTTCAAGTTTCTCATTACTCTGTTTACTGTCAAACACTTCGGCCAAAAGGGTTGACTTTTCCTTTGAACAGTGAGTGACTGAGCCATCAGGTTTAAGTAAAGGAGGAATTGTTGCATCTACACCAAAAAGTACAGATTCAAGGGTAGTCCACCACTTATGTTCCTGGGTTGTACCAGAAACGGTTTCTTTTATAGTTAGATTGTATTCCTTTTCAGTTGAAGCATAAACTCTCTGAGAAAAAGCTCTGAGATGTGTTTGTTATTTCAGGTCAAATCTGATATGTTACCCTTCCAAAGATTATAGGCCTCCTGCTTCTCCAAATAAGCACGTCTGCAATCATTATTGAACCATGGTTTGTCCTTCACTTGGTACCTAGCACAGAAGTGATACGCCTATCAATTATTTTGACTAGATTCTCATTAAAAGGGACAAGACCAAAAAAATCAAGCAAAATCCCACACCAGTCTGCTTGAAATTTCATGTAAATCTTACATGAGTATGATACATCAGGGACAGGTTACTCAGTGTTCACTACTAATGAATTCATGGCATGATCAGATACCCGACTGGAGAACCAAACTTACTTGTTATATATATAACACCAGGGGAGTCAGTGTATACGAGGTCCAAGCAGTTACCAGACCTGTGAGTAGCCTCACTTATGATTTTCTAACAGCCTGATTCAGAGACAAAGTCTAAAGCTCTTAAGCTATGGCGATCAGTAGGAGAAACAGAACGTAACCACTCACTCTGGAGAGCTTTAAAATCACCAACGAATACAAAAGAGGCCTTTCTATCATCTTATATCTTAGCCATAATGGTTAGAAGACTATAGAAGATAGAATCCTCCATGTCTGGATTCTGGTAGATTGAACACTAACAGAAGTTGTTAAACCTGCCATTAACTTTTATTACCTGAATCTCCTGACATCCACACTCATAGCAGGACTTATGAGAAGCAGAGTACCCAGTCCCAATATACACCGCCATTCCCCTGGCCCTTGGGATGGCATCACGTTTCAACATTATTGGCTTCTTAAAACCAGTTATAAGGAGCTCAGATGAGTTCTTCAAATTAGAAACCAAAGTTTTCTGAGCACAAAAGAATGTCATACTGTCAGGATGTAACTGTAAAATCTTAAATATTTGCATGCACACCATGAATATTGCAATACAGTAGAGGACATTGACGAAATCTAGGACGTACTGGTCCCGGATTTCACTCAATGTCTCCAGACAGCATAATAAGTAATGGTAATAAAAAAGAGACATTATACCTAAAAACTAAATTAACAAGAATAATACAAAAAACAACAAGTACAGAAATCTAAATAAAGCGATTAATCAAACCCTTAGACTATAGAAAAAAAAAAGGTCAGAAAAACTGGTCTACATGGAGGAGCCGATACACCATATAAGGTTAGCCACTTCAACTGAAGGGAGGACAGTAAGGATGGTTTTGAAAAGAAAAATAATCAAATAAGGAAAAGACAACCTCTTCATAAACTACCAGGC
>NC_090739.1:95317197-95322197 GCF_036898095.1 Palaemon carinicauda | reverse complement strand
GGAAACTAGTTCAGTAATAACTACGGGAACAAGTTTAACAGTTACAATAGAAGTACCATTGGTACTGTCCCTAAGCACAATACGATAGTACCACAGTAAAAAACATAGAATCGTCCTCCCTCAAGTATCGTGAAAGACGTGCAGAAGGTTGATATTGTCTGTTTTAAGTATGGCAAGAGAGGCCATATCTGTAAGGAATGTTGGTCAAACCAACTGAAAGCAGTCACCCAAGTGATTAAGGATAATTCCACCTCTCAGAAGGCGAAGACTAAGAAGCAATCAGGAAAGGACGGAGAGGAAAGTGATCCAGCCACCGTTCACACGACGAACAGGACAAACCCAAACAGTATATATTTATGAAGGTATGTTAGCAGCAATAGACGGTAGTGAGTGAACCCCGGTCAAGATATTGTGCAACACAGGTTGTAACCACCGTGTGGTGGTACCGGGAGTACAACCGTTGGTGGAACAGTCTCTCAGAGGGGACGTGGTAATTTTGAAAGGAATAGGAGGTGATGAGGTCACCCCTAATTGCCGTTTAACCCTGGATAGGTACGGTCCTCGGACACCCCTTTAAGGGTATACTCGGACGCGAACGACCCCGACGCCAAAAAAAATTCTTGAAAAATCAGTTTTTGCAGTAACCTCCTTTTTTCTTTTGCCAAAAAAAACTTCAATGAATGCTTAAAACAACTGTATAGATAAATACTACTCATCTGCAGAAAAACTATTTATTATAAATATTTTAAAAAATTAAGTAGAAAAAAAAAAGACCTGACATAAAAATTCATAAAAAAAAAGTTTATACATATATACACAAATCCTTTTAGGAATTGATTCTTGAATGTTTAGGACACATCTTGATGTATTTTGGATGAAGTCAGACCCATGGAGGTGAAGATCTGAAATGAGAAAAAAAGGGTAACTTTTTTTGGCCAAAAAAATTTGTCCAAATTTCATGAATTTTTTTGGGTACCCAAATGAAATAGGAAGTGGCTAATTTTTTTAGGGAATAAACATATGTTATCCTAAAATAGAAATATGTAAAAAAATCTTCATTATTTTGTAAATTACATTTATATCAGGGGCCATATCTAAAGGTAATTTTTTGAGTACTTAGAAATTCCGTAAAAAAATACATATATTTAATATATAATATGATATTTATGCAGGTAAAAATATACCAAAATATCACAAATTCTATAGGGAACAAGAATATATATAGATAGGGCAGCTTACGCTTCGGATATGTCCACAAAATGGCCGCCAACCACACTGACTCAGACTCCCTAATCTGCCACTTGAAATGTAGGAAGGGTATGTCAATTTCAAGGTGTTATTTACTAATCTAATTATTATTGGATATGCATAAAAATTGTATGGTGGGTTGCTGGATAATTGTCGATTATTTTACGAATATAAAATTAAAATTCTGACCCAAAAAAATTTTTTTGAAGGGAAATAAAATCGAAAAAAAAAATGTAAAACAATATTTTAGCTAAAAAAATTTGATGATATTCAATCAAAAAAAAAGTAAACAAAATTTTCCGACAAATAAACATCTAGAGGAATCATTACTCTGTGATAGTTCCTTAGTACGTAGTAATTTTGAAAGAATTGGGAAAAAACGAAAAAATGGCAATCACCGGAAAATCGAACACATACCTATATATACGCCATATCTGGCTAAAAAAAAGATAGGCATGGGTAGCCAGATCATCTAGAAACACTTTCCAACACTATAAAAATACAAGTTTTGCGACACTACTTGCCAATTCCTTACGGTAACATGACTAAGCAAAAAAATGCAAAACAAATAAAAAGGGGCGCTCGAGGAAAAATGGCTAACATTCTAATATACGGCATTTCAGAAAAAAAAAATTCAGCCACGTGCTAGTCAAACCATCAAGGCACATTTTCCGACAAATAAACATCTAAATGAATAATTACTCTGTGATAGTTCCTTAGTACGTAGTAATTTTGAAAGAAATGGGAAAAAACGAAAAAATGGCAATCACAGGAAAATCGAACACATACCTATATATACGCCATATCTGGCTAAAAAAAGAAGATAGGCATGGGTAGCCAGATCATCTAGAAACACTTTCCAACACTATAAAATTATAAGTTTTGCGACACTACTTGCCAATTCCTTACGGTAACATGACTAAGCAAAAAAATGCAAAACAAATAAAAAGGGGCACTCGTGGAAAAATGGCCATTCTAATATACGGCATTTCAGAAAAAAAAAATTTCAGACACGTGCTAGGCAAACCATCAAGGCATATTTTCCGACAAATAAACATATAAATGAAATATTACTCTGTGATAGTTCCTTAGTACGTAGTAATTTTGAAAGAAATGGGAAAAAACGAAAAAATGGCAATCACAGGAAAATCGAACACATACCTATATATACGCCATATCTGGCTAAAAAAAAAATAGGCATGGGTAGCCAGATCATCTAAAAACACTTTCCAACACTATAAAAATATAAGTTTTGCGACACTACTTGCCAATTCCTTACGGTAACATGACTAAGCAAAAAAATGCAAAACAAATAATAAGGGGCACTCGCGGAAAAATGCCCAACATTCTAATATACGGCATCTCAGATAAAAAAAAAGACATGCACGTGTTAGCCCAACCATCAAGGCACACTTTCTAACACATAAACATGAAAAAAAAATCAATAATATACGGCAATTCCTTACTACGTAGTAAATTTTTACAAATATTGAAAAAAAACAGAAATTGGCAACCGCAGTTAAATACCCAATATACCAATAACTACGTCGTATCTGACAAAAACAAAATCACGCATGGGTAGCCAGATCATCTAGACACACTTTCCAACACTAAAAAAGCAAAAGTTTTACGACACTATTTCGCAATATCTTACGGAAAAATGACTTGGCAAAAAAATGAAAAAAAAGGAAAAAGGGACACTCGCGGTAAAATGCCCGACATTCTAATATACGACATCTCAGATAAAAAAAAAGACATGCACGTGTTAGCCCAACCATCAACGCACACTTTCTAACACATAAACATGAAAAAAAAATGAATAATATACGGCAATTCCTTACTACGTAGTAATTTTTACAAATATTGAAAAAAAAACAGAAATTGGTAACCGCAGTTAAATACCCAATATACCAATAACTACGTCGTATCTGACAAAAACAAAGTCATGCATGGGTAGCCAGATCATCTAGACACACTTTCCAACACTAAACAAGCAAAAGTTTTACGACACTATTTGGCAATATCTTACGGAAAAATGACTTGGCAAAAAAATGAAAAAAAATGAAAAAGGGGCACTCGCGGTAAAATGGTCCTCGTGGTGATGAACGACATTTTAACTAAAAAAAAAAACATGCACATGGTAGCCAAACAATCCACCAAGACTTTCCACAACTGATAACCTATACAAGTTGCACCATTCTACGACAATTTCATAATACGTAATAACTTTGATAATTATGCAAACTACCCTAGAAGGGTAAACTCGGACGCGAACGACCCCGACGCGTCTCAGAAATCGGGGAAGGAGTACAGCTACAGCAATGCACATCTGGACACTACTAGAGCGTGTAGGGGAGACACCTCCTGCAGGTCGATCACCCACAAATTCAGTCACGGGGGTGAGTCACGTGAGAAAAACCTGTTTTTTTTTGACGCTCGGGGTCGCAAACGACCCACCGTACCTATCCAGGGTTAAAACTGTCATTCGAGTTGGTGACAGGTAATTTTGACTTTGCGGTAAAGGATTCAATGGCTGTCAAAGGAGTAGACGTCTTTCTGGGTAATAAGGTTGGTGAAGCGCCGTTCGTGCCTTGTCCCATTGTAACGGAAAAACCTTTGAAGTATAGTCTTACGGCTGAACTCAAGCAGGACTACCCATCTCTGGTTCCTAGTTGTGTTACGACTGGGAGAATGAAGAAGAAAGTGGCTGCCGAAGAAGAAGAATAAATCAAAGGAGCGATGAACTTACAAGATTTGTTTTCCGAGGAAGAGGATTCCCTTGATAGTACGCAAGAGGAGAATTCCCGAGTAATCCTGAGAGAGGAGAAACGACAGACGAGTGGACAGGAGGTCAAAGACGAAAAAGAAATCGAATGAGCAATGAACTTGCAGGATTTGTTTTCCGAAGAAGAGGATTCCCTTAATAATATGCAAGAAGAGAACTCAAGAGTAAGCCTGAGTGAAGTGGATCAACAAACAAGCAGATAAGAGGAGAAAGAAGAAAAAGAAATCAAAGGAGCAATGAACTTGCAGGATTTGGTTTCCAAAGAAGAGGATTCATTTGATGGTATGGAAGAAGAGAAATGAAGAGAAAGCCCGAGCAAAAAGGAGCGACAGACGAGCAGTTAAGTAGACAAAGCAGAAATGGACTGACAAGAAATAGAAAATTTAATGTTAGAAGTAGGACAAGTGAATAGGAAAAGGCTAATAAGATTGTAACGAAAGGATTCAATGTTAACTGAGTTATTTCATCTTGTGGTGGACAAGACAGAGGCACAACAGTCTCCAACCTGTTATTATCTTAAAAAATGGATTGCTTATGAGGAAGCATATAGCCGCCAATATCCCTAGAAATGGCTAATGGGGGATATATTAGCAGATGTTAATTCCCCCACCATTGAGGAGACGTGTAATTGCCGTCGTGCACGAAACAGGACATATGGGGATAAGGAAGACGACTGAGCAGATAATGAAAGATTTTTTCTAGCGTGGCATACATAAGGATGTGAGCCAGTTTTGCCGTGTATGTCACGAATGTCAGACAGCTGAAAAGTCCAGCAAGTGCATCAAGGAAGCTCCCTTACGGCCGATGGAAATACAAGGAGAAACCTCCTGGGCGGGACTGATGAAAAGGTTAGCAGAAAAATAGAAGGATCAAGAGGAAGCAAAATAAGAATATGTCAAGAATTTGAGGAAAAGGATTGGCGAGATAAGGAAATTTTCATTAGAAGGCATCAGGGCGATGAGTCAGG
>NC_090739.1:95264697-95307197 GCF_036898095.1 Palaemon carinicauda | reverse complement strand
CAAAACATCGAATTGGCCAGTGACCATCGTAACATACCACCCAGAAGATCTCAAAGAATTTTGGAAAGGACAAGGGCCCAACAACCTGAAATCATTTTGTAATTGATTTTAATCTGTTTTAACTAAATTAAAATGGCTCTGTATTTGAATTGTTTATGATTTCTGTTTTCCTTATTTCAGTACCTGACTTGTAATTTTATAAACATTTTAGTGACCAAGTCCACAGATGATGGACGAAAGCTCTAAACGTATTTTGTAATATCTACAAATATACACCAATTTTTCAAACACGTCTTACATCATTGTGGAACCTTTTCAAGATAACAAGGAAGTACGACATTGTACTTGTTTGCACCATATATATATTTATATATATATATGCGCACACACACACACATATATATATATATATATATATATATATATGTATATATATATGTATAACGATATATACATATACATATATATATATATATATATATATATATGTATAACGATATATACATATATATATATATATATATATATATATATCTATATATATATACATATGCATATATATATATATATATATAGTATATATAATATATATATATATATTATATATACATATATATATATATGTATATATACATATATATATATATATATATATATATATGTGTGTTTATTTATACAGTATATATATATATATATATGTATATATATATATATATATATATATATAAACATTTATGCATATGTATATGCATACATCTACCTATGAAAATATGCATATACATGAGGTTGTACATGCGAGCTATTAGAAGCTGACTGAGAGACGAATCGTATGCAACGAACCCAATTGGTACGGAACCTGATGTTATTTGTAACCCACCGTTCTGGTCAAGAACTCTAAAAAAGTTCAAACACAATGATGCAAGTAAATATAGGCTTTCAAAGATTATTAGCGTGAGGGAAGAGCAATAAAGACAATATACATAAAAAAACAGCAATACTGTTACAGTGTATGAACGTGTAGGATATATGTTCGATACATGACTCCCCTCTAAAAAAGACATACTTGTTGAATAGGGCAGCCTACTCTTGAGAAGTCTACTGTAGGTGGGTCCTCTGGCAGGAGATATGAAGGTTACAGGGGATCAATGGAGGGGAACCAGTCTTTTTTGCCATTCAGGATGATGAGGAATGCTTTCAGCGTACGAAGGGTCACGAGGAAAGAGCCCATGTAAGGTGGTGCTAATGATGGCTAGCTAGTGTTGTTGCACAGGAAAACATGTGTTGCTGAGTCGAGATCTATTGATATATGTTGCCTAGATGGGGGTTTGTAAGTCTGGCGGCATGGAATAAATTTTCCTACAACGTGGTGTAGGCGCTGGAGATTGTCAGAGTAGGTTGCAGACGGAAAAAAATTGACAGGGATGATCAACGGGTTGCCATATACCGGGGCATCTTTAGGAGTTGTTCTTAGTCCCTGGAGCACCCAGGCAAGTTGGGTAGAGCAGCTGGGGTCCTTGTAGCGGGCCATCAAAGCTACTTTTACGGTATTATGAAAATGTCTAACCATACTGTTGGCAGCAGGGTTGTATTGGGTTGTCTTATGAAGGGTGATACCCAGGAGATTAACTAAGGGTGTCAACAATTGAGTGGTGAAAGGGGGTACCCATGTTGGAATGAATATGCTCAGGGATACAAAATCTTGCTATCCAACTTGAGAGTAAGGCAGCCGTAAATGAGGTGGACGTTGCAGTTTCCGTGGGAATGGCTTCAGGCCAACGAGTGGAGCATTTGATGATGGTAAAGAGGTAACCATGTCCTTGTGATGTGGGTAGGGGACCAACATCAACATGAAAGTGGGCAGAGCACCACTGAGGTTTAGGAAAGGTACCCAATCTTGAATCAGTGTGTTAATGTACTTTTGAGGTTTGATATGAAGTACAGGCACGGACCTAATCCTCAACCTACCTAGTAATGCAATGCAAAACAAACTTTGTTTTCAGTAGTTGTGCAGTGGAGTGCCACGAGGGATATGAAAGGCCATGAAGGAAATCAAACACTTGTTGGCACCCGTATGAAGGTATATACAATGTAGGTCCACCAGTACTTACGTCACAGAGTAGGGTGGTGTTGAAGTTGTTGAGAGTGACGTCCTCCCTACTGAGGGATTTGCGGGATGTCCTACATGCTTGATACTTCCCTTGCGCCAAAGGTACACTTACTGTACCGGACTACAAGGTCGTTGCATTGTAGGCAGTCCAGCACGATGCGTAGATTACGGATGAGTTCCTCTTTGGAGGAATAGATCACGAGTATGTCGTCCATATAACTTACACAGATGGGGAGGTCCCCTAAGATGCTGTCCATTAGACGTTGAAAAGTGGCCCCATTATAATAAAGGCCAAAACAGGAGTAATTAAAGGTGTATGTACCAAAGGAGGTGGTGATGGCAGTCTTGGGGATAGTCTTCTGGGTTCATATGTCCTTTCAGGGCGTCGAGCAGGGAGAAAACCTTCACTTTATGCAAGTAGGAGGCCACGTTGGCGATGTTTGGTAGGAGTTAGTAATCTGGTTCTTTCTGCATATTCAAGTGACTTTAATCCTTACATGGATGGAGAAAGCCATCTTTCTTCAGGAAGATTTTTAAGGTTGACTACTATGGACTTGGCACCTTCTGGCAAAGGCCCATTTCTTCAATTTTTGGAAATGTTTGTTTAGTGGCTGCCAAAAGATCCAGTGCCAGACTTCTGAATCTGAGGAACCATGGGGGCTCATCATCTTGATATGGTGATAAATGCTGTGTTTCGTGGCAACCTTGGGCGTTTGCATGTTTTGTGGGAACCTTGGTCATTTGATAAAGTTCTGAATGTATGACGTGAGGCGATGGGCATAAGCATCAGTGAGTGCCTGATGTGGAGAGCGAGGTCGGAGGGGTCAGGTTAGACAAGCGTCGAGGAATATGAATCCTCATTGACTCTCCGTCGGTGAGCTAAATTGATCAGGAGGTGGAAGTGTGAGAGGGAATCCGTACCAAAGATTGGCAATGTGATGTCAGCAACAAGAAACTTTCAAATATATTTGACACTTCCAAACGATAATATGATGGTTTCATAATCGTGTGTGGGTATCATAGATATGTTGGCAGCTACCAGGCAGATGTTGAAAGACTTGGACAGACTACATCATCTCCTGGAGAATGGCCTTGGCAAAGGAGAATGGCAAGCACCCTTGTCTACCAAAATTTGCCTTCCCATTCATGCATCATGTAAAAAGAAAAGATTAGTGACAGGGTAGGCCACTGCCCAAGCGATGGTCTACTTGCATATTTTTTGGCCACTGACAACCATTCGCAGATTTTTTTATATCAGGCCTGAATTTGGAGTGGTTGTAGCGTAACTGCGGCCGATGGGTGTCAATAAATAGCTGGAGAGGTCGGTGGTTGGGGTGTAAGCGAGGGGTGATATATGTGGGTGGTGAGCGACTTTGTCGCTGCTCGGGCATATACCGGGGGCCGGGGCATCTGTGTAATACCTCATTCAATTCAGCTTCAGTTGATGTAGAATAGTTGTCCACTTCGTCAGGAGAGGAGGTGTTGATGGAGGTCTGGAGAGTGGTGATGTGGCTGTTCAGAAGGGCATCTACCATGGTCATCAGGTCATCATCGCGGATGGCAGTATGTACAGGTTTGGGTAGGCGCCATGCCCAAAAGACATAAAGTAGATTCACTTCATGAGGATAGCCGTCTTCGGCAGGTTGCAGGCTACCGATACTGGTCCTTTCCCTGAGAGAGAGAGCAATGCCTTTTGGTCCCTCAATGGTTATTAAGAGAGCTGAAAAAGTTTAGCTAGGCAGGTGGTCATTGTTGGCAAGTACTGCTCCAGGAAGTATGATTTTAGGTCTTTGTTCATTATGGGAGGTGTCCCCTTCCTCGCACAGTCAATCGGAGATTTCCGGTAAAGTGTCCCTGGGGATCGTATCGAGTACGTAATTTGCTCTGGTGCTTGACCAAGTCACGCTCTTGATGCAATACTGGACTTCAGCACGCTGGAACCAGGTAAACGCTTCTTCACTTGCGAAGGGCCATACTTTCATTGAGGCGGCGTTCGCCGAGGAGGCAGTTTTGGTAGGTAGTATCTTAAAACCGTAAGGCACAGCAGTGAGGGGCCGGGTGGGAGTGAGTGGTCACTCTGCTGGTCACCAATGTACAAGCGAGCCGTTAGGAAGGGACTGAGAGACGAGTCGGATGCAACTAACTTTATTAGGATGGAGCATGCATATATATACAACTGGTTCCAGTCTAGAACAATTCGAGAAAATATAAACATGAACAGCTTATTAGTGTGAGGAGAAAGCAATAATGAAAATTGAAAAAAAAGGACTACCGTTACAGGGTACAGGCGTGTGTGATGCACGGGTGGTACAAGCTCCACGGATTATAACGGTTTTGATTAGGGCAGTTAACCGTTAGGAACAGGCTCCCATAATTTACATGCTAATGTGGAGAGTACCTAACACCAACACCTGGGCCCATAGTAGTGTGTTATGTGTCACTTTAGCATCAGTTTGTCATCTTAGCATAAGATATGCATATTCAATATTCGTGTTGCTCTATTGTGGACTTTTTTGTCCTTTTTTGCTTTGCATCATGTTTGTAAAGTGTAAGGTAGGATCCTCTGATTTCATTGCATCCAAAAAGACGAAAGCCATTATGATGCAAATTAAAGTGGACATAGTGAAGAGAAACAAATCTGGGGAGACCCCTATGAACATAGGTCATGCGGCAGACCTTAGTCGTTCTGTGGTTTTGACTATCATCAATGATAAAAATTGCAATCTTGAGCATGTGAAATAATCTGTCCCTATGAAGTCGACCATTATTACAAAACAATGCAGGTGTATTATGGTTGAGAAGGAGAGGTTGTTATAGCTTAGTTAGACGCCCAGAGTCAGCAGCGTATCCCAGTGAGCATTATTTTGATTCAGGAGAAGGTTAAGCTTTTGTTTGAGACCTTGATAAGTCGAAATGGAGAAGTGAGTGTAAGTGAAGAGTTTGTGGTCAGCAGGGGGTGGTTAATGAGATTTGAGGGTCATGCCAAATTGCATAGCCTTAAGGTGCAAGGTGAAGCTGCTAAGGCTGATAATGAAGCAGCAAGTAAATTCCTCTATGCATTAGCTGAGATTATTGGAGAAGATGGGTTTGTGGTGAATAAGTCTTCAATGTAAATGATACAGGCTTATTTTGGAAGTTTATGTCGAACTAGGCCTATGTCACAAAGGAAGAGAAAACTACACCAGGGCATAAAGTTGCCAATGAAAGACGGACTTTGCTTCTTGGGGTAATGCGTCTGGCGACTGCAAGCTGGAGCCTATACTGATGTATCAGGCTAAGAATCTAAGGCCACTCAAGACGGTTAGGAAGGATCAGTTACAGGTCATCTTGAGGACTGATTTTTTTCAGCCACATTGTGCCAGAGGTTAAGATTTATTTTGTTAAGAAGAGCTTACCATTTAAGGTGCTATTGTTGTTGGACAATGCCTCTGGTCCCCCTGTCAACTTATCTGATTTCCATCACAATGGCAAGGTGGTTTACTTGTCACCTAACACTAGTTCGCTGTTACAGCCTATGGACCAAGGGGTGATTGCTTCCTTCTAGGCCTACTACCTCATTAGAATAAACGGATTTTGAGTGAAGCGAAAAATCTATTTTTGGGTGAAAGAGCCATGTCGTCCTGATGGAAGTTCCTTCATTAGTAGCTTCCTAAGTATATGTGACTACAGTGATATATCCCAGAGAATTTACCGAAGGTATCCAGAATTCTAACTCCTGAGGCGAGTATCCCTTAAATTTCTTCAAGGGATATCGCGTAAGGACGTAACTTGACACATCTCATAGCTATTTACACCCCAAATAGCCTTTCACTTTGAGAGGAAAAAGTGGCAAGAAAATAAGAGTATCGTTCAAGAGGTAAAACTGTTCGACTCTCCTAAAGTACTGTAAATAGTTCGGCCATCCGCCGCATAACGGCGCCACCAACCCCATTCTCCGTAGCTTTGTAAGTTTTACAGATACAGTACCAAAAGGGAGGGATTAACATCCTTTTACTAAAGGAGGGTGGGTCCATCAGGACGACATGGCTCTTTCACCCCAAAATAGATTTTTCGCTTCGCTCAAAATCCGTTTTTTGGGCTTAGGCCATGTCGTGCTGATGGAAGTTTACCAGAGCAATAATGTATCTGTGGATTTAATAGTGCCGTTATCTCGAATTGACTATTTCCTAACCGGTCGCCACGATCAAAGACACTTGATGTTATCGTAATACATCAATTAACTGAGCATACCATATGCCAGCCCTTCCTTTCCCCTACAGGGAAAAGTCTGTATAGACTCTAGGAAAAAACCCGAGATTGTGAGTTCAAAGAACAACAAACAAGCAGAAAGTATATCGTGTCGTATATACGTAAAGCGTAGTTTGTACTAGAGTTCTGAATAGAGTACTGTACCTCCCAGGTCTGGATCAGACAGACGAGTTTGTGTTCACATAGGAAACGTAATACAGTAGACAAACATAGCACAACCAAACTTACCTGATTGCATGGTAAGGGAAACTCTGTCCCACATAGTCCATAACAGGATCAAAAATACTCTGAATATAATGTATAATCTTAAGGCGAGAGAGACGCAAAGATTCCTTCTATAGTTTATTTACAAGAAACACAGAAGTTATGATTAAGCAAAATGTTTATGCTAAACATAGACATAACAAGCATAACAGTAATAACAAGGTAAAATGTTTTATCTGAAAGAGAAAACAATGCCACTCCGTGAAATTAGGAAATTTCAATATATATGTTATTACTAAAAGACATTAAGCATAAATATGCTGGCACACATGTCAAAGAATTATGCTTCTAAGTTCACTTAACTAAGGAAGACAGTTTATAATGTTTATGTCAACACTAAAAATCATCATGATATACCTAAGTCTATCATGCACACCCTTCACTAACAGTCCCAATTAGTGCACTGTCCTTCGCAGTAATCAAACTACAGGCTTTATTACACTGCCTGCAGCCACCACATGAAATTTGATTTCTTGCAATTGCTTCGCATAGTGCTTAAAAAAGACTCTGGAAGACTTCCAACCAGTATAAGCACGTAGGTTATCAAACGACATAGTTTGAAAGAAGTTAAGAGACGAGGCAACCTTCCTCGGATCATGACCTGCGAGTGTATTGTCAGGATCCGCTCTGCGAATAAAGCAAGTGATTTTCGCCCTTATCTGTTTCAAGGATAACATTGAACCCGAAGATTCTCCCCTAAAAAGCTGGCCTCCCCCAAAGTCTGAAGTTCTACGAAGATAGACCTTTAGGCATTCCACTGGACAGAGGGATGCTTCTTCCTTCAGAGGGCAGATTCTCTAGGGACCCCATCTTCTAGTGGGTAGCTCATTCTTGGCGAGAAAAGTCGGATCCGGAAAGAGATTTAGTTCTCCGTTCGGTGTAAACTGAATGTGACCCTCATCCCTCGAGAGGGCCACTATTTCACTGACTCTGGCTCCTGAGGCTAGTGCAAATAGAAATATCATTTTCTGAGTCAAGTCTTTCAGTGAACAATCTTCATTGTTCAAGGTAGAGGCCAGATGAAGAACCTTATCCAAAGACCATGAAATAGGCTTTGGAGGAGCTGCAGGCCGAAGTTTTGCGCAGGCTTTCGGAATCTTGTTGAAAATTTCGCTTGAAAAATCCACTTGGAAGGCATATAGAATCGGTCTAGCTAAGGCAAATTTACACGTAGTGATCGTATTAGCCGCTAGTCCTTGTCCGTGAAGATGGATGAAAAAGGACTGGCAGAAATCCGTAGAAATCTCTTGAGGTTTCTTCGCCTTAACAAAGGCCACCCATTTCTTCCAGGAAGATTCGTATTGTCTTCTTGTTGACTTTGACTTATATTCTTTTAAGAAATTAATGCTGTCTTCGGAAATCCCAAGCCTCTTCTTGACCGCTAAGGCGAGAAAATCATGAGATGAAGGCTCTGGGTTTTTTTCTGATGAAGCGTAGACAGTCGATTTCTGTACTAGCTGAGTCAGAACTGGTTCCGGCAACGGGATCAGCTTCAGGCGTAGTTCTGTTATCAATGGAAACCAGACACTGTCTGGCCACTTGTGGGCCACTATCGCTGCCCTCCCGCGAAAGGATCTCAATTATTCGAGGGCTTTCAACAACAGGTTGGTTGGTGGGAACAGGTAAATCCTGGACCATCTGTTCCAATCTAGAGACATTGCGTCCGTCGCTTCCGCTAGAGGATCCTCGTACGGGGCTACGTACCGGGCTAACTTCTTATTGTCGCTCGTTGTGAAGAGATCTACTTGCAATCCTGGGACTTTGCTCAATATGAAGGAGAATGATCCTGCGTCTAGGGACCATTCGGACTCTATCGGGTCGAACCTGGATAGAGCGTCCGCCGTCACATTGCGGAATCCTTGAAGGTGGACTGCTGATAAGTGCCATTTCATCTTCTTGGACAGATGAAGAATGGCTATTATCACCTGATTCAACTGAGGAGATCTTGAACCTTGACGATTTATGCATCTCATCACTACTTCGCTGTCTAGGACCAGGCGAATGTGGATTGATCGGCGAAGTTTCAGTTTCTTCAGGGAAAGAAACACTGCCATGGCTTCCTGATAGTTGATGTGGAAGGTCTTGAACAGGGGAGACCACGTTCCTTGCACTTTCCGAAGATGAGAATGACCCCCCCATCCTTCCTTCGAAGCATCCGTGTGGACGGTGACTGTAGGAGGAGGTGGTTGCAAGGATACTTTTCTTCTTAAGTTCTTTGTCTCCAACCATGGCTTGAGAATCGATCGCAGACGATTTGGTAATGGTCTTAGTAGATCTCTTCGATCGCTGTAAGCGTATTTTCTCCAGATCCCTGAGGCATTTTTTAATTGTGCTCTCAAAAGTGGGTCCGTCAAAGAGGCAAACTGGAGAGACCCCAACACTCTCTCCTGTTGTCTTCTTGAAATCTTTCGTGACCGAAGCAGATTTTTGACGGCCCCTGCAATCTCCTTTCTCTTTGCCTTTGGCAAGGAGAGGCAATGTGACTGTAAGTCCCAGTGGATTCCCAACCACTGGAACTTTTGAGCTGGAGACAGCCGAAACTTTTTCAAGTTGATCTTGAACCCTAGGTACTCTAGGAATTGGATCACTTTTCTGGAGGCTTGCAAGCATTCTTCTTTGGATGCTGCCCACACCAGCCAGTCATCCAGGTAGGCTATCACCTGAACCCCTTTTAAGCGTAGTTGTCGAAAAACTGCATTTGCAAGCTTTGTGAATATTCTTGGGGCAATATTTAAACCGAAAGGCATGGCTCTGAAAACGTATTTTCTTTTCTGGAGCTTGAATCCCAGGTAGGGGGAAACTTGGCGGTTGATTGGCACATGCCAGTATGCGTCCGTCATGTCTATGGAGACTGTGAATGCCCTTTTGGGCAGAAGGGTCCTTATGTGCTGAAGCGTCAGCATTCTGAACTTGTAGTTCACAATGAACCTGTTGAGTGGTGATAAGTCCAGAATGACTCTGAGGTTTTCCGAATCCTTCTTCGGAACACAGAATATCCTTCCTTAGAATTTGATGGACTTTGCTTTCTTTATTACTCTCTTGTTCAATAGTTCCTGAACGTATTCTTCCAGAACTGGGGTTGAAGGCTGGAAGACTTGAGGAAAGCTTGGTAAAGATGAGGTCCAACCCCATCCCAGTCCTATCTTGATCAGGCTGTGGGCCCAAGGATCGAAGGTCCACCGATCCTGAAAATGTAGCAGTCTCCCTCCTACCGGCAGTATCTCACTTGGAGTGCTGGGTGGAAGACTTTCCACTTTGGCCATGACCACCTTTGTTGCCTCTTCCTCTGATGGGGCGTCTAGAGGAGCCTTGAAAGAACTGCCTTTCATAAGCTGGGGTGAAAACTGAAGACTGAGTCGCCAGTGTTTGGGGCACCAGTTGAAAGGTGGTGGTAGGTTGTGCCACCGTCTGGGGCACCGTTGCCATGGGAAGCTGAGGCTGTCTTGGCTGAGAGGACATGCGAGGCCGCTTCGACTTGTTCTTCGGCTGGGGACCCCTGTCAGCGGAAGACTTTCTCTTGGAGGACAAGCCCCATTTAGAGAGGAGATTCCTATTCTCCGAAGCAGCCTTGTCTACGACCTCCTTCACCACATCACTAGGAAAGAGGTCTTTTCCCCAGATATTAGAAGCTATCAGCTTCCTCGGTTCGTGTTTCACAGAGGCAGAAGCAAACACGAACTCCCGACAAGCCGTCCTGGCTCTGATAAAGTTGTATAGGTCTTTTGTAACCGTAGCCAAGTGCGCCTTGGCAAAGACCATATACATATCTGGAGAATCCGGGATGCTAGCCATCGTTTCTAGCCCAGTTTGTAAAGACATGGACACGGCCAAGCGCTCCTTTGTCTCATGTTCTCTCTTCAAGAGAAACTCTGACAGCTTTGGGAGGTCCTCGTTGAACTGACGTCCAGCGATATCGGCCTCCAGCTTCCCGACTGAGAAGGTAACGTGAACGTCCTTCCAGTCCTTGTCATCTGAAGGAAAAGCGAGGGAGAAAGGCTTGCTTTCTTCCAGTGTGGGGCAGGGCTTTCCTGTCCTCACGGCCTTCAGAGCTGCTTTAAACCCTTTATCCATAAAGGGGAAAGCACGTTGAGGGTCAGCAATAAACGATGGATGTTTCTTGCTTAATGCCGGCACCTTTGAGCAAGTGAATGCCCTCTCCTTTAGCTTTGTGGAAAACAAAGCCTGTGCTTTAGCGAGCTCAAGGACAATTACTTCTTTGGGCTCCGTCTCTTCTTTGGATGCCGGTTCAGTTCTGAGCCGGACATAGCAATCCGGGTAGGATGCCCTCCTGGGCCAGAACTCTACCTCCTCCACTGGGACGGTACCCAGTTTCTCCGAAAGGAAAATCTTGCCTGTTGACATAGGCATGTGCTCCGTGTACCTCCACGGGTTAACATCGGAGAACACAGGGAGGTCCTTCACATTTAGTGTCTTCGGGGCTAAGCGCGAGGAAACCAATTGCTCAATCTCTGATCGGGAAGTAGTCTCTTTCTCTGACGACTTCTTCTGCAAGTCGTACACCATCGACATCAGAGATTGCAAGGTGGTCGTAAGTGCCTCCAGATGAGGCGGTTGCGAAAAGGTTGATGGAGCTGGTTCCACCACAGCCGCTGAAGAAACCGATACCGCTTCAGCATTCTCAACCTCGTTAGAAGGAGGAACAACTGCCTCCTGTTCTAACTCTTCTACGAGGAGATTATTCTCAGTCTCCTCGGAAACGACAGACATATTGTCGTCCAGGTGGACGCTCTCCAAAGCATCCGCCACGTCAGGGTCTTCAGGTTTCTGAACCAGGAGTTGCACCAAGGGGATCGCAGGTTTAGTCTGGGGAATGACGGCATCGTCACGAGCTCCGGGGAAGAGACAGTCCCTCATCCTAGCATTAGGAAGGTATGGGCCCGAGGTATTCTTTTGAAAACCTCTAACCCATTTCCGCAGCATAATCCTAGCTGCATCCCTAGACTCCGCAGACTTTTGATCATCAAAAGCCTCCTTAACCAACTTGTCACACACAGTACAAGCCTCTGGGTCCCAGTACTTGAGGGCCCCTTTGATGACAGAACAGCGGGCGTGAGACCTACACACGCCATGTCCGTAGAAGTCCTTGCTGCGGACCCTACAAAAGTTGTTCCCGCACTCGGGATGCTCCTCCTGTAAAGAAAAGAAAAGCAAATGAGTTTTCTGTGAAATTCCCAAATTTCAACATAATACATTTATTATATTTAGCTTGGATAGGGTAAGCTATAGTAGGAAAGACACCCACATGTGTTTCCCATCCAGCCATTTGCTATGACCCCTTCCCTTATTGAACCATGAAATTCACAAGGAATTAAATAACAAAGGGAATATCCAAGATATAAAGTGTCTACTTGACACATCCTCTTATAATGTTCAATACAGTGGATAGTTTTAATGGACATAACCATCAAAATAAGAGAGAATCATCTCTCTATGATGGTTTCACAAATGGCTACACAAGAACCACTTGTAGGTTGGAAAAATTTTATCATATTTTTCTGGATACAGCAGTTGCCGGCGGCAGTATGCCGCCGACACTGACGGCCCTGCCGGCCATGCCGACACTGCAGATCCCGCCGACACTGCCAGCCTCGCCGAAACTGCCGGCCTCGCCGACACTGCCGGCCCCGCCGACACTGCCGGCCCCGCCGACACTGCCGGCCCCACCTACACTGCCGGCCTCGCCGACACTGCCGGCCCCGCCGACACTGCCGGCCCCACCTACACTGCCGGCCCCACCGATGTCGTCGGTATGTAGGGCCAGTCGGCAAATGCCGGCAGGCAGGCGTCTGCCGAGCCTGCCGGCAACTACCGTAAATAAAAATATAGTGTCGGCATGATGGGCTAGTCAGCATATGCCAGCAGGCCGGCATCTGCCGGGCCTGCTAGCCACTGCTGGCTACACTTATGGGTGGAAGACATTGGCCAGCTGCCGACAAGCTACACAGTTGCCAGCATGCAGGCCTACCCACTCATCAACGGCATCGAACAACGATGTCCGAGGTAAGAGAAACAGCGAACTGTTAGCCTAGCCAACCCAAATTGTCGGCAGAATAACTGTCGACTACAGCCCATGAAGGAAAGAGAGAGAGAAAGATAAGGATAGAAGACGGCAAAGAATCAGCTATGTCGTCTACTTCCTGAAAGAGTGTGCCAGTGGAAGAGGGAAATCAATTCGGGCTTCCACTCAACCAAGGGATATGGAAGGCAGTCCAAGGGAGGACTCTAAGGAACACTCAAAGATATGAGGTTATCTGTCAGTAACCTAACCAGGCACTGACAGAAAAACTCATGCCAGGACTACAGACGTCCAGAGGAGCCTATGTAGAACCACGGCCATAAGGGTGTTGGATCATTCAACACGAAAGAGATAGCGGGGAAGGGGTGAATAGTCCAAAGTTAAAGCAATACCCTAAGGTATTACTTAACTTGAAGGATTCTGTCCTCGTAAAAGCCTCAACTAGGGGAAGTCAATTCCCCAGGTTGGGTTAGGCAATGAGAGAACGTCCAAAAACGAACTTAAGAGAACAGAATCTCGTACCAGGGGTCTAAACCGGGAAGAAACCTATCCTCCCGTTAAAAACCCCCGATACAGGACTGTCTGTTAGACCATAAAGAGAAAATTGTGCAACAATAACCTCTACAAGATCTAGGGAGGCAAGCCTCCTGAACAGCAACTAGCCCTACTGGAATACCGACAAGCTACTCAGTTGCCGGTATAAATCCAGGTAGCTAGATGCCAACACAGACTTACTCTGATGTGCCGTCCCCAACTCCAAACTCAATGCTGACAAGCTACTCAGTTGCCAGCTCAGAGAAAAGGAGAGGGAAACGAAACGCCCCAGAAAATTTACCCAACCATAGGTTACAGTAAATTAACAGAGGATAGCCTAGGCTAATCAGAGGGAAAGGGAATTACTCTTATAACTCATAGAGATAGTATTGACTTAAAGGGGCAATAATATCTATCTTACCCCTAAAGACAATACAAGAGTAATGGGGACATATAAAGTATACTAAAGCACTAAAGCTATTAAGCTAGAGAGCTTAGAGAAACGTTCTATGTAACTCTGGTATACTATAATGGAAGAGGAAAAGAAAATAGTAATATCTTAATTGTATAAAATATTGCCTGAGCTTCAATACAACTTTACCAGGAAGGTTATATCATGCATGAGGTGTGAAAGTGCCTAGGCTAGAAGCCTAGCACTCGTGAGGCTCGTAATTATCGCCAAATTCACGACAACAATGACATAATATAAAAATCCCTAGCTAAAATACTAAATAGCTAAAGTTATTAAAGCAAGGATGCTGGGAATATCGTTCTTGCTACCTAAATGAACAAAAGAACCATCGCGTCATGACGCCATACGGCCGGCAACAGCTCTTGTTACGTTAATTACGATATCAATCGAAACGCTAAACTGGCAAGAGCTTACATTTACACAATTCAAAGATATTACTTAACTTTCTAGAAGCTGATGAAGCTGGGGAATCCATAATTCAAGCAGAAAAGCTTCGAAAATAGCGAGATAACACAGGGAAAACTGGTCAGCAAAGCTACGAACGAAAGAATGGTTTGGTGGCGCCGTGATGCGGCGGATGGCCGAACTATTGACAGTACTTTAGGAGAGTCGAACAATTTTACCTCTTGAACGACTCTTATTTTCTTGCCACTTTTTCCTCTCGAAGTGAAAGGCTATTTGGGGTGTAAATAGCTATGAGATGTGTCAAGAATACGTCCTCTGATTACGCGATATCCAATTTTAAGGGATATTCGCTCCAGGAGTTAGAATTCTGGATAACTTTGGTAAATTCTCTGGGATATATCACTGTAGTCACATATACTTAGGAAGCTACTAATGAAGGAACTTCCATCAGCACGACATGGCCTAAGCCTAAGAATCACTATGGTTTTGAAGGCAACGGAGAAAGAGCAGGAAATGACCCTCTAGATGTTCTGGAAGTCCTACAATGTTGAAGCTTGGGATGAAGTGAAGAAAACAAAAAAGAATCGTGTCTCGTGGAAGCTTTGTCTCCAGTTTATCAAATATTTAACAGGTTTTGAGGAACCAGCCGAAGCTGTCACCAAGAAGGTTGTCCTAAGTAAGCAACTGGAACTGAGGTGGATTTTGATGATGGCACCGAGCTTCTGCCATATTATTATTATTATTATTATTATTATTATTATTATTATTATTAGCCAAGCTACAACCCTAGTTGGAAAAGCAATATGCTATAAGCCCAAGGGCTCCAATAGAGAAAAATAGCCCAGTGAGGAAAGGAAATAAGGAAATAAATAAATGATGAGAACAGTCAACAGTAAATCCTTCTAAAACAGTAACCACGTCAAAACAGATATGTCCTATATAAACTATTAACAACATCAAAAACAGATATGTCATATATAAACTATAAAAACTCATGTCAGCCTGGTCAACATAAAAATATTTGCTCCAACTTTGAACTTTTGATGTTTTACTGATTCAACTACCCGATTTGGAAGATCATTCCACAACCTGGTAACATTTGGAAAAAAATTCTAGAATACTGTGTAGTATTGAGCCTCATGTTGGAGAAGGCCTGGCTATAAGAATTAACTGCCTGCCTAGTATTACGAACAAGATAGAATTGTCTAGGGAGATCTGAATGTAAAGGATGGTCAGAGTTATTAAAAATCTTATGCAACATGCATAATGAACTAATTGAACGACAGTGCCAAAGATTGATATCTAGATCAGGAATAGATAGGAGTTATTTGCTGAGGACCTCGTTGACTGGTGAGCCAGGTGGCTGCAGAAGAGGAAGACACCCAGGCCCTAGAACCCAAAGAATTTACAGCCAAGGCCTTGGCAGAAGGTTTTACCCTGCTAGAGGGAGCAATGATAAACTTTGAGGAATAGGAACCCAGCATGGGAAGGTTTAACCCTGGATAGGTACGCTCCTCGGACACCCCTTTAAGGGTATACTCGGACGCGAACGACCCCGACGCCAAAAAAAATTCTTGAAAAATCAGTTTTTGCAGTAACCTCCTTTTTTCTTTTGCCAAAAAAAAACTTCAATGAATGCTTAAAACAACTGTAAAGATAAATACTACTCATCTGCAGAAAAACTATTTATTATAAATATTTTACAAAATTAAGTAGAAAAAAAAGACCTGACATAAAAATTCATAAAAAAAAAGTTTATACATATATACACAAATCCTTTTAGGAATTGATTCTTGAATGTTTAGGACACATCTTGATGTATTTTGGATGAAGTCAGACCCATGGAGGTGAAGATCTGAAATGAGAAAAAAAGGGTAACTTTTCTTGGCCAAAAAAATTTGTCCAAATTTCATGAATTTTTTTGGGTACCCAAATGAAATAGGAAGTGGCTAATTTTTTTAGGGAATAAACATATGTTATCCTAAAATAGAAATATGTAAAAAAATCTTCATTATTTTGTAAATTACATTTATATCAGGGGCCATATCTAAAGGTAATTTTTTGAGTACTTAGAAATTTCGTAAAAAAATACATATATTTAATATATAATATGATATTTATGCAGGTAAAAATATACCAAAATATCACAAATTCTATAGGGAACAAGAATATATATAGATAGGGCAGCTTACACTTCGGATATGTCCACAAAATGGCCGCCAACCACACTGACTCAGACTCCCTAATCTGCCACTTGAAATGTAGGAAGGGTATGTCAATTTCAAGGTGTTATTTACTAATCTAATTATTATTGGATATGCATAAAAATTGTATGGTGGGTTGCTGGATAATTGTCGATTATTTTACGACTATAAAATTAAAATTCTGACCCAAAAACATTTTTTTGAAGGGAAATAAAATCGAAAAAAAAAATGTAAAACAATATATTTTAGCTAAAAAAATTTGATGATATTCAATCAAAAAAAAAGTAAACAAAATTTTCCGACAAATAAACATCTAGAGGAATCATTACTCTGTGATAGTTCCTTAGTACGTAGTAATTTTGAAAGAATTGGGAAAAAACGAAAAAATGGCAATCACCGGAAAATCGAACACATACCTATATATACGCCATATCTGGCTAAAAAAAAGATAGGCATGGGTAGCCAGATCATCTAGAAACACTTTCCAACACTATGAAAATATAAGTTTTGCGACACTACTTGCCAATTCCTTACGGTAACATGACTAAGCGAAAAAATGCAAAACAAATAAAAAGGGGCACTCGCGGAAAAATGGCTAACATTCTAATATACGGCATTTCAGAAAAAAAAAATTCAGCCATGTGCTAGGCAAACCATCAAGGCACATTTTCCGACAAATAAACATCTAAATGAATCATTACTCTGTGATAGTTCCTTAGTACGTAGTAATTTTGAAAGAAATGGGAAAAATCGAAAAAATGGCAATCACAGGAAAATCGAACACATACCTATATATACGCCATATCTGGCTAAAAAAAAAAAAGATAGGCATGGGTAGCCAGATCATCTAGAAACACTTTCCAACACTATAAAATTATAAGTTTTGCGACACTACTTGCCAATTCCTTACGGTAACATGACTAAGCAAAAAAATGCAAAACAAATAAAAAGGGGCACTCGTGGAAAAATGGCCATTCTAATATACGGCATTTCAGAAAAAAAAAAATTTCAGCCACGTGCTAGGCAAACCATCAAGGCACATTTTCCGACAAATAAACATATAAATGAATCATTACTCTGTGATAGTTCCTTAGTACGTAGTAATTTTGAAAGAAATGGGAAAAAAACGAAAAAATGGCAATCACAGGAAAATCGAACACATACTTATATATACGCCATATCTGGCTAAAAAAAAAAATAGGCATGGGTAGCCAGATCATCTAGAAACACTTTCCAACACTATATAAGTTTTGCGACACTACTTGCCAATTCCTTACGGTAACATGACTAAGCAAAAAAATGCAAAACAAATAAAAAGGGGCACTCGCGGAAAAATGCCCAACATTCTAATATACGGCATCTCAGATAAAAAAAAAGACATGCACGTGTTAGCCCAACCATCAAGGCACACTTTCTAACACATAAACATGAAAAAAAAATCAATAATATACGGCAATTCCTTACTACGTAGTAAATTTTTACAAATATTGAAAAAAAACAGAAATTGGCAACCGCAGTTAAATACCCAATATACCAATAACTACGTCGTATCTGACAAAAACAAAATCACCCATGGGTAGCCAGATCATCTAGACACACTTTCCAACACTAAAAAAGCAAAAGTTTTACGACACTATTTCGCAATATCTTACGGAAAAATGACTTGGCAAAAAAATGAAAAAAAATGAAAAAGGGGTACTCGCGGTAAAATGCCCGACATTCTAATATACGGCATCTCAGATAAAAAAAAAGACATGCACGTGTTAGCCCAACCATCAAGGCACACTTTCTAACACATAAACATGAAAAAAAAAATGAATAATATACGGCAATTCCTTACTACGTAGTAATTTTTACAAATATTGAAAAAAAACAGAAATTGGTAACCGCAGTTAAATACCCAATATACCAATAACTACGTCGTATCTGACAAAAACAAAGTCATGCATGGGTAGCCAGATCATCTAGACACACTTTCCAACACTAAACAAGCAAAAGTTTTACGACACTATTTGGCAATATCTTACGGAAAAATGACTTGGCAAAAAAATGAAAAAAATGAAAAAGGGGCAATCGCGGTAAAATGGTCCTCGTGGTGATGAACGACATTTTAACTAAAAAAAAAATCATGCATATGGTAGCCAAACAATCCACCAAGACTTTCCACAACTGATAACCTATACAAGTTGCACCATTCTACGACAATTTCATAATACGTAATAACTTTGATAATTATGCAAACTACCTTAGAAGGGTAAACTCGGTCGCGAACGACCCCGACTCGTCTCAGAAATCGGGGAAGGAGTACAGCTACAGCAATGCACATCTGGACACTACTAGAGCGTGTAGGGGAGACACCTCCTGCAGGTCGATCACCCACAAATTCAGTCACGGGGCTGAGTCACGTGAGAAAAACCTGTTTTTTTTTGACGCTCGGGGTCGCGAACGACCCACCGTACCTATCCAGGGTTAAGAAGGTGTCCAGGATGGTCATATATGCTGTGAGTTGTTAAAAGGAAATCTTTTAAGAGAGGAAGTTGCAAACCTGTGTACGTACTTTAAAACAGTAGTGAGGCCTGCACAGGAACCCCAGTGCTCTAGCTCTGCATCTTTTACAGCACACCTTAAGCTACCCCATAATCCCTTCCATCATTTCAATCATAAATCCTGTCTCTCCAGCTTCTCATTCTGACTCTCCAGCCCCTCTTCAAGCTTCTACATATTCTTCCGCCTCATCCTGCTAATAAACCCATCTCTCCACCACTTACACCCTCTTATCCAGTATACAGGCTAGCAACATGAATAAAGGTGGGGAATTGTTATACACTATTTCTTAAGGTCCACTAGTACAATATTATTGTAGGTGCACTTCTGTATAGTGTATAGGTGTATGTAGAGGATACAATAATTTATGAATAGTAAGAAACTATTTTATGTATTTTTTTAAAATCATATTATACATTATTGTACAGTACCTATATATATTAGTATGTTTTTTATGTACGGTATGCAAAACTACTTCCGAGGCATACTAAGAACAGATTTCGTACGTAACCCGAGGACCTGTGACGTATGTTTGCACATATATGTATCATACATAAATATATATGCATAACATATGTATATACGTGTATCTATCTATATATCTATATATATATGTATATATATATATATATATATATATATATATATATATATATATATATATATATGTATGTATATATATGCAATATATATGATACATTTTGCACATTTAGACGTGTTTTTCATATTCAAAAAAGCTATATATTCTGCTCCCATAAAATCTGTATTCTCTCTATACCTCAGGATCAGGGACCCAAGGAGAACCACCTCAAAGAAAAGAGCTTCTGGTCGGCCGGGGAATCGAACCCTGGTCCGAGAAACTATGATGACAGTGAGCTACCACTTGAGCAAAAAAAAAAAAAAAAAAAAAGTTTATGACAATTCTCCCATACTTATACCTGTCAAATTCAGGTCTTTTGTACTTAAAATTGAAATTAAAACATCTTCACTATTGTAGCTAGTTAGCATGTTTGTACTAAGTTTTTGATTAACGATAGATTATGCACATTTAGACGTGTTTTTTCATATTAAATAAGCCATATATTTTACTCCCTTAATATCTGAATTCCCTCTATAATTCCGGACCAGAAACCCAAGGGGGGATCAACTCAAAGATAATAGTTTCTGGTCAGCCGGGGAATTGAACCCAGGTCTGAGAAACTAGGACGACAGTGACATATAATTTAGCCACAAAGAGATATAAATGTTGATGACAATTTTCCTATACTTATACCTGTCAAATTCAGGTTTTTTTAATTACAATTGAAATCAATCCATCTCTCCCATTGTAGTTACATGGTATGTTTATACTTGGCTTATGGTTACTGATAAATTTTGCACATTTAGACGTGTTTTTCATATTCAAATAGGCCATGTACTTTACAACCTTAATATCTGGAGTCTCTCTGTACCTCGGTATTACAGACCCAAGGGGTAATCAACTCATAGATCATAGCTTCTGGTCTTCTAGGGAATCGAACCCTGGCCCAAGAAACGGGGACGCAAGTGAAATCCCATTTAGCCATAAAAAGAGATAGCGATGGTGTTTATTTTTTATTACTTTTACTTTTCGAATTTAGGTTTTTTTTTAGTTAGAATTGAAATCAACCCATCTCCACTATTATAGCTAGTTGGTATGTTTGTACTTCGCTTTTGATTAATGATAAAGTTTGCACCTTTAAACGTGTTTTTTATATTGTTATAAGCCATATATTTTACCCTCTTAATATCTGGATGCTCTCCGTACCTTGGATTCAGAGACCAAAGAGGATCAACTCAAAAGGTTGATTTTTATCTCTAACATGGATAAATATTGCATTATTATCTTGAAGCTATCTGAAGATTTTTCATGTTATTCTATTTCCTTTTGAAAGGCTTTACCAGTTGGTCCCATATAGAATTTTTTACGTGAATTGCATGGAATTCAATATACACATACCTTAATAGTGTCAGGAGTTCTTTATTATGGCTGTTTTATTGTATTGCTATTCATGATTTAGCAATCATGAATAGCAATACAATAAAACAGCCATTAAAGTCATTACTGAAAAGGGTGTTTTTTTTGTTGTCTAATAATTTCAGGGTACTCCAGTGTCTTACCTTCAGTTTTAATCTCATTTACAGCATTCCATCATTAATATATTCAGGGCTGAAAGCAGAGAAGTAAATACATATTTCTTAACTTTGTTACTTTGATTTGAGTAGTGATTGACAGTATGGGGAAATATTCGTTAGCTTCCTATATACACTAAACTTTAGTCTATTGTTACAGCTGTGTATGCAACATGCTAAATCATTCTCCAACTCCATAGTAAAATCTATTGATAGTACCAAGCTATTCAATCTATGAAAAACGTAATGTAAATTTTCATTTCCTGCTGCTCTCTTCTATAAATGCCACTCTTTTTGACACGGCATAGTGATTCTAAGCCTGCTGACATCCACCTATTAGCTGCCAACAGATCTGCGATCCCCACGCATGGGTCAAGACACTCACGCTATCTTTGAAAGCGCCAAATATTATTGGAAGTTTCATATTATTGACGTCACATTGCTAGTCTTTGGTGTGGAATTCTTCTCCCATTTCAACTGCTGAGTTGATGTTACTAACAATCGTTGACATCTCTCATATGCGGCCCCTCTAACTTTGCTCTCCACATCAGTGCACCCACAGAGGCCTACACCCATCTCTTCACATCATACCAGGAAGTCTTCCATCCAGAACGTTTCTAAATGCCCATGGTTCCCGCCTAGCACAGTATTTATTACCATATCAAGCTGACTGGGCCCCCGTGTTTGCCAGATTCCGGTATCTGGTCCAAGACCATTATGGAGCCTTTAAACAAATGTTCCCGAAATGGAAGAAATCGGCCTTTGCCAAAAGGCTTCAAGCCCATAGTCATCACCCCTACATGGCATCCTGAAGAAAGATGTCTCCCTGCCTCCTTTTGGTGATTAAAGCCATTTGAACATGCAGATAAAGCCAGATCACTACCCATTCCTCAACATCACCGATGCTACTTCCTGCTTGCACAAAGCGAAGGTGTTCTCCACTCCCGATCTCTTTAAGGGCTATTATCAAGTGCCCATGAACCCTGAAGATATCCCCAAGACCACCATCACTACCCCTTCGGGAATTACACATTCAATTACTCCTGTTTTTGTCTTTGTAATGATGGGGCCACTTTTCAATGTGGCGGGATGTTGCAATAACAACCCCCACACCCTTGATCACACTAACTGACAAATGTCTCCTCTGCACAAACGTTCCCCTTACGTTATCAACTGGACTCTTAGGCTGAAGGGAAACAAAAACAAAACATAGCCTTAAAACTATATTGCTTACAAACTAAAAATAAATCATAAACCAAACTAATCACACTGAAACTATTTCTTACAAACTAAACCTAATAATGAACTTAAGACTAAACCACAGACAGAAAATAATCCACAGCAGAACACAATCTGTAAAAATATTTATAATGGTCTATTTGCGGACATGGAAACTGTCCAAATATTAAAAAAAAAAACACAAACAAATACTTAAATATGTTTGCGAGCGGACACTATCGTCTCCACGAGGTCCCACAGTCTTCCACAGCCCACTGCCAACTCTGTAGCAACCGGACCACTTCCTGATAATCTGCCACACACTTTCAATTGATTAAGGCAGTGAATGTCATCATCATCCGAAGTGCATTACAAGTCATTTCCATTTACCGCAGCCCTCGTCAACTTCCTGCTATGTAGTTCGAAGTATAATCCAATCCAAGCCCTTAACCAGTCCACATCATCTACTGTATACCTATATCAATCACTGCTGGAGAGGGTAGCTATAAATGTCTTCCACAGTAGTGGTAAGATAAGAGAGGAAGTACGGTTTCAAAAATAAACAATCACTTCCAACACTGGTCGAATTAAATAAATATCTAAATCCAGCTTGCACACACACACAACTGCCTCAAGTCGCAGTCAATCAAAAAAAGCATTCCCTCCGAAACATTTACCCCTGTCCTAACCTAGCTAAAAGTAAACAAACAGTCAATCACTCCAACATTCTTTCCCACTACAAACAACCAATACACTAACCACTTCTCGCTCGCTAACACACACACACTCTCTCTCTCTCTCTCTCTCTCTCTCTCTCTCTCTCTCTCTGGATTTGGCAAACAAAAATTCAAATAAAAGAAAAAAAATTAATCCTTCACATTCCTCCCCCGTTAATTTGCCAAATCCATCTTACACAACACTCACCTAATTTTTTCATCACCCAGTCGCAGTTGGGAACGGGACCTCTGCTTCGAGTAACTAGGCCTTCATATACTCTATCATTTACTTCTTCCATATCGCTATCATTCATTGTCCTATTCCGATTCCCATCTATACTCCTATCATCTAATATTTCATGCACTATCCCATCTACCTCACAATCATCGGGCACTAAAATCTCACTTATTTCAGTCAGCAATTCATCCATTTCATAAAAACAATTTTCTACTTTGATAAAAGATTCATTCATACTACTTATCATTCTCTTATCTCTCATTCTCGCATTCGTCATACTTTCTTTTGCATCATCTAATGAAAAACCACACACACTATAGGCATCATTCATACTCAGCCATGATTCATCTGTATTATTACATTTATCTACCACACTCACTTGTACATTTACACCCTTGTCATACTTATTTCTATTCTCGCTTTTACTTATAAAATTTCCCCTTCTTTCATCCTTACTTAAAGCTCTCTTATTCTTCATTTTCATATATTCTACTAACACCAACTGTTTACCTTCTAGACCTAATTCCTCATACATACTAGGTTCACACTTGTTCCTTTTCAACCATTTACTCATCACATTCTCTTGGATATACTCAGGTACCTCCTTCCATTTATGTAACTGGTTGTGGTGTGCCCTAACTCTTTCCACACTACCATCCACACACAACTTACCCAAAACATAACGTAATCCACTCGAACCAACTTCTAACACCTCATATGGACCTTCAAACTTATCACGTACCTTATTTTATATTCATTCTACCCTTTCCAATTACTTCTTTCATCAATCTCTCACCAACTTTAAAGCTTTCAAACCTCTCATTTGCTTTCCTCCATACATCTCTATCATCCTCCGACACACCCAACCTCAGTCTTACTATCTTTTCAAAATCTAACACAAACTTACATGGAGACATACCCGTACTCTTATGCACTGTTGCATTATAAGCCCACAACGCTCTACCAACAAACAAATCCCAATCATTATCACATGTACTCATCATTCGTAAAATTTCAGTTAATGTTCTTACAGTCCTTTCAGCCAACCCATTCGCACTTGGCATATAAGGAGTCGGATACACATGTTCAATATCCCATTCTCTTAACATCTGCTCAAACTCCCATCCAACAAACTCAGGGCCATTATCACTTAACATTCTTGCAGGCTTACACACATACATCGGCAACATCACTTGACCAACCATTCTTGCAACAGTCTCACTCCGTTTATCCTTGATGGGTACTGTATACGTAAATTTACTCATGTGATCAACCATAACAATCCTTCCCACATGTCTTCTCGCAGTTGCAGGTAACGAAATGCAATCAATCACAAACATTTCAAATGGCTCCTTCATACGCAATCTCAAAACAGGCAGATTAGCATGCACTCTCTGATACTTCCCTTTCTGGCAATCTTCACACGTAGTCACTACATCCTTACATATCTGACTCAACCCAGGCGTAAACAATCTCTCACGCATGCATTCCCACAATTTATTCTTACCCATATGCCCGTATCTGTCATGCATTAACATACACATACTTACAGTTGCATGCATCAGAAACACAGGAACATATATATCTTCATCTATTACTTTATGTAGAAAATAAACAATATTCTTACACACAATAAGTCTCTTACTAACTTTCTTATACATTTCTAAATCAGACGGCCATTCTTCTACCTCAATGCTATTCAACATACATTCACGTAATCTTTTAATTTCCACACATTCATCTTGCTTTTCTTCCACCTCCTCTTTAGTTAATAGATCATCCTCACTCCTCATAATATCAACCATGCCAACAAAATTCGCCATAAATACTCTATTATCTTCTATCACAATTACTTCACATCTATTCTTCAGAAGCAAATCATTACCAATATCAATTGATAAATCATGCAATCTTAAAAAGTCAATTCCTATCAAAAAACAACTAGGCATCTCATTCTCTCCCATTACAATGAAATTATGTTCCACCTCCATACTTCCCAGTTTTGCTTTCAAACGCACTTCTTCCCAAACTAACAAACTTCCTTTACCTATCCCATGAATTCCCACACTCGTACATTGCCTTTTCACTTCCCAATTGTACCGCTCTATTTCATTGAAAACAGACATATTCACTAATGACACTTGCGCGCCTGTATCAATTAAACTACAGTATTCATTCTCATTTATACACACATACGTCATCATTCCTCCATTTACACCATGCATACAAATGTTTATTCTCCTATCAATAGGGTCATTCTTGTCACACCTATGTTCATCTTTGCTATCTTCCATGCTCATACCACTCATATTCAAGTCACTCGGACAATCCTCCTTCTCACTCAACGACTTGCAACATCTTTCATTACATTGTAACCTTAATATATACTCTCTTCCTTATTTACCAGGTACTGCATCGGACGATTCCACCCAAAATACAAATAAAAAGTGACACCATGCAATATACTTACTACCAACAATACTTTTGATAACAATTCACCCTCAAGCACATTATCCTCCTCCTTATATGCCTTTTCCTTCTTTACTTCATTCCTGACACTCATTCTAAGATCATCTATACTAGCAGGTATATCCCTATTCAAACTCTTCAATTTCAACTTATTCAACCCACTCAAAATACATTTATACACCATGTCATTCCCTTCAAAACTTTGTACCACCACTAAATCTTCCGCCAACCTTTCAAAATTACTATCATTCTCACTACTATCTTCTATCTTACCATGCATGCTTGACATCGCATCTGCTATCATGTTCTTACTCCCAGGTACATATTCTAGCTTGAAGTTAAATTCATTCAAATCCTCTATTGTCCTTGCAACCCTAGCATTCACAGACTCTTTCCTAATCATATACACTAGGGGCTGATGGTCAGTATGCACAATAAATTTCACACCATACAAAAATATCCTCAACACTTTCACGCAAAACCTTATCGCAGCCAACTCCCTTTCAATCGTGGAATACTTCCGCTCAGCCTTAAATGCTTTACTTACATACGCTATCATTCTCAACTGTTCATCTCCATTTATTCTTTGCATTTGAACCAAGCAACAACCCATACTAATCCCACTAGCCTCCGTACATAACTCTAGCAGACGCGCATGCTCACTATAGTCGGGAAAGGCCAAAGTGATGTCTCTCGCAACCTCTTCTTTCAACTTTTCAAATGCTTCTATCATACGCTCATCTCATTTCAGTCTCGTACTATTTCTCTTACTTGTCCACTTATTCAAAGGCTTCCCTATTCCCGAACAATCTCTGACAAACTTCTGACCAAATTCAATCAACCCAAGAAAACCTCTCGACTCACGCACCATACGAGGACGTGAAAATTCTCTCACTTTACTCACAAACTTATTACTCTTCCTTATACCCGATTCACTCACCACATGCCCAAGAAATTCTACTTCCCCCAGCTAACCATGTACACTTTTCAAGCTTAACTTTCACATCAACTTCTATCAAGCATTCTAATACTGCTTCAAGCAACTGAATGTGTTCCTCAACAGTCTTTATAGCAATCAAAATATCATCTATAAAAGCAGTCACCTTCTGTCGATCAAACCCAGCCAAAACTACATTCATCGCCCTCTGGAAGGCAGCAGGCACATTAGCAAGGCCAAAACTTAATCTTCTAAACCGATAATGACAATTACTACTTGAAAATGCTGTAATAGGCCTGCTTCCCTCTGCCAGAGGCATCTGGTAATAGCCCCTAACTAAATCTAACTTTGTAAAAACTTTCATACCATGCAACTTATATTCACAGTCAGACACAACGTTCATCGGGAAACGTTCTTTAACAGTTACTTCATTCACCTTCCTATAATCAATAGACATATTTAAACTTCCATCCGGTTTTCTTACAGGTACAACGGGGTTATTCCAGGAGCTCTCACTCCTTTCTATTACACCCATTTGCTCTAACTCCTGGCACTGCTCTTCTATTTCTCTAGCAATAGGCGGAGAAAAATGTCGCGGACGCTGATAAATGGGGGTATCATTACTAAGAACTATCTTAAATTCAGGCAGCTTTGACCCCCCACAATCCTCTTCACCACGACCCATAACATTTTACAATTGTTCCTTTTCACCCTCACTTCATCTACATTAATTCTTTCTTTCAAACTTTCATAATCCCAATCGTCATCCTGCTTTATCTTACCTGTCATAACATGTCTCAATTTAACATGCCTTTCATCCTCTACATTGACCAAAGTATACATACATCCCATGTAAATCCCCCTCATGTATACCCGGTATTCTCTTCCTCCTTACAGTCGGCAACAAGCTCACATACACCTTCGGCTCCTGTAAATTCAAAATACCATCATACGCATGCACACTTATTTTCACTAAATTACTTGCTTCTGAACCTTCCACTATGTATTCACAATTGTCACCATTGGCAATTCCCAGACTATTCGGCCATGCAACTTTTACACTGACAACGTCACTCGCATCTCCTGACAATTTAACACCTTCTTTCGCTATTAACGGCACACCTTTCCATACCTTTGTACATTCACTACAATCTTCATTCAAATAAAATTCCCGACAAAATTAACCTTGACTTTCATCTTTATCATATTTACACTAGGATGTGCAATTATACCAAATTTTTTAAAGAAATTTTAACCTAACAAGACATCATATTTGTCATTTACTCCCTCAACCACATAAAAATCATTATCTTTCATCATCAGCCCCCTAATCATAATATTTTCACGTAACTTTCCCTGCACAGACATACTTAAATTACCGATACCTTTCACTTCACCTTTGCACCCCCTAAATTCATAAACATCCATTACCTTATTGTACGCATTCCTAAACATTAAACTGACACCACAACCAGTATCAATCAAACCAACTAGCTCTATTCCATTAAGATTTACTTTTGCACTCATACAGTCATAAGCTCTTTCACCCATCACGTCTTCATGCAGTAAACCTTCACGAACATGCATCACATTCACTCAGCACACACCGAGGACTCACCCAGCTGAACCCTCTTACACTCTAGTTTCCAGAGCATCCTGGCTGACTTAATCCCTTATTCCTACATACTCTAGCTACATGCCCATCTGCACCACATTCAGCACATTCTAGCATAATGACCATCCTTACTACAATTACCACAAATCACATTCATACGATTACTACGACATCCACTCACTATGTTCCCAGTCATATTTTACCCCTTTCTCTTTCTTGCACTCGCTAATTCTATGCCCTACCTCACCACATCCACAACAAGCACCTAGAGCCCATCTACATTCATTCTTCTTGTGACCTTCCTTTCCACACCTATAACACTTTTCATCATGGACACAACTATTTGACATACCTCGTTGCGCACTAGCACTCCTATCCCTCCAAACCTGATTCCCTCTCCTTAACCCTTCATTTGTCCTTACAGGTACTCCAACATTACTCGCCCTAACACTCCTATCTACTACACTATCAGCTACCCTCATCGGTCCTCTCATAACATCATCTCTAAAACTAACAAATTATGGCACACTTTCCTCCATTCCAGTTCTTACACTCACAGATTTACTTTCTTTCATGCACCTATCCAACTCATAATCTTCAACTATCTCTAAAATATCATCCCATGTCAATCTTTCTTTCGTCCACCTCATCTTCTCTTTAGGTTTCAAAATAATAAACTCAGCAACATTCTTGGGTACAGTAGCCAAAATTTTTTTCATTAATTCCTTACTCTCATTTATGCCTTCATCCCCATACTTCTCCCTAGCTAACGTTTCCAACCTACATACATATTTTGATATTGCTTCTCCAACATTCATCCGTGCTTCATCAAAATCATTCTTACACTTATACCTAACACTCCCTTTCATACGTTTTACCTGCTTAATTATCCTACCTTTCACACTATCATATTCAACATCCCCCACACTCATTTTCACACCATACATCGTCAACAAATACCCAGTCAAATATTCTCCTAACTCCCTAGCCCAAACTCTCTTACTATCACCATACTTATCCTGACAATACCTCTCATACTCCTTGAAAAACTCGTATACATCCCTACTACTATGCTCATTGAACCTTTCACACAGAGGTACCTCTCTCATAAACACAGTCTTACACACATCACGTTCATTCTCACTGCTATCATCACTGCTACCTTCCTTCTTGTTTCCTACTTCCTCGCTAGAATATAAAGAATCTAATTCCACACTCATACTCCTATTCTTGATCATACTCTTCCTAGCCCTTTCCTTACTCACCACTTTCACCCATTCACGATCATCCTTGCTCTCATCCTGACACTTTTTCTGCTCTTTCTTCACATCACTTTTACCTTTCTTTTCATTCTTCCTATCACATTTCTGTTCATCCTTATTATGCCTAATTCCCTTATCTTCAATCTCATTATCACTACCTTCCCCATTATCACTTACTTTAGCCTTCTCTTCCACTATCAACCCATTACGCGAAGCAGAAACCACTCCTATGACTACACCTTCACCCATGAAAGTTTTCATCATTCCCATTACTTGCCCCATCATAGCTTCCATTCGTTCCTCATTCTCGCGCATCCTTATCTCAACACCCTCTTCCACTCTCCCTACAGTTCCTTTAACTCCCTAAGCTCCTTCTGCATCGCCTTATTCTCAAAGTTCATCCTCTCATTCTCTACTAGCAACCTTACTTTCTCAACTATCAACTTCTGCTCCCGTTCTTTAACCAACCGCAATTCCTCCCTTAATAACTTGTTTTGCTCTTCCATTTCTTTCAGTCTTAAATATAATTTCTTAATCCTATCAGTCCTTCATCGAAGAGTCCAGCTATCAATCCCACCTCGGCAGTCCCTGTTCGGGCGCCAAAATAATGTGGCGGGATGTTGCAATAACAACACCCTTGATCACACTAACTGACAAATGTTTCCTCTGCACAAACTTTCTCCTTTAGGCTGAAGGGAAACAAAAACAAAACATAACCTTAAAACTATATTGCTTACAAACTAAAAATAAATCATAAACCAAACTAATCACACATAAACAATTTCTTACAAACTAAACCTAATTATAAACATAAGACTAAACCGAAGACAAAAAAAATCCACCGCAGAACTCAATCTGTAAAAAATATTTATAACGGTCTGTTTGCAGTCACGGAAACTGTCCAAATATTAAAAAAAACACACAAACAAACACTTAAATATGTTTGCGAGTGGACACTATCGTCTCCACGAGGTCCCACAGTCTTTCACAGCCCACTGCCAAGTCTGTAGCAACTGGACTACTTCCTGATAATCTGCCACACACTTTCAATTGATTAAGGCAGTGAATGTCATCGTCATCTGAAGTGCATTCCAAATCATTTCCGTTTACCGCAACCCTCGTCAACTAGCTGCTATGTAGTTTGAAGTATAATCCAATCCAAGCCCTTAACCAGTCCACATCGTCAATACCTATATCAATCACAGCTGGAGAGGGTAGTTACAAATGTCTTCCACAGTTGTGGTAAGATAAGAGAGGAAATATGTTTTCAAAAATAAACAATCACTTCCAACGCTGGTCGAATTAAATAAATATCTAAATCCAGCTTGCACACACACACAATTGCCTCAAGTCACAGTCAGTCAAAAAAAATCATTCGCTCCGAAACATTTACCACTGTCCTAACCTAGCTAAAAGTAAAAAAACAGTCAATTACTCTAACAGTCCTTCCCACAACAAACAACCAACACACTAACTACTTCTCACTCGCTAACACACTCTCTCTCTCTCTCTCTCTCTCTCTCTCTCTCTCTCTCTCTCTCTCTCTCTCTCTCTCTCTCTCTCTCTCTCTGGATTTTGCAAACAAAAGCTAGATAAAAATAAAAACAAAAATTAATCCTCCACACCAACGTCTCATGGCTCGTATCTTAGGGGATCTTCCCTTCTGTGTATGATACGGGGATGACATACTTATGTTCTCTTCCTTCTAAAAGGAGCACCTCCATCACCTACGCATCATTCTTGACCACCTAAAACAGAATGGCCTCGTAGTCTGATATTGTTCTTAGGGCACCACATCACTTCTAAACACGTCCAACCCTTCCCTGAGAAGGTCTCAGCTGTTCAAAACTTTTCTACACTTTTGACTGTTGAAGAACTAAAAAAATTCTTGTGCATGATAAACTATCTTCACGGGATCTTGACAGCCATTTCCAGCACTCTTGCCCCTCTCTATGTCTCCCTCGAGGGCAACCTAAAAAACGTGAAGTTTGGTCCCTTTCAGAAAGCGGCCTTCTGCAATGCAAAGAATCCCCTTTCAACCGTTGCTTCTTCACGTTTCCCTGCAACATGCCCCTCTCTTTTTCTCCACTAATGCCAGTGATGCTGCTATTGGAGCAGTACTCGAGCAGGCGGTCTGGGGCTTGCCCCGCCAATTGGTGATCTTCACCAGAAAACTGTCCAAGGCAGAGCTGGAACCAAAGCTGGATGTCTGTCATTTTTGCCACTTCTTAGGGGATATGCCCATCGTTATTCACATGGACCATATGCCTCTGATGCAAGCCTTCATTTGACAGTCCGGAGCCTTGTCCGGGTGCTTATGCAAACATCCATGGCAGAATATAATTGCAACCTTCAACACGTTCCTGGGAAAATGAATCCGGTTACCGATGCTAATTTTAAGAAAAAAACATTGGCTGACATTCACCTGGGATTGAATTACAATGCCTCGTTGAAAGCCCAACGAAAATATGCAGAGTAACAAGCATGCAGGACATCCTGCACATCCATTCATTGGAAAGACCTCACCCTCAATGACTTCAACACTAACCTCCTCTGTGACTTAAGTACTGGTAGGGCGTGACCCTGGATACCTGCCCCTAGGCGCCGACTGGTGTTTGATTTCTTCCATAATCTCTCACATCCCTCATGCTGATGTAATGCACAGTTACTGAAGACAAAGTTAATTTGTCATGGCTTACGAAGGAGGCTAAGGATTGGTTGTGTGCCTATACTTCATGCCAAGCTCCTAAAGTACATCGACAGGGATTCAGGAATGGGTATTTTTCATCAACCTTAGTATCGATTACCCCAAATTCACATAACCGTAGTAGGTCCCCTAACTGCATCATAAGGACACTGTTACGTGTCTCCTGTCATGGACCATTCCACTCATTGGCCTGAAGTCATCCCCATACAAACTGCAATGTCCACTTCATGTACATCTGCCTTACTTTCTGGGGGGAGAGCAAGATTTGGTATCCATGAGCATATTACTTCTGACAGAGGTACTATTTTTACATCTCAAATGTGAACATCATTAACGAATCTCCTGGGCATCACTCTACATCAGACAACCTTCACCAACTCTGTCCTGGATTTCTTGACAGCTGAAATGGTGTATGGAGACCCTTTGGTCATCCCTACCGAAATTGTTGCATCTGCAAGCTCCACCGACAATCTCCAGTGCCTATGTTACTTGGGTAACTTTACTCCTTGCCCCCAGACTTACAAGCTCTTAGCGGAGCAACACATACCAACAGATTTGCACACGACATTGCACATTTTTCTGTGCACCTGCACTAGCAAGCCATCATCAACACCCCTTTACAATGGCCTTTTCATTGTAATCCATCAAACACCAAAGGCTTTTTTTAATTAACATTTGTGGCAAAGAAGACTGGCTCTCCATTGATCGCATAAAACATGTGTACCTTTTGCAAGATGACCCGCCAACAGTGGGCCTCTCAAGAGCAGGGCACCATATTCCAGATGTGTCTTTTTAAGGATGAGAGCTACCTACTGCACGCGTTTCATACATGCTCGTACAATGTAACCTTAATAATTTTTATTATATCTCACTTTTCTCACACTAATAATAAAAAACTTTTCAGGCTTGCTACCGCATGTTTTATACTCATTTGTTGTCTTTTTCAATTAATTTCACGTGCATCCATCTTGCCTCTCTATTAGTACCTAACAGCCACCTCGTACAATGTTATCAGAATATTAGATATATTATGTAACTTCTAATTCCATTATCTTTTAATCCAATTTCATACTTTTTAAAGTGAGGAAACTAGTGAAAAACGAATTTTGAAGTGAAGCGAAAAATCTATTTTTGGGTGAGGTAGCCATGTCGTCCTGATGGAAGTTCCTTCATTAGTAGGAGAGTCGTTAAAGAGACAACGGACACTCCTACTGTACTGTAAATCACCACCGCGAGGTGCCACCAAGCCATTCTTTGTAGCTTTGTAGGTGTTTCAGATACAGTACCATAGGGAGGGATTCATTATCCTTTTGTCAAAAAGAGGTTGGGTCCATCAGGTTGGTTGGAGGGAACAGGTAGATCTTGGACCACCTGTTCCAATCTATGGACATTGCATCTGTCCCTTCTGCTAGAGGATCCTCGAACGGGGCTACATACCGGGGTAGCTTCTTGTTGTCGCTCGTTGCGAAGAGATCTATCTGCAGTCCTGGGACTTTGCATAATATGAAGGAGAATGATTTTGCGTCTAGGGACCATTCTGACTCTATCGGGTTGACCCTGGATAGAGTGTACGCTGTCACATTGCGGAACCCTTGAAGGTGGACTGCTGACAAGTGCCAGCTCTTCTTCTTTGCTAGACAGAGGATGGCCAGTATCACTTGATTTATGTGAGGCGATCTCGAGCCTTGTCGATTTAGGCATCTTAGGCCATGGGCCAGCAGGTGAAATCATCCCCCCCCCTAGGGATTTTTGCAGACAATGTTATTTTTATTCCTTAGAGTCTATAGATTCATATTCTGATTGTTTGCATTCTGGATGCTGGTGATTTTGGCTGATAAAGCCAAAATTCGAGAAATATTTTGGGAAAAAAATGTAATATAAAATAATGTTAGTTTTATATATGACGCAGAGAAATAAACCAATACTTATAAAAGTGGTATGGAATTAGGGGTTTAAAAGTATGCAGAATCGAATGAAATAGTTTGTTTTATCGAAATAATAAAGAATTCTGGCTTAATTTACGTTCAAAATTCAATTTTGAGCTACCAAGAAAATGTATATCACTATAGTTTGCTATAATTTATTTCAGTGAAAAGATGGATTGACAGCATCAAAATATCCATAAAGAGCAGGTTTTTTAGATGTAATTTCATATAAAATATGTCATATTCAGAAATATATTAAAGCATATGATAGCGTGAGAAAAAATATCTTTGCCGCTTAGAATGCGGTATACTGCTCGGATACAACCCGTCCTCTCTTGTGAACCATAGGCTAGTTGCCGACCCCTCCCAGCTCCAAGATATATTTTTAGACATTACTTTTTCATCTTCTTGGAGGCAATAGATTCAGAGTACAATTATCTGCAGACTGGCTTTTGGAGATTTTGGTTGCTACAAACCAAAATTTAAAAAAAAATAGTGGCCAAAGAATAGGGAAATATTAACCTAATTGATATATGCATATTCTTCTTTAAGGTATATTGGGTTCATTGGGTTAGTTTATTACTAATACAGTTCTTATATATTATAAAATTTACGATAAGTATTTATATATCTAACATATAGATCGTTATACATTGGTCTCTTAAAAATGAAGACACTTTGGTTCAGTTTAATCTCCTTAAGCCGACATAATAGATTAAGTCAGAGGATTTTGGCCCAAAATAATTAAGGACATTAAGATAAACTACAAGAAAAAATTATGATTTTTCTATTACAAAAGATATTTTGTGGTACAAACACAAAAGAAAAAAAATAAAGTACTCCTTTTGTTGATATTAGTGCTTAAAAAAAGGAACATTTGGTAATAAGAGAATAACTATGATTGAAATGCATACACAAACAACCATAATTAATAAGACATTTGATTAAAGAAAAAAATTTCTTTTAGAACTTAAATGCATACTCTAGCCTGAAAAGACTGATGAATTAATGGCACAAGAAAAGTAATATTATAATTTGTGAATAGATGTAATGTGCCGCATTCTCACATAACAGACAAACATAGATGAAGAAATTGTGATTTATTTTCATTATAAATGAAAGTTTTTGGTACAGGTACAATGAATTAAAGTAATCATTTTGGTAATATAATATTAAGCCTTAAGAACAAAAACACAGAGTATTTGGCAGCAAAAAAATAGATTATGAAAGAAATAGAAAAATAACTATATCTGATAAGAAATTCCACTAAAAAAAATTGGCTTTTAGAGCTTAAATGTACACTCTCACCTGAAACTGAGTAATGAGTTCATTGCACAGGGAAATAAATATTTTGTTGTTTGCTTTGCATTAATGTACAGCACCTCATATAACAGGAAAACATAAGAATAAGGTTATTACATAACCTTAAAAAAATTCAATATGTTTCTGACTATGGCATTCATAAAAATAATTCTTCATAAAGCAAATGTATAAAGTGAAGTGCAACTGCTAAGGAAAAATTTCTTGAAATAGAAATCAAATATACCTTTGGCACATTGGACTAGATAAAGTACCCTTTATAAGAATAGAACTAATCGATATAGCTAAATAGATATGTACAGAATATTTTCCTATATTACCCAGTAATTTGTAATCATAATAGATAACGAGAATGGATTCATGATAAATATTGCATCTTTAATCATCATACTCATACATTAAGTCTGTGATATTGTTAATTTCTTCTGGCTCATCTTCATAAGACTCCTCAAACTCCTCCTCCTCCTCTACGTGCTCATCTAGAATATCAATCAATTCTTGTGGCATCGGTGATCCACTACAGCATACAAATTCTAAGTTTCCTTCACTGAGACACCACCCATGTCCGTCTGGCGAAGGTATATCTGGCTCAGCTTGATCTGCTCTGTTCCATATGAGTGCTTGATAGTTTGCCCTCTTTATATGTTCTCTGAGTGACATACGGCATGGAGGCAGCAAACTCATACCTATCCCATCACAATCTGAAATTATGGCTGATTTGGGGACGTATCTTTGAAGAAAAAGATTGTAACGTACTTTGTCAATAGATGACTTGAGTTGATGACTGATTGTAGAGTAGACAAGTAAATTTTTCTAGCTGGATATACGTATTTTCATCCACAGCAGAACTAGATCCAAGATTTTTGAAAGTGGAAATAAACTCTGGGCTCTTCTGTAGTAATTTCCATGGTAATAATTTACCCTTCCAAACAAATGCACTCACACTATCACAACCAGAATAAGCATGAAGGGAAGGCAAGACTTCACATAACTCCTGACCAGTTTTATCTACAACTTTATGTACATCTATGAGGCGTCTTTTGTCTCCTACTCCTGTATCGAACAAAATGGTTTGTTTTAAGACTTGAGCAAATTTCAGCAACAAGATGAAAACATCTGTATCTGGTGATCTTATAACAATGGTGAAATCTTCAGATACTTGAGAAGCCATATGACGAAGATGTAAAATAATTCTACTATCAGCTTCCTCTTGGGATGACTGCAGGGCCTCAACCTCATATGTTTCTGTTTGCAGTCCATCAGTACTTGTGATAGCTGTGCAGTTACGACCATTCACAAAATAAATAACTCTGTTTTTAAGCTTATTTGCATATTTATCTTGTTTCCACTCTCCCAGTAAGAACTGGATCAATTGCTCTTTGTTCTTTGTATCGGTTAAAAAAACTCTTCCAATTTCTGGGAATATTTGTTAAGCTACCTTTAAGCAAGAATGTAGCTGATGCTCCTCTTCGCTTCCTTTCTGGATTTTTAATAGAATGAGTCAGGTATGTGTCTGTGACAAAATCAACCCGACTGACTTTAGGGAGTTGATCAAATACTTTTTCAGCTAGTTCACCAAATGATGTTGGTAATGCTACTTGCGCTTGTAATATTGCATTCCCATCAATGATGCAGTTCATGCAATCTATTTCTGGTCTTCTTGCAAGGGTTTGTTCTGTTTCTAGAGCATGAAGGAGTTTTGCTTTGTTGGTTTTCACAAGTGCGCCATCAGCAGTTGCTAATGACCAAGGTACTGGTCCAAGTGGATGACTCAAAACTTTTTCCATGTTTAAGTTGTATTTTGTGGCTAATACTGCGACTTGTCCTAGTACATTTCTTTCTGCTTTCATTTGTTTTACTTGTTTTGTTGTTGTTGATGTAATTTTTACTGATTTAGCAATAGAGGCAAACGTTTTAAGATTCTGCTTTTTAATTCGACCATTAAAGCTCTTGGTTTTATTAATCAGCCTCTCCTGAATGAAGTCATCAAAGGAATTTTTACCATATTTCTCAGCTTTTAACAGATCTGATTCAACATCTTTTGGAGCAGGTAAACCCGAGGAAAGACAATACAATAAGTGTTTGTCTTCTACACTAAAAGGATCTATGAAATTTTGAAATGCATCCATGGCTTTCCTTACTCGTTCCTCACTGTGGATAATTTCAGACTTTTTGAGATCATTGTGGGAAGATGAAACATTTCAGCCATCTGCTTTGTAGCTTCAACATACTCAGCTCTTGCATGGCGTGTCATAAACATTCCATAGAAAAAATCAAGAAAACATGTCTACATATCATATCATATTTGCTGTATCTCGTATATACTATGTGCTTATCACCTTTTTCCGTGTGATCGTCAATTTCAATATTACCAAAAGCTTGAGAAATACTGATGATAATACTTTACAACTATCAAAAATGAATCCCTCGTCCCAGAAAACCTATAAAAACATATATTACAAAGACATAAAGAGAAAAAAGTCATTGCTAATATTTTTTTCCATATGCGGACAAAGTCAAATTCAAAATGGCCGCCATTACGGCCAAAATCACCAACAGCTAAAGTGCAAACAAGCAGATTCTGATTCTATGGTCTCTAAAGAATAGAGAAAACTGGGTCTACAAAAATCCCTAGGGGGGGGGAGGGGGGCCCTATGGTGGGCCCACGGTCTACTCATTACAACTTCGCTGTCTAGAACCAGACGGATGTGGATTGAGCAGCGAAGTTCCGGTTTCTTCAGAGAGAGAAGAACCGCCATGGCTTCCAGAAAATTGATGTGGAAGGTCTTGAAGAGGTGAGACCAGGTTCACTGGACTCTCCGATGATGAGAGTGACCTCCCCACCACTTTTTTGAGGCATCCGTGTGAACGGTGACTGCCGGTGGAGGTGGTTTCAGAGGTGCCTTGCTCTTCAGGTTCTTGGCTTCCGACCATGGTTTGAGTAGTGATCGCAGACGATTTGGAATTGGTCTTTGTAGATCTCTTCGAGTGTTTGATGCGTAGTTTCTCCAAACTCCTGATGCATCTTTTAATTGAGCTTTCAATATTGGATCTGTCACTGAGACAAACTGGAGGGACCCCAACACTCTTTCCTGTTGCCTTCTTGATATCCTGTCGGATTGAAGAAGTCTCTTGACAGATCCTGCTATCTCTTTCCTCTTCTTTGATGGAATGGAAAGGCAGTGTGACTGTGAATCCCAGTGGACGCCGAGCCACTGGAACTTTTGAGCTGGAGATAGACGAGACTTTTCCAAGTTGATCTTGAATCCTAAGTGTTCCAGGAACTGGATCACTTGCTTGGAGGCTTGCCTGCACTCTTCCTCGGATGCTGCCCACACCAGCCAGTCGTCCAGGTAGGCTACTACCTGGATCCCCTTTAGGCGTAGTTGATGAATGACTGCATTCGCAAGCTTGGTTTAGACCGAAGGGCATGGCTCTGAAAACGTACTTTCTTTTCTGTAGTTTTAACCCAAGGTAGGGGGAAACTTGACGGTTGATTGGAACATGTCAGTACGCATCCGTCATGTCTATGGAGACTGTGTATGCCCGTTTGGGCAAAAGGGTCCATATGTGTTGAAGCGTCAGCATTCTGAATTTGTGGTTCACTATGAACTTGTTGAGTGGTGATAAATCCAGAATGACTCTGAGCTTTCCCGAATCCTTCTTCGGAACACAAAATAGCCTTGCTTGGAATCTGATGGACTTTGCCTTCTGTATAACTCTTTTGTTCAGGAGTTCCTGAACATATTCTTCCAGAATGGGGGTTGAGTGCTGGAAGAATTGAGGAAAGTTTGGTGGAGTTGAGCTCCAACTCCACCCTAGTCCGTTCTTGATTAGGCTGTGGGCCCGGGGATCGAAGGTCCAACGATCGCGGAAGAGGAGAAGTCTCCCTCCTACCGGTAGCATCTCACTTGGAGTGCTGGTTGGAGGACTTGCCTCCTTGGCCACGTCCACCTTTGTTACCCCTACCTCTGAAGGGGCGTCTAGAGGACCCTCGAAAGGAACCTCGAGACTTCGGCCTAAAAGTCGTCGATTGGCTTTCAAAGACTGGGGTGAACACTGGCAATTGGGTCGCCAGCATTTGGGGCACCAGTTGAAAGGGGGTGGTTGGATGTGCCACCGTCTGGGGCACCGTGGCCACGAGAAGCTGTTGCTGTTGTTTAGGCCGAGAGGGCACTCTCGGTCGTTTTGATTTATTCTTCGGCTGGGGACCCTCGTCAGCGGAAGATTTTCTTTTTGAGGACAAGCCCCACTTGGAGAGGAGATTCCTGTTCTCCATAGCGGCTTTGTCCATGACCTCTTTGACCACTTTGCTTGGGAAGAGGTCTTTTCCCCAGATATTTGAAGCTATGAGCTTCCTTGGTTCGTGTCTCACCGCAGCCGAGGCGAACACGAACTCTCTACAAGTCCTTCGGGCTTTGATAAAGTTGTACAAGTCCTTGGTGACTGTCGCCAAATGAGATTTGGCGAAGACCATGTACATATCTGGGGTGTCCGGGATGCTTGCCATAGTCTCTAAGCCAGTCTGCAGAGACATGGAAGCAGCAAGACGTTCTTTAGTCTCTTGTTCCCTGCGCAAGAGAGACTCTGACAGCTTCGGGAGGTTTTCGCCGAACTGTCGTCCAGCAATATCTACCTCCAGCTTCCCAACTGTGAAGGTGTTATGGACATCCTTCCAGTCTTTATCATCTGATGGAAAAGCAAGGGAAAAGGGTCTACACTCCTCCAGTTTAGGGCAAGGTTTCCCTGCTTCAACTGCCTTTAAGGCTGCCTTAAACCCTTTGTCCATAAAGGGGAAGGCACGTTTGGGGTCAGCAATAAAGGACGGGTGCTTTTTGCTGAGAGCCGGCACCTTGGAACTAGTAAAGGCCCTCTCTTTCAAGGTGGTTGTATATAAGGCCTGAGCCTTAGAGAGTTCGAGGATAATTGTCTCCTTCGGCTCTGTTTCCTCCTTGGATGCAGGTTCCGTCCTTAGACGGACATAGCAGTCCGGGTAGTCCCCTTTGCTGGGCCAAAACTCAATTTCCTCTACTGGGACAGTGCCCAGTTTCTCCGAGAGGAAGATCTTCCCCCCCCCAACATTAGCATATGCTCTGCATATCTCCAAGGGTTAACGTCAGAGAAAGCGGGGAGATCCTTGACGTTTAGCTTCTTCGGGGCTAAACGTGTTGTAACCAGCTGATGCATTTCCGTCCGAAGAGAAGATTCTTTCTCGGACGATTTCTTCTGAATGTCCTGCACCATAGACAGGAGCGAGTGCAACGTACTCGTGATGGAATCTACCTGGGGTGCAGTAGATGAAGTCGAAGGCACCGGCTTAGTCACCGTGGCTGAAGATACCGAAATCGTTTCGGTCTTATCGACTTCAGCCTCAGGAGGTACGTCATCCTCCTGCTTCAGTTTTTCCAGTAGGAGATTGTTCTCAGTCTCCTCTTAGACAACCGACATGTTGTCATCTAAATGGATGCCCTTCAAGGCGTCTGAAACAACAGATTCCATCGGAATCTGTACTAGGGGAATCTCGGGTTGAGCCTGGGGAATGATTGCATCCGCAGATACCCTAGGGAAAAGACAGTCCCTCATCCTCTCATTGGGAAGGTATGGGCCAGAGGTGTTCTTCTGAAAACCCCTGACCCATTTTCGCAGCGTGTCCCTTGCTGCATCCCTTGACTCAGTAGACTTTTGATCATCAAAAGCCTCTTTTACCAGTTCGTCATAAACAGTACATACCTGTGAGTCCCAGTATTTGAGAGCCCCCTGGGTGACTGCGCAGCGAACATGGGCCCTGCACACGTCATGGCCGTAGATGTTCTTGCTACGGACCCTGGAAAAACTGTTCCCGCACTTGGGATGCTCCTCCTGTAAAGAAAGAAAGAATATAAGTATTCGGTGAAATTCTCAGATTTCAGCATACATTATTTTTTTTTTTTTTTTTAAATATTAGCTCGGATAGAGTAAGCTAGAAGATAGGAAAGACACCTACTTGTGTTTCCTGTCCAGGTCATTGCTATGATCTCCTCCAATATTGAACAATAAATTCTTAATGAATTTTGTATGGGAAGATAATATCCTTTGATATAAAGTGTCTTCTTAACACAATGTTCCAGGTTCAATATTGGGGGTAAATCAATGGTTGATAACCATTAAGTGGTAGAGAGGATCATTCTCTTATATGTGATGGTTTCACAATAGGCTGCCCATGAAGCACCTTGTAGGTTGGAAAAAACTTTTTGGGCTACAGCACTGACTGGTGGCGGTATGCCGCCAGACCTGCCGGACCTGCCGGCACATGCCGGACCTGCCGACATATGCCAGGCCTGCCGACATATGCTGGGCCTGCCGGCATATGCCGGCCTTGCTGACATATTCCGGCCTATTCTGGGCTTTTGAAGGCAGTTACTGTCTTCAGATCTATACTTTGGGTGGCTGACTGCCGGCCGACAACTTAGTTGCCGGCCACTGGTCATAGTATGTTTAATGTCGTTGGGTTATCGCTCAGCGGCACCCTCGGCAAGCGGCGGCAGAGTAACTGCCGGCCGACAGACAACCAACATGGCCGCCGACAGCTATAAGCTGCCGGCGGCCGGCCCAGAATAAGGAAAGGTAGAGAAAAAGAGAGAGTATGGAGGAAGGCAAAGGCTCAGCCTTGCCGGCCTACATCCCGAATGAGGGTTCAAGTGGAAGGGGGAATTATATTCGGGCCTCCACCCAACCATATCCCATCCATATTGGCTATGGAAGGCAGTCCAAGGGAGGACTGAAGAACACTCTAATGATTATGAGGGTACCTGCCAGCAACAGACAGGGAACCTCAGGCCAGTTCTATAGATTACCCTTAGGGTCAAATATAGAATGACGGCCAGGGAGGGTGATGGTTCATCCAACACAAAAGAGACAGCGGGGAAGGGGGAAAAGTCCTATAAGTAAGGTAATACCCGAAGGCATTACCCAACTTAAGTATGGGAAATCATTTCCCCCGGTTGGGTTAGACAAGTGAGAAAGCGGCCATAGGACACAATCTCGCAAGAGAACAGAATCTCGTACCAGGTATCTTAGACAATGAAGAAATCATTTCTTCAGTCTAAGATCACTAGCACAGGACTGTCTGCTAGACCGAGGAAGGAGGA
>NC_090739.1:95217197-95249697 GCF_036898095.1 Palaemon carinicauda | reverse complement strand
ATATATATATATATGTATATATATATATATATATATATATATAGATAGATAGATAGATAGTATGAGTTATATCAATATTGTTTAACAATACTGTTTTACATGGTAATATTGATAATGAACATAAAACTATTGCATTAGTTTATCACGTAAGATCCTTGTAATGTTCCTTTTTTTTCTCATGTTATGTTTATTTGTCACATATGATTTATATCAAATATATTAGAGCTGATTGTTACAAACCAATAATTATGGTTTCTTGAAATGATGCGTATGGAAAATTTAAAATGAGATCTTTTGCAACTCTATTGTTTCCATTAGCGAAAGACGGACAATGTTGTTAATTCTTTTATCGTCATCTTTAGACATTTTGTCATCCTTATTACGTATTGATAGTTTTCTAAACAAATAACATTATCATCTAACTATCTTAGATCATTAATTTTAATAAATCAAATTAAAAATATTAAAATAAATAAGAGCCATAGCATTTGTTGAGGAATTGTTGTTATGGAAATTACTCTGTTACATAAGATATGCAATTTTATAATAAAGAAAGTATTAAAGGGCTTTTCTTCCATCATTTCAAAGAAATTAGTGTTTTCATTTCTTGAGCTGATGTTGAAAAGATATATATGCATATGGAAACATGTGGCATATTCCTTCATTAACAATTAGCAGATAAGTCATATCTCCCTTATGAATTTTATAACTACTTGTTCCTTCTTTCTTCTAGCATAACCTTATTTGGTAAGCACATAGTCATAGGTAAGTTCACTATTAAACAAATTTTATGTAGATTTGAAAATTTATGTCATTCATCAAATAAAAGAGTTCAATAATATATTAGCTTGATTTTAACCCTACTGTATATTTTAAAGTCGTACTCTTGCAGTAATTGAACATGCGCTTTTAACGTCTTGTAACATACTTTAGAAATAATCTGATGTGTGTACACACACACACACACACACATATATATATATATATATATATGTATATGTATATATATACATATACATATATATATATACATATATATATATATATATATATGTATATATATATGTATATATATATATATATATATATACATACATATATATATATATATATATATGTGTGTGTGTGTGTGTGTGTGTGCAATTTTGTTATTGGAAGTACTCTTTTCCAACAAAAGGCCATCCACGAATATACATTGACTCCGCCATGTGGTAATTACAAAAATCAAATAGATCACATAGCCATTAATAAAGAGAGAAGGAGCACTGAGAAATGTAAGAGTCTACAAAGGTTCAAATATTGGTAGTAATCACCAGCTCCTCATTACCTCACTGAAATTGAAACTGAAAACTGAATGTAGATAGAATACCTAAGTATGATACAACCAAGCTTCTTGAAGATGAGTACAGAGAAAACTTTGCAATTGGATGTAGGAGTCGATTTTAGGTCTTAGAGACTTTAACAGACGAAGAACGGACAATTATAGAAAAATTAAAAAATGTTCTGATATTAGGAACATATATCAGTCAGTTGGTAGTGTAATTGATACCAAATGATAATTAGGCTACTATAAAAAGAAGACAAAGACAGAAATATATTGTTAAAAGTTTTCGAGGAAATAATGAAGAATTCAAGCTACAGCATGCTAAGTATTCCAGTATTGATAGTGAATTCAAAAGAAAATCCAGAAATGACTGGTGAGCATATTAAGACAAGAAAGCAGATGAGTCTGGTGAAGCTATGAATTCAGGGGGTGAATATGGTGTAAGAATAGCTTATAGAATTATTAATGAAATCTTTACTGAGGCAAAGAAATAGGAGCATATAACCATAAAACGAGAGATGGATCTTTTATAACAGCAGTAGATGAAGAAAGGCAACGTTGGATGGAACACTTTAGTGAGGTCATGAATAGAGGATATGAAGGGAATAATTTTATTGATAAATCTGATGCAGAGGAAGACCTTGGTGTGCCCATGAATGAATTCCTTTTTTTATAAAGTCGAAGCTATCATTGAAAAACGAAAGAGATAGCATAACTGCTGAGATGATATTGGCTGAATATGAAGAGACTCCCAGAATACTTACAAGAATATTTTGTAGAATGTAGCTTGAAGAGGCAAAACCTGACGAATAAAAGCTAGGAGTGTTGGTAAAAATGGCTAAAAAGGCAGATCTGGCTGACTACAATAATTACAGAGGCATCACTTACGTCAGTTGTCATCAAGATATATAGTATGCTCGTTCTAAAAAGACTAGAGATAAAGGTTGAGGGAAATCTGAGAGATGAACAGGCAGGGTTTAGAAAAGGTAGAAGTTATACTGACCAGATTTTGATTTTAAGTCATGTGGTACAGCAATGTGTAGAATATAGATGGCTTTTGATGGCATTTGTGGACAAGGAAAAAGCCTTTGATAGTGTTCAACGCCCAATTTTGTGGAGAGTCTTATGTTAAAAATGGAGTCCCTCTCAAATATGTAAATTTGATGATGTCTCTTCATGAGTATAGCAAGTGTAACATTAATGTTAGTGGAGTTCTATAAAATAAATTTCCAGTGAACACTCGAGTACTCCAAGGGAATTTATTGTCACCTATGTTGTTTATCCTCCTCGTGGATTTTGTTGTGGATGGCAAAAAGGATTGGACTGGATGGAAACATGAAATTAGCTCACCCAGATTATGCTGGTGGTGCTGTCCTTATCAGCAGAACACCACAGAACTTGCAAAACCTGTTTACCAGACTGCATGAAATATTACATGTGGTTTGGATTAAGATAAATAGCAGAAAGACAGAGATGATGACAATGTGATAGGCAATGGAAACTGAAATATCATTGAAAGGAGAAATGATTATTAAGGTGGAATCATTTAGATATTTAGGATCTGTGGTCTCTAATACAGGATCTTCAGAAATTGAGTTAAATAAAAGATTGAAAAAAAGCAAATCAGACACTATGGTCAAGTAAAATTAGAAAATCAAATAACCTGAAATTAAATATAAAAATCAGGCTATATATCAGCTTAGTGAGATTAGTGTTACTGTATGGACATGAGTCGTGGTATGACAATGAACCAATATCCAATAGATTTAGTAGATTTGAGTTAAATGGTAGGACAAGATTAGAAATGAAACTATATGAGAGATTACCTGAGTTCCTTATGAGGATGAGATCAGGATGAGGGGTAGATAGAGATGGTTTGAGCATGGTCTTTGCATCCCCAAGACAGATTAGTTTACCAAACTTTCAACTGGGCTCCATAAGACTCTAGAGGAGTTGGAGGACCCAGACCTACATAGCCATAAAACTATGAAACGTGAAGTGGGATATGATGGATGGAGAATTATTGATTTAAAAGCTAAAGATAGAGATGACTGGCGAAATATATATATAATTTATACGTATATATACATATATATATTTATATATATATATATATATATATATATGTATATATATATATATATATATATATATAAGTATGTATAAAGATATATGTTCTGGTGTAAATATATATATATATATATATATATAAAATTTATATATAGATACATACACACACACACACACCCATATATATATATATATATATAAGTATGCATAAATATATATGATCTGCCGTAAATATATATATATACATACATATATATATATATATACATATATATTTATATATATATACATAAAGGTATATATATATATATATATATATTTTATATATATACACACACATATATATATATACATATATATATTTATATATACACAAACACATATATATATTTATATATACACACATATATATATATATATATATACATATATATATGCATGTATGTATAAATATATATGTTTGTGTGCGTATATATATATATATATATTTATATACACACACACACACATATATATATATATATATATGCATGTATGTATAAATATATATGTTTGTGTGCGTATATATATATATATATATATGTATATATATATATATATATACATAATATATATGTACATATATATATATGCATAATATATATATATATATATATATATATATATATATATATATATATGTATATACAGTGTATATATATTATATATGTATATACAGTATATATATAGGTATATATATATATATATATATATAAATATATATATACAGTGTATATATATATATATATATATATTTGGGCTCAAGCCATGTCGTCCTGATGGAAGTTCCTATAGGGTAGCTTCCTAGGGTATATTACAACTACGGCGATATTCCCAGAGAATTTACCTTAAGGTACCAGAATTCTAACTCCTGGAGCGAATATCCCTCCTGAAAGGGATATCGCGACATATCAGAGGACGTATTCTTGACACGCCACATGGCAATCTGCATCCTGAACAGAGATTTCGTCTCGTAGGAGGCGATTGGCAAGAAACGAATTCGGGAAAGAAAAAGGGGGAGCCACTCCCAAGGCTCCCTATCATCCGATTCGTATGCGTGCCTGGCGCCAATCCTGGCGCCATCTGTATTCCTTTTTGCGTAGCTTAACAACTCGGTGTTTTTTCCTGTGTTTCTCGCAAATCTTGGATTTATTCTACTTTTCATGGCTTCTCCGTCTTCGTCGGCCTCTGATAAGTTGAGTATAATGTTTTTTATGTATAAATGTAGGCTCTTGGTAAATTTTTGAGTGATTAATAGGATTAATCTTTGATACAAGAGCCGTAGCCTACCGGAGGCGTCCTGGACGCTTTCGCTCGCTAGGTATAAGTTTAGTTAGTCAGAGCGACATTCCCGGTTGTTTTGCTTTAATAAATTTTAGCTATTTAGCATTACATAGGATTTCCTTCGTGCTTAGTATTATTTTGGCGAAGTATTTGCCATTCTGGCCTACGCTAGGCCATGTAGCCTAGTCGTTTGGTCCTAGTACTTCATGCATGATTTTGGTTTTTCCGAGTGTAATAAAAATTTTATTGAAGCTTTAGGCTATGTTTTATACATTTAAGATTGTGTGGAATATTTCCAAGATAGTATACGAGTGAGTTTTGGTGATTTAGGTAATCGATTCTCTTGGTGCCTAGGCTAAGTTGCTTATGGAGCCTTAGTATACTTTCTCATACTCCCCGGTTGCTTTCTTTTCTTCGGAGAAGGTATGCAATCCCTTTCCCTCTGTTTAAGCCTTGGGCTTATCCCTAAGTGGTTTTTTTTCGAATTTATTTTCGATAAAACTATACTGGGGTGTCACTGTACCTTCCTGTTCCTGTAAGTCTGGTTCAAAGAGGGACAGAACAACAGAGTTTTTTAGTCTGAGTCTGTGTTTGTCTGGCTTGGGGTAGTCTCCCTCGCTGGCCTGACACAGACAAAGGGGGCTTAGCCTCCTTAGGTCACTACCGAAGGTTTCTGTGGATATGATTCCTTCTTTTGTGATCTACCAGACTAGTCCTTGTTGCTGTTCTCGGGGGAGGATAAGTTTCTTTCACTGGGAGTAGCAACACCTTCCTTGCTTTGGTGCTCTGGGAGCTTGCAAGTATTGCTGGCCTCCCCCCTTAGATCTCCCTTAGGCTAAGATAAGTTTCTTGGCTGCGGGTGATCCGTCACTAAAGTAAGGTTGGTAGGACCCTCTTGTCCCTTCCCCCTCTATCTCCGTAATGGCCTAGCCATTACAGTACTGTACGTCGTTCTACATCTGGACCTAGTTTAGGTTAGGATGTGGAATTGACTCAGCCCCTTGCCGGCCGGCAGAGCTGCCGGCCGGCAAGGGTCTTATATTTTGAGTGCTGCCCGGACCTCCCTTGGTCCCTCATCCATGCCTGCCTGTAGAGCCAGACGGCATTGGTCAGGAAGCCTGAATTAGATTCTCCCCTTCCTTATATGCACTCTTTCGGATTGCCGGGCTTGGAGGTAGTGTACACTCTTATCCCGGCATCCATTCTATTTTTCTTCTAGTGCTGTACCCGACCCGGCTGCCGGCCTATGAGGCCGGCAGCCGGGCAGGTGTAGTCCTCTGGTTCTTTTGCTGCTGGCTGGCATCGGTCTTGTACCTTTGCCGGCCGGCTTATGTCAGCCCTTGTCTGCCGGTCACCAAGAGTGTGGCCGGCAGCTGGGTACTACCTTGTGTAGTTGCCGGCCGGCAGCCATTGCCGGCCGACATTGGCTGTTGCCGGCCGGCAGTTGCTGCCGGCCGGCACATGCATTTGAACCAGAGTTCTGCCGCCTTATAGCTGTTAAGTAGTATACTTTAAAGCTAGTTATGGTGTGTGCCGGCCGGCACGTATCCTCCTATACTGTACTAGTATTCTTCAGTATAACATATACAGTAAGAAGAAAACTATGGTATGGGTTTTGGTACAGCACTGTGTGTTCTAACACTTTTGTGTTTTCTTGCACATCCCTTTGCTGTTGCCCTACAGATAGGAAAGTCAGTTCTTTCCTGTCTATTATCCAGGATCTTAAAATCATTGCTTAGGTGTGAGCTTCACCTGTTTCCTCTGGAAACCTTGCATTGGTTACTCTAGAAGAGATTAACCATCTGATTTTATTATCTGGAAGGCTGCAACAATGGGTTGTGAGGGAAACACAAGTGTGTGTCTTTCCTTTATGAATTGTTATGCTATACTATGCATATCCAGTGATACATAGTTCACTTGATACTCATGGAAATTTCTTCTCTTTACAGGAGGACCCTCCGAAGTGCGGAAATGTTTTCTGCAACGTCGGCAGCAAGTACCTCTGCGGACATGAGTTTTGTAGGAGACACGCAGCATGCGCTGTCTCCAAGGATGATCTCCAGTATTGGGACCCTCAGGTATGTACTGTATGCACTAACCTGATTACTGAGGCTTTTGATTCCCCTAGGACGGCGGAATCAAGGGATATAGCAAGGGAAAAGCTTCGTACCTGGGTAAGGGGCTTCCAAAAGAACACCTCTGGCCCTTATCTTCCAAGTGAGAAGATGAGGGCGTATCTTTTTCCCAAGGCATCAGCTGATGCAGTGATTCCCCAGCCTCAACAGGAGATCCCCCAAGATCAGGTCCAGGTGGACGTTGAAGTCGCGGTCGCGATGCAAGACATCCAGTTAGATGACAGGATGTCTGACGTGGACGAGCGTTTGGAAGAAGACCTCCTGGCAGAAGGTCAGGATGAAGTTCAAGCCCCGGACGGCGTAGAGGATGAGGTCGACGAGGTGTTGGCTACTCCGGTTCAGATTCCGGAGCCTATTCCCTCAATATCGGCCGGTCTCCCAGTAGAGCTGGGACAGGCCCTCTCTTCGATTGTTGGAATGATCCAACAAATGCAGAAGGAGAATCAGGAGAAGGCGGCTGCTATGGAACTGCGGATGCAGTCCCTGGCAGAATCACATGGGCCCCGGAAAAGGCTCAATGTGAAAGACCTTCCCTTGTGCTCAGATGCTAACCCATGGAGGTATGCTGAGCACATGCCGATGACGACTGGAAAGATCGTCATCTCGGATAAGCTGGGTTCAGTTCCCCTAGAGGAGGTGGAATTCTGGCCCAGCAAGGCATCATATCCGGACTGCTATGTCCGGCTGAGAAAAGAACCAGCTTCAAGGGAGGAGACAGAGCCGAAGGAGGTCATAGTCATGGACCACGCTAAGGCTCAAGCCCTACTTTCATCCTCGATGAAGGAGAGAGGCTTCTCTAACTCGAAGGTAGCTGCATTGAGCAAGAAGCTCCCTTCCTTTGTGTCCTCTCCTGCTAGAGCCTTCCCCTTTTTACAGAAAGGGTTTGCGGCTGTCCTAAAGGCAGTCGAGGCCGGCAAGCCTTGCCCCTCCCTGGAGGAGTGTAAACCCTTGTCGCTGGCCCTGCCTATGGACCACAAAGACTGGAAGGACGTCCATCTGACGTTCTCAGTGGGAAAGTTGGAGGCTGACTTTCCTTTACGAAGAGAGTTCGAGACAAAAGAAAGACTGGCTGCCTCAATGTCTGACTTTCCTTTACGAAGAGAGTTCGAGACAAAAGAAAGACTGGCTGCCTCAATGTCTCTTAAGACTAATCTTGAGACGATGGCAAGTGACCCCAAGGTCCATGAAATGTTCATGGTGGTGGCTAAGACTCACCTAGCCACAGTGACGAAGGACCTTTATGGCTTCGTCAAGGCGAGGAGAGCTTGTAGGGAGTTCGTGTTCACCGGGGCTACGGTGAGGCACGAGCCAAGGAAGTTAATCTCCTCCAACATTTGGGGAAAAGACCTTTTTCCTACCGATGTGGTCAAAGAAGTTGTTGATAAGGCCGCCGTGGAGAATAGAAACCTTCTCCAGAAGTGGGGCCTGGCTATCAAAAGAAAGTCTTCCCCGGATGAGGGTCCTCAACCAAAGAGGAAGAATATGAGGACTAGGCTACCGTCTCGGCCAGCCAAGCCCTCTAGACAGCAACAGCAACTGCAATTGCCATTGCCTCCAGTGCCCCAGATGGTGGCACAAACCCCGACCACTTTTCAGTGGGTACCCCAGGCTGTGCCGGGTCAGTCCACGGCATTCACCCCAACGTTCGAAGGACAGTCTTCTTCCTTTCGAGCAAAGCCTAGAGGAGCAGCCAGAGGCTCGTCTAGGCGCCCCTCAAGGGGAAGGGGATTCAGAGGTGGTCGTGGTCAGGGAGGCAAGACCTCAGGATGGCAGTCCAAGTGAAATGATACCGGTAGGAGGGAGACTGATGAAATTTTGGGATCGTTGGACCTTCGATCCCTGGGCCCAAAGCCTACTCAAGAATGGACTGGGCTGGAGCTGGCACAGCACTCCACCCCCGTGCCTTCGGTTTTTCCAACACTCCACCCCCGTTCTGGAGGAGTACGTTCACGAACTGTTGGAGAAAAAGGTGATCCGAAAGGTGAAGTCCGTCAAATTCCAAGGGAGGCTGTTTTGTGTTCCCAAGAAAGACTCGGAAAAGCTCAGAGTCATTCTGGACTTGTCGCCACTCAACAAGTTCATAGTGAATTGCAAATTCAAAATGCTAACACTGCAACACATAAGGACCTTACTGCCCAAGAGGGCATACTCAGTCTCTATAGACTTGTCAGACGCCTATTGGCACATTCCAATCAGCCGTCGACTCTCCCCCTACCTAGGGTTCAGGCTACAACGGAGACTATACGCCTTCAGAGCCATGCCATTCGGGCTAAACATAGCCCCAAGGATTTTCACGAAGCTTGCGAGCGCAGCTCTCGAACAATTACGCCTAAAGGGAATTCAGGTAGTAGCCTACCTGGACGACTGGCTGGTGTGATCAGCATCCGAGACAGAATGCTTGCAAGCTTCCAGTCAGGTGATCCAGTTCCTAGAGTACCTAGGCTTCAAGATCAACAGAAAAAAGTCTCGACTTTCTTCATCCCAAAAGTTCCAGTGGCTGGGAATCCACTGGGACCTTTTGTCACACTGTTTCTCCATCCCGGCGAAGAAAAGGAAGGAGATAGCGGGCTCTGTCAAGAGACTTCTAGATTCCGAAAGGATATCAAGACGCTAACAGGAGAGGATACTAGGCTCTCTCCAGTTTGCTTCGGTGACAGACCCAGTGCTAAGAGCACAGCTAAAGGATGCAACCGGAGTTTGGAGAAGGTATGCATCAAACGCGCGAAGAGATCTGAGAAGACCAGTGCCACCTCGGCTACGTACTCTTCTCAGGCCTTGGTCCCAAGCCAGACATCTAAAGAAGTCGGTTCTTCTTCAGCCACCTCCCCCGTCGATGACGATTCACTCAGACGCCTCAAAGGAGGGATGGGGAGGTCACTCTCATCGGAAAAAAGTCCAGGGGACTTGGTCAAAGCTATTCAGGACCTTTCACATAAACTTTCTAGAAGCTATGGCAGTGCTCCTTACCTTAAAGAAAGTCTCCCCGCGTCACTCGATCCACATAAGATATGTGATGGACAGCGAGGTGGTTGTGAGATGCTTGAATCGACAAGGGTCGAGGTCACCACCTCTCAACCAGGTGATGTTGGCCATTTTCCGATTGGCGGAAAAGAAGAAGTGGTACCTGTCGGCAGTTCACCTTCAAGGAGTCCGCAACGTGACGGCAGACGCTCTATCCAGGTTCACACCGATAGAGTCGGAATGGTCCTTAGACGCAGGATCATTCTCCTTCATTCTGAATCAAGTCCCAGAACTGCAGATAGACCTCTTTGCGACGAAAGACAACAAGAAGTTGCCCCTGTACGTGTCCCCGTACGAGGACCCCTTAGCGGAAGCAGTGGACGCGATGTCCCTCGACTGGAACAGATGGTCCAGGATTTATCTGTTCCCCCCTCACAACCTTCTGTTGAGGGTCCTCAACAAACTGAGATCCTTCAAGGGGGTAGCGGCAATAGTGGCCCACAAGTGGCCGAACAGCATGTGGTTCCCCTTAGCGTTGGAACTACAGATGAAGTTTGTGCCGCTACCACATCCAGTTCTGACCCAGCGAGTCCAGAAGTCGACTGTCTGCGCTTCATTACAGAAAACCCGGACCCTGCAGCTCATGATTTTCTCTCCCTTGCGGTGAGAAAGCGTTTCGGGATTTCGAAAGCCAGCATAGACTTCCTAGAGGAATATAAGTGCAAATCGACTAGAAGGCAATATGAGTCATCTTGGAGAAAATGGATGGCCTTTGTAAAGGCAAAGAATCCGCAGGAGATCTCAACAGACTTCTGCTTATCTTTCTTCATCCACCTCCATGGTCAAGGGTTGGCAGCTAACACGATTTCAGTGTGTAAATCTGCTTTGATGAGACCCATTTTATTTGCCTTCCAGATCGACCTAGGTAACGAGATCTTTAATAAAGTTCCGAAAGCCTGCGCTAGGCTCAGACCTTCAGCACCTCCAAAGCCCATCTCATGGTCTTTAGACAAAGTTCTTCATTTCGCCTCCCTGTTGAGCAATGAAGAATGTGCGTTAAAGGATTTGACACAGAAAGTTATTTTCCTATTTGCACTCGCGTCCGGGGCCAGGGTTAGTGAGATCGTAGCCCTCTCGAGAGAGGCAGCTCGTGTTCAGTTCCTGGATGGGGGGGAACTGAACCTGTTTCCGGATCCTACGTTTCTCGCCAAGAATGAGTTACCCACCAACAGGTGGGGTCCCTGGAGAATCTGCCCTCTGAAACAAGATGCGTCTCTATGTCCAGTAGAATGCCTAAAGGTCTATCTTCGTAGAACTTCAGACTTCAAGGGTGGTCAACTATTCAGGGGAGAAACATCAGGCTCAAATTTATCTCTGAATCAACTCAGAGCGAAAATCACATATTTTATTCGCAGAGCGGATCCTGACAGTACACCCGCAGGTCACGATCCGAGGAAAGTTGCCTCATCCCTAAATTTCTTTAATTGTATGGATTTTGAACATCTCCGTTCATACACGGGATTGAAGTCTTCCAGAGTGTTCTTTCGCCACTATGCGAAGCAAGTAGAGGAACTAAAGAGATCTGTGGTAGCAGTGGGTCGTGTAGTTAACCCTACTGTTTAACTCTGCGAGGAACAGTGGTCTTAATTGGGACGATTAAGTCCAGGGTGAGTGTGTAGGTACATACTGTACTACAAACTAAATGAGGGCACCGAGTGCCCACATAGACTGTTCCTTTTTCAAAGGTGAACCTAGCATAAGTGCAGACATGTGTGCCGAGCATTTCTAACGCTAATGTGATTGATTTGTAATACAGACTTTTATGACTTGATACCTCGGTATCTTAAAAAAGTGGCATTTAATGTTTTTTCTTTCAGATAAACAAGTTCTGTTTACTATCATACTTATGCTTAAAGTTTTGGGTTATCCTCTTTATATATATATATATATATATATATATATTGTTGTTAACCTGTCTATTTATTGTCTGTCAATAAACTTGTTCTTGAGAACCTTGCGTCTCTTTCACCTGTGTCAATTTATTGGTATAATTGAGCATTTATTCTATGTACCTTATCTGGGATAATTCTAATAGAATTGTTCTTTTATGCAAGCTATGTTGCATTGGTTTATGTAGTCCCCTAATGGGAGGACTCCGTCCCATAAAGGGACGAGGGCGGTTTTATTAGTTTCTTCCTATGCGGATATAAACCTTTGTCCAATACAAGTATTGTGCGGATTACTGGTCAATATATATTGACGCAGTGGTTCTTTACAAACTATGCTTTACTTAATATAGGGCGAGACCACTATATTAGCTTGCCTGGTATTCATACATAGGTATATGTACTCTTCGAGACTTTCCAGAGTCTACTAGGACTCTTCCCTGTAGGGGGCAGGAAGCTCTAACATAGTTTATAGTTAGTTGAAAAGATGTATAACGGTAACATCTTAGGTCTCTAGGTTTAGTCGACCGGGGAAAAATTACCTCCGGGGAGTACGGCACGTTCTGAGAATCCACAGATACAGTAATGCTCTGGTATACTTCCATCAGGACGACATGGCTTGAGCCCAAAAAACGGATTTTGAGCGAAGCGAAAAATCTATTTTTGGGTGAGATGGCCATGTCGTCCTGATGGACCCGCCCTTGCCTTTCTAAGAAAGGGCTGTAGGACCCCTCCCTACATACAGTATCTGTAGCACCTCGTGTACGCTACAAGGAATACAGATGGCGCCAGGATTGGCGCCAGGCACGCATACGAATCGGATGATAGGGAGCCTTGGGAGCGGCTCCCCCTTTTTCTTTCCCGAATTCGTTTCTTGCCAATCGCCTCCTACGAGACGAAATCTCTGTTCAGGATGCAGATTGCCATGTGGCGTGTCAAGAATACGTCCTCTGATATGTCGCGATATCCCTTTCAGGAGGGATATTCGCTCCAGGAGTTAGAATTCTGGTACCTAAAGGTAAATTCTCTGGGAATATCGCCGTAGTTGTAATATACCCTAGGAAGCTACCCTATAGGAACTTCCATCAGGACGACATGGCCATCTCACCCAAAAATAGATTTTTCGCTTCGCTCAAAATCCGTTATATATATATATATATATATATATATGTACATATATACATTAACTGGTTAATTACCTGATATGGTCAGATGTTGAATACCAACTTCTTAAACCTGCCTGTTCTTCCGGCTAATTAAAATCTATCTTTCTTTGAACTCGGCTTAATTTGATCTTGTAAATATTTTGCATGTTACGGAAACTTATTGGGCGGTAAGTTTTCAGGTCTTTTGTGTCCCCCTCTTTTTGAATCAGTATAAGGATAAAGTTTTTCCTAGCTGTAGGTATAGAACATTCTTGTAGACATATTGTGTAAAGTTCAGAGACTTTTAGTACAATGAAATCACCATCTATTATCAACTTAATTGTTGAGCCATCTCCTATTGCTTTGCCTCTTTCCACGCTTTTAATGCTTTTGTTTTTTATTGTTACGTTTAGTATTGCCTCACCTGTTGCATTATTACTAGCGGTAAAGTTATTTCTTACATCCTTATTGATAACATTGTATGGAAGTCCTCTGCAATTTTTATGCCTACATCTTTATTATCGTTACTATTTCCATTTTAATCCTTTAAAGCAGACATCGGTAGCCGCCCTGTTCCAAGTCTTCTTTCCATCAATTTGATGCTTCTTCCTGTATTTGTTGTTTCCTCAATTTTGGTCTGCTAGTGTTTATGAATATCTTGGTTTTTTATTTTATTTATTGTTTTGGATAGCTTTGCTAAATTTATTTCCTTTCGTTTTGATTATACCCTCATTCTCAATCTTTTCTTTATTAGGATTTTTGGTCTTTCTGATAGTTTTGCTTGACCTTTCCACCTATCTGTTGTGTTGATTGAAATGAAAATTTTGTTAAATTACAGTACATTTCTTCTTTACTTACTTCTATCTTATCATGAAGCTAGGAGTGCCGATTTTATTGGTAAACTAAACACATAAGTTTTTTTTTTTTCATATTACAGGAGTATTCATTTTCTTTTTTAAAACCCGTCTTTTTCTTTCTTTCCTTGGATCTAAACAAATTTTGCATCTCATCATTCTATGGCTACTTGACATGAACCTGTTTAACATTCTTACATCTTTAAGTAAATTAAACTTTTTCACTGCAAATAAAATCTTTTTTTCTTTTTTCGTTACTCAATTTGAACTTTTCCATGTCCATTCTCTATGTTCCTTTTTATATATTTAAAAAAGATGTTCATGATTTTAAGATTCTTTCTTTTATAAGTATATGTCCTCTATCATTCCGAATTTACCTACTGCTGATTCTCTTCTCTCCTTTACACTTACTTTAGTATTGAGATTACCCAAAATAAATGTAAATTGAGTCTTATGTTTTTTTTTTCTTACATAAATATCTCTAGACCTTCATAAAGAAGTTTCAATTCCTTCGTCTGTATTGCATGTTGTTGGTACATTCGTTGAAATGATGTTCAGCTTACAATTCTTATTTAGTTTGTCAACTTATCCTACAATTCTATCACTAGTACTTCAAATTTCTTTTATGATACCTGCATTATTTTCATTAATATGAAAACCTACTCAATTTTCTTTGTTCCTTTAATGTCCAATGAAGTAAAAAAAAATTATGAAAGTCTTTTATCTCTATATAAGATTACCAGTTCTTCTAATTACCCTCAATCCTATTATATCACAATTTATTTATTTCAGCTAGTCTAGTAACAGCAAGATCTTCATCCTTATATACTTACTATTTAAAATTCGTTTATCCCATGGTTTCCTAGATTGTCCTTTTTAAAAATTCCCACATCTATATGGTATCTTATAAACTATATCTTCATTACTGTCAGGTGTGTTGAAAATTAGAGTTTCACCAATGGTATTCCGATAAAAAATATAGCATTAATCCTTAGCAATTATAGAGGCGTGATTATAAACTAAAAATTAGGATTTTATGGTACGGAAAAGTTATCTCAAGGTTCATATAAATTTGGTTCTTTTATTCTATATATCATAAAATGTCAGCACAAACTTGAAAATATTATTCGAGAGATTTTGTATTTGTTTACTTAGTGCTTGTTGAGGTTTCTATTACTTTTATAGTAATTTCAACCTTTATTGTTAATTGACTTTTTTTTTGCCTGTCGGGGAATAATAGTACTTTTATTTATTTATTTTTTTTCTTTTTTTTTTAACCCTTTCCTGTATGTACAAACGTGTGTATTTCTTCTTTTCATAGTAACTCTCTAAGAAGAGGTCTAGTGGAGAACGAAATTGTAGAGCATTTCCACATATACACAAAATTCTTTAATTTTACTTATTTGGACTAATATACATACACACAAATATATATATATATATATATACATACATATGTATATATATATATATATATATATACATACATATATATGCATATATATACATATGATATTTATATATATATATATATATATGCGTGTGTGTGTGCGTGTATATAAATATATATATATATATATATATATATATATATAAATATGTACATATATTTATATACATATACATATATAAATATATATATATATATATATATATAAATATGTACATATATTTATATACATATACATATATATATATATATATATATATAAAGCAGCAACAAATGCAGCCAGTTTCATCACTAGGCTAGCTAGTGCGAATTTTTGATGATGGGAAATTTTGGTCTGATTACTCACAGTAAACCAACCTAACATGGGTGACCCAGACTAGCACAGGTTTGCTGATAATGCCGATACACAAACCCTATCAGCATGGTAAGGTATCCCCCCTCAGAAAGGGTATAAATTCCCCCTATTTGAGAAATCAATTTTCTTTATATATATATATATATATATATATACATATATATATATATATATATACTGTACATACATATTTATATATATATATATATATATATAGATAGATAGATATGAATATATATATATATATATATAGATAGATATGAATATATATATATATATATATGCATATATATATATATATATATATGATAAATTTTGCAAATTTAGACATGTTTTTCATATTCAAATAAGCCATATATATTTTTGATACATTAATGTCTGGATTCTCTTAACCACCTCGGGATCAGAGCCCCAGGCGGAATCACACAAACAAAGACACGAGATTGTGACCGTCCGGGAATCGAACCCTGGTCCGGCAAGCTTGTATATATATATATATATATATATGTATATATATATATATATATATCTATATAAATGCATGGACGAAAATCAGGTATTCCATGTGACTCGAGAAAACGGAAGAATCACCCTATAGCCTTTTGTAAAGCTTTTATGTCTTTGTTGAAGGTAGAGTACTTCTTCTCTCGGCCTGCTAATTTCCCACTGAAGAAGTTGAATGGTTGAATGACTGCTTTCCATTTGATGTCCATTTCTCTAACGATTCTCCAGTGGCAACACTGTTTGCATCCATTGTGATGACTATATGTCTATCAGGGGACGGATATGGCAGACTTCAGATGAGGCCTAGGCTCTATTGGTTTCATCATCTCTTGGTTTCATCAAACACCTTCACCAGGAGTGACGTCCATTTCAATTTCTTTGGTTTCCCTTTAGTCTCAAACAAATGTCTATGTATATAGATGCTAAAAGTGGGGCATTATGTCAACAAATGCCTCACTCTAAGGAGTACCAAACAGTCGATACAATATGACTGGCTTTGGCCAGTCATCTGACACTTATATGGCAACGCAGTTTGACTAATGTAGAGGCAACAAAGAGAGATCTCCCACTTTTGGGTCATCATGTTATACATCCAAGGAGATATAACGTTCGTTATTTCTCTCGTCTTATTTCCATGTAAAGTATCCTAATGTTGTTGCCAATTATTATAAAACTAATTCTTAATAATTGGTAAAAATTTATTACAGAAGATGGGAAACCTTGTTAGCATCAACTCGGCAGCAGCATTTTTTGCCAGTAAAGCTGGCTTCTCCTTTCCAGACATCTATGTGTGCTGGAACCCAGCAAAATCGAACTGTTATACCTCTCATCCCAATAATAAGGAGTTACTAAATATTTTTTTTTAAACTAAAGGGTTACTGGAGATAAATATTCTAGAGTTTGTACAAAACTTCTTGCATCACTAAAAATTGTAAAATTGGTCTCCTCTTTCAGGACTAATTTTTTCTCAATAGCAGTTAGTATTAGGGGAAGTGAACGTTTACAATGAAGGGCACTGCTATATATTCAAAATCCAATCCTACGATCAGATTAGGACACATCATAAGGTTGATTCTCTATATTCTCCAACGTGTTCCATAAAAAGAGACTGGGCACCCAAGTCAATGTTTTTTTTTCTTTCTTTTTTTACACCTGTAAAACATTTACAGAAAGATATTTCTGGTCATTTTCATGGAGGGGCTGGTGAAATCATAAATGAAAGCACTTTATTTCCAGCTATATCAGGACTGTATATTAATTGTTAATCTCCTCACATTGAGGAGATTTTGGGTACAACTTAAAATATGTTGAATATCTTACAAGGTTTGCAGTCTGGAAAGCTAAAGAATCAGGAAGTCTTTGCAACTTAAACCAATAACGAATATTTGAAGACTTGTGGCAAATGTCTAAAGGTAATTCTCCAGCGTCAACAAAGAGGCCTGGGATAGATGATGTTCTAAAAGCTCCTATGGACAATCTGATACCAATATTGCGTCTAGCTGAGCAGTATACTTCACGCCCATAATTATTATTATTATTATTATTATTATTATTATTATTATTATTATTATTTTGAAGAAAATAAAGCCTTGTACATATTTGAAATACGTCTGTGATCTGCCCACCCTCCATGTTGTATGGAAAAAAATTAAAAGATTTAAAACCACAAGACCTTTCAACTGAGGAACCCAAGTCATCCTTAGAAGTACATTTTAAGATTTGGGTGTATATACTCAAAAATATAAGAGAAATGTACAACAACAGTTTTGCTTGTCGAAAACTTAAATCCATGCACCCCAGCCTAGTGAATAATTTTGTTAATTGATATTTATACTTAGCACACTACCCTGGGGAACTCTTTCTTCCTGATATTTCTTCTCTGACAGAGTTTCACCTACTCTAACTTAAACAAGTCTATGTGAAACATGATTGAATGAACAATAGTAGCTCTCATCTTAATACAAAATTATGGAGGTTAAGTATCAAATAGTTTACAGGGTAAAAAAAGTGTTACATGGTGCTGTTTGGAGGAAAAAGCTTCACACATCAATCGTTGAGTGCATTATCCTAAAACCACCATGGATTGGTGATAAAACACCTTTCTTTTTCCAGGTACCACACCAGTCTTGCATTGACCATCTTCTCCCTGATCTTACATAAACAAGATGCCAGTGAAATTGGTCGATAGTTTGCCGCTAAAAACTAATCCTTATCGGGTTTAAAAAAGCTAAAATAATCGCTAGTTTCCAAAATACTTATATACCTGTGATCATACTATATTCCATTTATAATAATTGAAATAAGTAGCTTGGTATTAACAGGCAAATGTTTAATCATTTCATTTGGGATTCCATCCTATCCAGGGGCTTTATCATTGGAAGTAACAAATATGGAATCAAATTCCCTTTCAATAAAAGGAGTATTATAAGACTACTCTTTTTCTGTGGCAAAATTTAACATTTTCTGTTCTTCATTAGAGAAATGATCGGCAAAAGCATTGCTAACCTCAGTTGCTCCAGTCACATACTGACAATTCACTTTCAACACTGATAGTGGACTGGTGGTGTGCGAGCGAACCGTTAAGTGATAAATGCGAGGTGAGGTGAATGCAATTAATTTTATTTCAATGGACAGCGAGCTTAAATACAAGAATCTCAGAGCAAGAAGGTCACAAAGATTCAAACACAACAATGCCTGACAAAACAGGCTCTATCAGGTTCTGTTAACAGTGAGGTGTATAGCGCGATATACAATAAAAAAAAATACCATTACAGTGTACAAGCGTGTATGAAATCCCTGCGGTACTTTGCTCCCTCCCTAAAAAGGACATACATGTTAAATAAGGCTCCCTGCTCTTGAGAGGTGTACTGTAGGTAGATTATCTGGCAGGAGATATTCAGGTTTTGGGTGATCAATAGAGACTCAGTCTTCTTTGCCCCAAATGTTGATGTAGAAAGCCTTCAGAGTACGACAGATCAGAGGGAAAAGGCCTGTGTAAGGAAGCGTTAGCGGGGGTTTGCTAGTGTTGTTTAGCAGGAAAATATGCAATGCTGAGTGCAGATCTGTCAGTATGTGTTGCTCAGCTGTGGACTTGTAAGCATGACGGCATGGATTAAATTTTCCCACAACGTAATGTAGGCACTGGAGATTGTTGGAGAAAGGCTACAGACAAAAAAATTCAGCAGGGACGACTATCGGGTCCCCATATACCATTTCAGCTGCCAAGACATTCATAGCATCTTTAGGAGTGATTCTTAGTACCAGGAGGATCCAGGGAAGAGGGGTAAGCCAGCTGGAATCCTTGCAGCGGGACATCAAAGCTGCTTTGAAGGTGGGATTTAGGGTGATTTCCAGGAGATTCGCTAATGATGTCCAGAATTGAGAGGTAAAAGTAGTACCCCTGTCATAAGAAATTTGCTCAGGGAAATTAAATCTTGCTATCCATCCCAAGAGTAAGGCAGGTATACATGAGATGGACGTTGTAGTTGCCATGGGAATGGCTTCACTCCAACGAATGGAGCGGTCAATGATGATAAACAGGTAACGATATCCTCGCAATGTGGGTAGGGGACCCATTACATCGACGTGGATATGGGCAGATTAATGCTGAGGTTGGGGAAAGGTGCCCTCTTCTGAATCTGTGTGTGGATGTACTTTTGATGTTTGGCAGGAAGAACAGGTATGGACCCAATCCTTAGCATCCTTAGTAATGCCATGCCAAATAAACTTCGTCTTCAGTAGCTGTGCAGTAGAATAGCACAAGGAATGTGAAAGGCTATGGATGAGATCAAACACCTATTGGTGCATGGAAGCCAATATCCATGGTCTAGTTCCACCAGTACTGATGTCACTTAGGAGGGTGGCGTTGGAGTCGTCAACAGGGACGTCTTCCAAACAGAGGGATGTGCTGGATGTCCTACATGCTTGGTACTCTGGATCTATTTGTTGGGATTCTGCCAGGGTGATTGGCAGGCAATGTGTTTCTTGACAGGGCATCGGGACTCATTTTCTAAAGGATGTATTGTAGGGTACAATTGTATTTAGCCCAGGTGGAGAGATGTCGGCATTGACGGGTGGACTAAGCATGTAGTTCGTGCGAATGACAAAAGGTGTACCTGCCAAGAAGTGGTGAAAGTGGCGGATAGCCAAATACACCACCAGCACCTCACAGTTGAAGGTAAAGTATCCAGATTCCTCCTTAGATAGTTTTCTACTGAAGAATACCAATGGGTAGGACGACCCGTTAACCTCCTGGTCAAGTACTGCACCTATAGCGATATCTCTGGCATCGGCGAAGAGAAGAGGTGCTATGGCACAGGAAAAGGAAGAGCAGCAGCAGTTGAAAGGGCATTCCTTGCATTGTAGAAGGCCGCTTCTTAAAGGGGATCCCACTTCCTGTCTTCTAGCTTACTCATGAGGGAGGCAAGAGAGGCGGCGATGGCTGGGAGGAAACGGTGATAATAATTAATCATGCTCAAGAATTTTTGCAGTGCTTTCACTATCAACGGCGTGGGGAAATTGAATTGCTGCTACCTTCTCAGGGACTAGGTGAACTCCTTCAGGAGTAATGTGGTGCCCTAAAAATTAATAGTTGATCATGCCTAAGAATTTTAGCAGTGCTTTCACTGCCATGGGCATGGGGAAATTCTGAATGGCTGCTACCTTCTCAGGGACAGTGTGGACTCCTTCAGGAGTGGTGCAATGCCATAAAAACGATAGTTCGTTGACCCAAAAGGTACACTTGTTGTACTGAACTACCAGGCCATTCTGTTGTAGGTGTTCGATCATGATGCATAGGTGACGGAGGTGTTCCTCTCTGAAAGAAGAGAACACAAGTATGTGTCCACAAAACATCCATAGTATGGGAGGTTCCCTATGATGCCATCCACTGAAAAGTGGTCCAGCATTTCGAAGACCAAAACTAGAGTTATTGAAGGTGTATGTACCAATGTGGGTGGTGATGCAGTCTTGGGGATGTCATCTGGGTACATGCGCACCTGATAATACCCCTTCAGGAAGTCGAGTGTGGAGAATACCTTTGCTGTATGCAAGTAGGAGGTCACGTTTATTTAGCGGCTGCCAAACGATTCATGGCCAGACACCTGAATCTGGTGAATACTAGGGGCCTCTTCTTCTTGAATAGTGATAAATACTATGTTGGCGAGAGCCATAGAGATTTGGTGAAGTTCTAGACGGAAAACTTCTGAGTACGACGTAAGTAATAACTTTGAAATCACATCCCAAATGCATAAATTGTTATCATTAGACCATAGCACTCTGCTTAAACTGTTCTCCATCTACATTAGACGCCCTCTTTCCCAGTCTGAATCCTTCTATCCAGACAGACAGCTCAAATACTAATCTAACTGATTCTCATGGAGTCACATTGGCAAAGGGATTCGTGATACAGAAACATTTAATTTTTGTTCTGAAGCATCATTTTAGTATGAGATGTTTTTTTTAAGGATCTAATATCAATCAATGATAAAATTATCCATAATAAGTAACCAACGTTGTCTCACATACACACGTTTATAAAGTGGTTATAAGATTTAATATTAAATGGCAACTTAAAAACAACGCTTGTCCGAAGCAAAGAGAATACTGTACAAAAAGAATAATACCTTCTGGGTTTTGAAAAAATCTTGACAGTGTAGCCCTAGGCCTATTTTCCTGGTCCCGGCAGGCGGAAGTACTTATTTTCATCTATGAACTAGTAAGGATTAGCCCATACACACCCACAGATATATGTATATATACACGTATATCTAGACACTTGCTCTGTATTATATTGGGGAATGTCTCTTTCAGAGAGGGGATACCTTAACAGAGTGAAAGTGTTTGTGCATTTCTATGATCAGTGAAGCTGTACTAGTCAGGACCACCCATACTAAGTTAGTTTCCTGTGTGCGATTAGTCAAAAGTCTCCCAAAATCAACAATCTGCAGTTGGCAAGCGAGTTGGTGAAAACTGGCAAACCCCAGACATGAATAGGAATATGTATGAGGAGTTTGTCCTAAAGAACATCCGAAATGGCTACCTTTGGTGTATATATATATATATATATATATATATATATATATATATATATATATATATACACACATATATATATATATATATATATATATATATATATATATATATATATATATATATATATATATATATATATATACGAATTTATTATCATATTGATGTAAGCCAAAGAATACCTTTTAATATCGATTCCGCTTCACAACCAACTGGCATATTCCTTCCATAATAAGTACAGTACCTCAGCTGGAGATTCAAATCTTGATACACAGAAAGGTGCTAGTTATAATATAATTCCAAAGCGATAAAATTTGTGTTTTGGTTTTTCACTGTGCGTTTGTGCATAAATAACATGAGTATGGCAAAATCATAAAGTTCGCCTTACTATGGATTGACCTAACAGATTTTTCAGAAATTTTTCTTATTTGAATTGACTACTTTCTCTTGAGCTTAGATTGATTACAATTTTCAGATCTACTTTCTTGATTTTTACACAAAAAAATGTTATGTAGCCTATATGAGCAGCTTATAAACAAGTTGAGCTGCCAGACTTCCTTATCTTCCACTCGTATTTATCATTATATTGCTCAAGAACAACCTTCGTAATCCTAGCGAGAAACAAGTAAATTGATTATGATAATCAAAAATAAATCAAATGCTTGTATTAGATATTTAAGACGAAAGGGTATACAAAAGGGGAAGAATAAGCGAGATTATACCTTACGAAACATGAAAACATTTACGATAGGTGTGATCTGCGTTTGACACTAAAATTATGAAAGGAAAATATACCCATCAACCATTCCATATATATATATATATATATATATATATATATATATATATATATATATATATATATATATATATATATAGGTATATATATATATATATATATATATATATATATATATATATATATATATATATATATATATATATATATATATATATAGATATATATAGGTATATATATATATATATATATATATATATATATATATATATATATATATATATATATATATATATATCAACATATGTAACAATGGATATTACCTTAAGTATTATGGGTTTACTATAGATACATATTAATATTCAAACAGTGAACTGGCTCATCCAAGTAATTAATCCAATTGAAGGATGCACATAATGTCTTTTTATCTCCTTCATGAAATAAAACAGGCTGCCCGGTTTAGGTTTGAATCCAGAGCGATGTGATGCAATGCGAAGCGATGTGTTGATGGCCATAGACAACTCGTTGGCAAATAGGTAGTTGTCTCTTGATTTCTTCATTATAGGGAAGCAGCGAGCAGGAATCACATTACTCCCATGTAGTTAGAGTTATTGTGTGATGATCCATAGTGTACTCACAATTAAACTAGACGATGCGTTTCTTGTACAATGACGAACAAAATAATTAATGTTACAAATGACGTAAGTAGTGAGAACAATACAATTCATGCTGAATGAAAGATGAGTTTTTTTTTTTTTAATGTTATTTGCAGGTTACAGTATCATGTTTCATATAATGGAACTCGATACTATTGCATATATAAACTATCATATCAAGGCATATGATATTCTATCATTTGACATCCCTATTTTTTGTCAATGGTAGAAATGAATTAAGTAAGTTTATACATGCAGAAAGCAATGCACATTTGAATAAAGAAGAGTACCCTCTCTCTGTTTTATTCTACACAGGACGCACAGTATCCGTCTCCTGACTCCAATTAACTTAAACGACAAAAGCTGTTAAATGCAACGTAAATTTCAACTGTATTTAAAATACCGTTGGTGCAATATCAAATTTTATACCAATGTCAACCCTATTGACAAAATCTATTGAATGTACACATGCTGTTATCATTATTAAGTGATCATTCATTGGCCCATGAGGACATACGTTATTTGTTGAATTGTTAGTTATTCAGGAGCTCATCTTATGTTAATGCATCTTTCACTCCCGTTACATTGGTGACTTACTGTAAAAAGTACCTCAAACATCTGGCCTGTCTCCAAGTCTGCTGTATCCTCTGACAATCTCCAACACCAGCCTGACTCATCTATCTGTGCTCCCCCAGTGAAACTCCTCTCGCCTTAGCCAGTAGAAATGCATTTGCCTGGTTTCAGAGTGCCAAAGTTCACTTGTGCATCAAGGGCGGGATCTGATCAAGCAGTAATCCAGACTACATCCTCACTGGGATCCCTGAGAACACCTTCCCAGAAAACGCTGACTGACATTGTGAGCAAATGGATGCTACCACACAACATGATGTCCTCGAATAATACCTGTTGGAGTATTATTCACTGTTGCCAGCTACCTGTGTACAAAAGATGTTTCAGCTCTCTCAAATGGCTCTCCGAAAATTGATCAGCAGTTTTAGTTTCAGCCTGCTGTGGACAGTTCTCTTTGTAAACTGAACCTACTTTGCGCCCTTTGGGTATAGCACCAGCCAGATTCTGTGCAAGGTGCCCTTCATAATTATTATTATTATCATTAATATTGTTATTGTTATTATTATTATTATCATCATTATTATTATTATTATTATTATTATTACTTGCTAAGCTAGTTGGAAAAGCAGGATCCTATAAGCCCAAGGGCTCCAACAGGGAAAATACCCAAGTGAGGAAAGGAAACAAGGAAAAATATTATATTCTAGAACAGTGACAACATTGAAATAAATATTTCCTATATAAACTATAAAAACTTTAACAAAACAAGAAGAGAAATAAGATAGAACAGTGTGCCCGAGTGTACCCTCAAGCAAGAGATCTCTAACCCAAGACAGTGGTACAGAGGCTATGGCACTACCCAAGACTAGATTACAATGGTTTGATTTTGGAGTGTCCTTCTCCTAGAAGAGGTGCTTACCATAGCTAAAGAGTCTTTTCTACCCTTACCAAGAGGAAAGTAGCCACTGAACAATTACAGTGCAGTAGTTAACCTCTTGGGTGAAGAAAAATTGTTTGGTAATCTCAGTGTTATCAGGTGTAAGAGGGCAGATAAGAATATGTAATGAATAGGTCAGACTATTCAGTGTATATGTAGGCAAAGGGAAAGTGAGTTGTAACCAGAGAGAATTATCCAATAAAATACTGTCTTCCCAGTCAAAGGACCCCATAACTCTCTAGCAGTAGTATCTAAACGGGTGGCTGGTGCCAGAAGAAGATGATGTTCAGAGCTAATACCCTCATAGACAACCACTTCTCCACTATCAAGAACTCTACTTCTCAAATCCTGAAGAAGGGGACAGCCATTCAATGCTGACTAAAGATGAGGTGAATGCTGTATGACACCAACGCCCACCAACACAATGAAGTTGCCCATCACATACCTACGCTCTCTTATTTTAGTGCTCAACTAGTGTCCTCAACAGCCACTGGATAACACACCTTCCCCCCAGTTGTACTACTACCAATCCAGTTTTAGTACTGCTGCTAAGAAATGTGTTGCCAATGTCAGTGGTCATAAAGCCTCCCCGTTAGCTAATCTCTTCTTTTTGCATTATCCACGATTTAATGTGCACTTTCTGGTTGATACTGGTACCTCTCATTACCATGTACCAAGTTCCCCCTTAATGATACTACCAGGTCACTCTAAAATTGCTGATGTTTGCCTGGTGGCCGTCAGCTGATCTAATATCTATATCCATGATTATGATACGCTTACACTGTTATTTGGGGACACTCAGTACAAATGGAATTTCATCATCGTTGAGGTTATATTACCTCTTATTAGTATAGATATCACCCCTCCTCTTTTGCTCGTTTTATTTGATGTCGTACATCAATGCTTAGTCCTACTCATCCACGCATTTATAACCTGCTCCCTCCAACTTGGTTCTCCACATCAGCACGCCCACCTCCTCATAATAAATCCTCAGGTCTTCCACCCAGAATTATGCCAGACACCAATGGTTCCCACCAAACTCAGTGTTTATCCCCGTATAAAGACGATGGGGCCCCCAATTTTTGCAAGATTCAGACGATTGATACTGGAACGTTTGCCAGCTTCTAAACACATCTGCTAAAATAAAAGAAATGAGCCTTTGTTTTTAGGGCATCAAGCCCTTGGTTTTTACCCCTGTGCTGAAAATTCTCGAATCATCAAATGTCATCTAGGCCTCTTATGGCTCAAATAAAAACTTTTGAACCAAAATGTAAAGGGTTTGTTATCAATTGATATGATTGTTGTATAGTTGTAAAGGATAAACATTAAATTGCATAATATATTTACAATAGGTAGTATTTTCTATCTATCTGCTATTTTCTCTCAATTGGATTAGATGAATTCAGTTTTCTTGAACAAAACGCAATGACCTTTCCATTGTAACAAAAAATCTTCCGTGGTTTAAGGAGGCTATCTATCGAGATTTAAATTGTTTTCCTACTTGAAACCCGGCCCCCCAAAATACTCTTTGCTTTAATAAATAAAAAACGGCAGCTTCAATCCATTTTTATAAACGTCATAAGGTACTGTAAACAAACTAAACCATTCATGAAAAAATCTCATTTACTTATTTTTTTTTTTTTTTTCAAATTCCAACTTAAATGTGATTTAGGTTTATGTAAATGCTCCTTTCAAGAGTCTGAACAAATTATTTCATCATCCATCTAAGCAAACAAAATGCCTTCGAACATATAAGTAAAATTATATTGATCATTGTCATGAATGTAGTAGGTGTACAGCGTAAACCAAATGGTATACACCCAAGTTCTAGATAGCCCTTATGATGGCTAGATACTGTATACACAGATGATTCTGTTTTAATATGCCTAAATAGAAAAGTTTAAGATGTATGTGCTTTCCCAAAACATTAATAAAACCATTAGTATCACAAGAAATCTATCAGGAATTGTATCCTCATTAAGTTTGCAAAAATCTACATACATTATAAGGGTTTTAACTTCTTTAATGCAAAAAGTAGTGGTGTATTGAATTGGCTAACTGTTTTTAATGACCTTTTATGAACTTCAATGTTCATTACAATTTGAAATTTCTCTTCCAATTCATACAAAGGACCAGCAATAATTTTATTTACGCAAATTAATCTTACAGTATTTGATGTTCAGTTATAAATGTTTTTCCAATATTTCCATCTGGCATAGAAAATAAATCTCGAAAAGATGATAGTAAATCTATAAATCCCTTTTTACTGTATCATATACACCCTAAGCCAGCTTATCACTAATTAACTTGATCATAGACACGTCAGTGACCTCTTTTACATTCATTACTTTGTCAACCAGTATAGGTATATGTGTAAAGAACGCCATCCATTAACCTAATGCTCCTTTTAAGTGTCAAATTATTATTCAAATAATCATTAACTTTTATTAAGGCATCCATATCATTTAGTATTATGTATACTACTTCAGTCGAAGATAAACACTAAATTCTAAAAGTTTCTGGTAGAACCAAAAATTCCTAAACTGGTGAGATACACTTCATATATATATATATATATATATATATATATATATATATATATATATATATATATATATATATATATGTATATATATATATATATATATATATATGTAGGGCTACATTAATCATAGCTGGGGAATTTGAGAGGAGTTCAATGTACTTACTGATTATTTAGGGAATTTGCACATTTGATAGATATACCTTCCCACAATACTACTGCTTTTTTTTTCTGAAGTAAAAGTTATGTTATTTAGTGTCTCAGAATTATATCGTAAAAGTAAAATGGGGCAGTTGCTGACGAAATATCAAAGTAATTGAATTTACCTATCTTATACTGAACGTCAACAAAACATAGTAAATCCAGTAGGTTATTGTTTAAGTTAACTAATTTAACGTTTGTATTCTTTATTTGGAACTGTCTGAAAAACTATCGATGCATTTGCACTTCCAAATTGTTACGAGAAGTTCCTCTGTAGGAAATATGAGATAGCTGTAAACCAGAAGGACAACGAAGCCATACAGAACCTCTGGCTGGAAAGTCATACCCTATTATGGAAGAAATTTGGGTGCTGGTTTAGTATGTGGCCTACCTTTTTTATTCTGGTTTATTATGTGGCCTACATGGCTTGTTAGGTTAGGTTAAGTTAGGTTAGTAATGTTAGGTTAGGTTAGGTTAGGTTAGTCCACATACTAAAACAGATAGAATTTAGTAGGCCATATTCGAAAGGTAGGCCACATACTAAACTGGCACCGATATTTGTCATAGATAACAGGGTGACAAACATTGAGTCCGAGATGAACACTGGATGTCTGCGCCCTACCTTCCATGGGATTTGAAGAGGAAACCTTTCAACCTCACCCATAATTTATCTTACCTTTTGGTTCACTTCAACACCACATCTTGACTGAACGATGCATTTGGAAGGCAATGAAGACAAACATCAAAAGGTAAGTTTGCGAATGTTTTACCGGCATACCTCTAAGACCACAAGGCGCACAGATAATGGGATAGGAGCATTTAAGACCACCAATCCCAATTGAGGGATATACAGTAGATACCTTTCCACCATCAGCAACTGGAATACCAGATGGCCCATGGCAACACCTATCAAACCAGAGAAAATACGAAAAGCTGTGCAAATCCTCTATTCAATTGAGTCAGCAAATGGTTCCCTCATACATAACCAGCGATAGGTGGGTTAATTTCTATGTCAGCCATACGATACGTTGGCGAACAGCCAAATGGAAGGTGGAAAATGTATGTACCATGGATCCTATTAGGATTAATTACATCCTCATATACAGCACTCGATGCCTTGGTGGACTTTTCGTCCCCAGACAGTTAGTCCCCGGACAGCTGGTACCCTGACAGTTTGTCAACCAACGTTTAGTCTAACCGACATTTTGTTCAACAGCCGTTTGATCGAAAGGGCATTTGGTCAAAAGAGTATTTTCATAGTAAAAACTTACATTGTTAACAATCAATCGTGTTTTTTAAAAAGGAACTTCAACATTAAAATAAAATGTATAAATAAAACTATTAAAGATTTTACTTTTTTAGGATTAACAGAATTATAGAGATAAAAATTAATTAAATAAAATTCAGTAAAAATGGAATAATATAGACCATTAGCTTTTACAGGCCATTTAGAAATCCCTCTGAATGTCATTCAAACTTACAATTTATTTGCAAGGAATTTTAAGTACTGTAGTCTATCTAAGATGTGGGTAGGGGACCTGCATCATCAACGTGAATGTGGGTAAAGCGACACTGAGGTTGAGTAAAGGTGCCCACTTCTGAATCAGTGTGTCGATGTACTTTAGAGGGTTCGCACGAAGAACTGGTGTGGAACCAATGTTTAGCATCCTTAGTAATGCCATGCCAAATGAAATTCATCTTCAGTAGCTGTGTACTAGAATGACATGAGGGATATGGAAGGTAGTATCCCAGAATTATAGAGATAAAAATTAATTAAATAAAATTCAGTAAAAATGGAATAATATAGATAATTAGCTTTTACAGGCCATTTAGAAATCCCTCTGAATGTCATTCAAACTTACAATTTATTTGCAAGGAATTTTAAGTACTGTAGTCTATCTAAGTTTTCATAGTCATAGAGAGATATCTAACCATTCATTAACGATTTCATATTCCTTTTTAGTAATTCTAATCCTAATACTGGATAAATCCTGTTGTATTGTTATTTCTATACAAGGCGATAGCTGAATGGTGAGGTCAATGCAACTAAACTTTATAGAACAATCATCGAATTTATATGCAGTGGCTTCTGAGGAAGAATGTCACAAAAACTCAAACATGATAAACCTTGTGCTTGCATTAAAACGCAATATGGTCTACCAACAGTGCAGGGAAGAGCGATTGATAAGATAAAAAATCAAAACCCTTACAGTGATCAAGTGTGTATGAAACACGTATGGTACATGGCTCTTCGCCACCATAAAAATGACAAACAAGTGAAATGAGGTGCCCTGCTCTTGAGAGGTAAATTGTAGGCAGGTCATCTTGCAAGATACACGCTGGTTTGAGGCAATTTTTTTTTTCCGCCACTAATGTTCAGTAAGAACGCCTTCATTGTTCAAAAGATCCTAAGAAAAGAGCTTATGTAAGGGTGCATTAGCTGTGGTCTGACAGTGTCATAGCACAGGACAACGTGCGTTTCCGAGTGCAGAACTGTTCGTATGTGTTGGTTAGCAGGGGCTTGTAAATCTGGGGGCATGGAGTAAATTTTTTCACAATGTGACGTAGGCATTGGAGATTGTTAGAGAAGGTTGCAGATAGAAAAAAATTTTGCAGGGATGAACAACGGGTCGCTATATACCATTCAGCTGCTGAGACATCCAGGGCATCTTTAGGAGTTTGAGTCCTTGTGGTGGGACATCAAAGTTGCTTTGAGGGTGCGATGAAAACGTTCAACCATTCTGTTGGCAGCAGGGTTGTAGGCCGTTGACTGATGTTGGATGATTCCCAGGAGATTCTCCAATGATTTCCACAATTGAGAGGTACCCCTGTCAGAAGTAATATGCTTATGGATACTAAATCTCGCTATCGATCCTGAGAATAACGTTGCAGTTTCCATAGAAATGGCTTTAGGCCAACGAGTGGAGTGGTTGATGACGGTAAACAGTTAATGGTGTCATTGAGATGTGCGTAGGGGACCTGCATCATCAACGTGAATGTGGGTAAAGCGACACTGAGGTTGAGTAAAGGTGCCCACTTCTGAATCAGTGTGTCGATGTACTTTTGATGTTTTGCACGAAGAACTGGTGTGGAACCAATGTTTAGCATCCATAGTAATGCCATGCCAAATGAAATTCATCTTCAGTAGCTGTGTACTAGAATGACATGAGGGATGTGGAAGGTAGTATCACCGTCTATGGCTACCAGTACTGAATTCACAGGGTAGGGTGGTGTCAGAGTCGTCGAGAGGGACGTCCTTTCAATGGAGGGATTTGTAGGATGTTCTACATGCTTGGTACTCTGGATCTTTATGTTGTACATCTGCTAAGGCATTGTAATCCAATCCCAGTGAATGGCGGCCAATGTGCTTCATGACAGGGCATTGGCAACGGGATTCATTTTACTAGGGACGTGTTGAAGTCTACAATTGTATTCAGCCACAGCAGAGAGATGTCAGTGTTAATGGGCAGACCAGACATCGGACTACCAATTGGAGGTGTGCACCAGAGGCATGTAGTCTGTACAAATGACGAGGGGCACCTTCCAAGCAGTGGCGAAAGTGATGGACAGCCAAGTGCATGGCCAGCAATTCGCAGTCGAAGGTAGAGCAGCTGGATTCCACATTGGACAGTTTTCTACTGAAGAAGGCCAATGTGCTGGGCAAGCCATTGACCACCTGCTCGAGTATTGAAGCAATAGTGATGTCACTGGCATTGGTGGAGAGAAGGAGAGGAGCATTTGACACGGGAAAAGTGAAAGCAGCAGCTGTTGATAGGGTATTCTTTGGGTTGCAGAAGGCCACTTCTTGACAGGGACCCCACTTCAAGTGTTTTGGCTAGCCTTTAAGGGAGGCGTAGAGTGGGGCAATAGTGGCGGCGATGACTGTTAGGAAACAGATGATAGTTGACCATGCCACAGAATTCTTGCAGTGAATTGACGGTTGAGGGCGTGGGAAAGCTCTGAACGGCTGCTACTTTCTCAGTAGGTAGTGGACTTCTTCAGGACTGATACTGTGCCCTAAGAACAATACTTTGTTGGCACCAAAAGTATGCTAATCGTACTAGTCTACAAGGCTGTTCTGTTGTAGGCAGTTGAGCACGATGCATAGGTGACGTAGATGTTTCTCTTTGGAGGAAGAGGACACAAATATGTTGTGCACGTAACATACACAGAAGGTGAGGTCCCCTAAGATGCCGTCTATGAGACGTCGAAAAGTGGCTCCAGCATTACGAAGGAAAAAACAGGAGTAATTGAAGATGTCTGTACTATAAGGGTTTTTGGTAGTTTTGTGTTCTCTTCTGGGTTCATGAGTATGTGATAATACCCCTTCAAGAGGTCGAGCGTGGAGAATACCTTTGCTTTGCGCAAGTAAGAGGTCACGTCGGTGATATTTGGGAGAGGGCAGTGATCCGGTTTTGTCTCTATGTTCAGGGAGCTGTAATTCCCCTTCCGATGAAGAAAGATGTGTGAGGTTGACGACCATGGCCTTGAGGCTTTTTGGCATAGGCCCATTTCTTCCTTTTTGGTGAACAATTTGTTTAGCGGCTGGCAAATGATGTGGTGTCAGACAAGTGAATCTAGCGAATATTGGATGCGCCGTCTTCTTAATATGGTAATAAATACCATGTTTGATGGGAATTGTGGGTGTTTGATAAAGTTCTGGATTAAAAAATTCCGGGTACGACATGAGTTGAGCTAGGTAAGAGGGGGCTGGTTGGAGAGGTGTTGATAAGTAAGAATCAGCGTTGACTTACC
>NC_090739.1:95072197-95209697 GCF_036898095.1 Palaemon carinicauda | reverse complement strand
AACAATCATCGAATCGTCCTCCTTTAGGTGTTGTAAAACACGTGCAGAAGAATAATATCGTCAGTTATTAGTATAGCAAAAAAGGCCATATCAGTAAGGAATGTTGGTCGAACCAACCGTAAGTAGTCACCCAAGAAGTTAAGGATAATCTAACTCCACAGAACACGAAGACAGAGAATAAAACAAGAAAGGTTGACAAGGGAAATAAACCAGTTAATGTTTACATGGCATATAGGACAACCATAAACAGCGTGGAGGCCTTTAAACTGTACATTTATAAAGGTATAGGCTTATCAGCCACTTTGGATGGGAGTAAGCAGATCCTGGTCAAGATATTGCACAACACGGGATATAATCATAGTGTGGTGAGGTGAGGTTTACAACTGATGATGGAACAGTCTCTCACAGGAGATTCTGTCATTTTGAAGGGAATAGGAGAGGGAAGTTACTCCTATTTGCAATTTGAAACTGTCATACAAGGTGACCAGGGCCCCAGCCACCCATTGATATACTACCGCTAGAAAGATATGGAGTGTTTTGACTGGCCAGATGATACCAAATTGAATCCTTCTCTCTGGTTACAGTTCATTTTCCATTTTTCCTACACATATCCACACTGAATAGTTTGGCTTATTCTTTACATATTCTCCTCTGTCCTCATACACCTGACAACACAGATTACCAATCAATTCTTCTTCACTCAAGGGGTTATTGCAGTAAATGTTCAGTGGCCACTTTCCTCTTGGTAAGGGTAGAAGAGACTCTTTAGATATGGTAAGCAGCTCTTCTAGGAGAAGGACACTCCAAAATCAAACAATTGCTTTCTAGACTTGGGTAGTGCCATAGCCTCTGTGCCATGGTCTTCCACTGTCTTCAGTTAGAGTTCTGTTGCTTGAGGTACACTCGAGCACACTATTTTATCTTATTTCTCTTCCTCTTGTTTTGTTAAAATTTTTATAGTTTATATATGAAATATTTATTTCAATGCTGTTACTCTTCTTAAAATATTCTATTCTCCTCTTTTCCTTTCCCCACTGGGCTACTTTTCCTGTTGGAGCCTCTGGGCTTATAGCATCCTGCTTTTCCAACTCGGGTCGTAGTTTAACTAGTAATTAAAGTAATCATAATAATAATAATGATAATAATAATAATAATAATAATAATAATAAAAGATTGATAGGATTGCAACGAAAGGATGTAACGTTGCCGGAAATATTGTAACGTTTGGTGGATGAAACGGAGGTGTAGCAGTCTCCCACCTGTTATCACTTCAAGGATGGGTTGCTTATGAGGAAGCATAGACCCGCCAATATCCCTGGGAATACAGAATAGGGCATATACTGTCAGATACTGATTCCTGCACCGTTGAGAAGAAGGGTGATCATCGTAGCGCATGAGACGGGACACATGGGAATAAGAAAGATAACGGAGAAGATTATGAGACACTTTTTTTTTCTGGCCTGGCATGAATAAGGAAGCGAGCCAGTTTTGCTCTTCATGTCCCATTTTTCAGATGGCTGGAGAGCCTAGCGAGTACATCAAGAAGGTTTCCTTACACCCAACTGAAGTACGAGGAGAACCCTTCAGCAAAGTAATGATTGACATTGTAGGCCCGTTACCAAGAACAAAGAAAGGCCACGAATATATGTTGACTTTTATGTGTCCAGTGAAAAGATACGCAGAAGCCATACCCGTCAGGAACATCAGTGCCAAAGTAATAGCTGAGAAGTTACTAGAGTTTTTTAGCGGGTTTGGTATTCCGGAAATTGTTCAGAGTGACTGAGGAAAAAATTTAATGTCAAAATAGTTTCAGGACCCGATAAAACTGTTGGATGTGGGACAAAAACTGTCTACTGCCTACCACCCAGAGACCCAAGGTGTATTAGAGAGATATCATCAAACCCTGAAGAGTATGTTAACAAAGTACAGCAACGAAACAGTAAATGAATAGAATATCAGACTACTGTTGATGTTATTTGAGGTACACAATGCTTATTAAGAAACCATGGGATGTAGCCCAGAGGAAATGGAGTTTAGACGAGAAGTAAGAGACCGGATAAAATGTTGGCAGAAAAGTGGAAAGATCGAGAAGAAATGGATGGAGAATATGTCAAGAATTTGAGAAAAAGGATCGGCGAGATAAGAATGTTTGGTATAAAAAGTAAGAACAGTCAGTTTGAGGTAGGACCTCAGTTGTTGGTTCACTTACTGATAAGGAGATTCCATCTCACCAACAATTTCCAAAGACCATTCTGGACTTTGGGGAAGATTAGTGACCTGACCTACGGTATCAAAATACCAGGAAGAAGGAAAAGTCAAAGGAAGGTAATATCAACTTCGAAACCCATACTGCAAGCACCGGATTTCAACTAGAAATTCCTTATCCAAGTGGATGCTTCGGACAATGGGATTGGAGCTGTCCTATTGCGAGAAGGCAAGGAAGGAATTCTTCCCCCATCTGTTTTATGTCGTTGAAGCTGAAGAAGCATCAATGGGCCTACTGGACAGTTGAAAAGGAACTGCTAGCGCTAATCACAGTGATAAGGAAGTTTGAAGTTTATATAAATACTGTAGACCACAGAATGAAGAAATTCCAGTTTACTCAGATCACATTAACTTTTGTTAGTAAAATGAAGAATAATAATCAAAGGTTAACTCGATGGTCGTTATGTTTGCAACCTTATTAACGTAAAGCATATATCCTGTAAGGAGAACATGGTTGCGTTTTATCTATCTCACGCTAAATCTGTGGATTTAGGCTTGCAGTAAATTATGTTTTTGGGGGAGCTATCTTACAAAGCTAGTCTAACATAAAAGTTGATTATTTTATTCACATACTTTATTTGTGTATTTAAGAGATGTATAGACAGCTCGTAAGGTGGGTCCTACTCATGTAGAATTAAGTATATGCATGTAAATTACATAACAATGTTGTCATTAATTTAGTTGTATTTCATCCAGTTCTATATACGTAAATTTATGTCATTTTAAAGAATAAAATTTTCATTCATGTAGTTTTGTTACGCAGTCTTATGTAGTTTTATTAAAAGGTATGCTGTATAACACGCATGCTAGGGATTGCACCATGTTTCCACGTGGTTGCAAGCTGCAGGAAGGTTCTCGACTAGAACTTACTCTGTTTTCTAATATTGTGAGAGGAGGTGGGCAGTGTTAGCTGAGAACATTGCTTCGTCAAGCAACGATAGTACCCTACTTCAAAAACTGCTAAGTTGGCAACCTGAGGTCGTGAGAGCCAGCCCAGACCATGTGCACACACACGAAATGCATTGCTGGAATGAATTTGAAGTTTCTAGAGTAAATTTGGATTATGTATATATGACTTATCCATGCATAGAAACCAAAGATCCAGCCGGACATCCCACAAGATTTGTGCTTCCGCCTGTCCTCTCACCAGCAACTATCTAGCCACGACGTAATTCCTTTCAAATGTGAATAGTTTTTCTCTCAAACGTGAATAGTGATTTCTCTCCAATGTATACAGTGTATAGTGTTGTTCAAACGTTGTTGATATTATTGTATGTTCAAATTAAAAGTGAAGTGTGAATGTAAGTTTATATTGTGACATTTATCAATTGTTTTCTGTGATTGGCCGTGTGTGATTTACTTAAAAGGCGAAGTGTATTTATTTTTCTTAACCGTTCGGTAACCTTGTGTGAGCCCTAGGGACGTAGGAGTAACAGTTACGTATATGTAAGTGTAACCATTGTTTATTTACTATGGTGTTAAAGTGTTAAATTTTTCATTAATTGTCAAAATTAAATATTTTTATGAATTTATTTTTAGTGAAACAAGTGATTGTTAAAAATATTTTCGAAGTATCATTTTCTCTTAGTCTAAGGTTCAGTCCAGATATAATATTTCAAGAGATTTATTTTTGGTGTTAATTTATGAATTGTTATTTTTTTGATAGAATAGGCCTATATCTATTTTTGTAAATTGTGTATTATTCCGATCACCAATACTTATTTCAGTGCTTTGCTCGTATCCCCTGACTAAGAACCGAAGTAAGAGGCTGATTCAAGAATAGGGCCTGTTAAAAGTGAAGTAATCACCCCGTTTGTGTTTAGATTGTAACATAGCGAGACCTTTGGATCTTCAGTGTTCATATATTATCATCTAGGAGTTGGGTATTATTCTCAGGCACGTAGGTTTTCCCTTGTGTATCAGATTATCTTATATAAAGCAGGTGAGTATCAGAGCTTGGGAATTTACATAAGTTGCTAGTTGTAATATAATATATATATATATATATATATATATATATATATATATATATATATATATATATATATATATATATATATATATATATATAGTACATATGTATATATATATACATATGTATATATAAATATATATATATATATATATATATATATACATATACATATATATATATATATATATATATATATATATATATATATATATATATATATATATATATGTATGTATATATACATATACATATGTATATATATATATATATATATATATATATATATATATATATATATATATATGTATATACAGTATATATATATATATATATATATATATATATATATATATATATATATATATATATGTATGTATATATACATATATATATATATATATATATATATATATATATATATATATATATATATATTGTAACTTAGGAGGGATCCAATATAATATAATCTAGCCAGTCATAGGACCCAATACTGTTTGGCGGTAATATTTCAACAGGTAGCTGGTGCCTTGTCCAACCCACTACCTATATCGCTATTATGTTATATTTCATATAATACAGACATACAGTACAGGTTTAGACTGAACCAGTTTTATTTTTCTAATATATTCTATACTTAGAAGGTGAACAAGATCTAGAAAGTGCTAGATAAATGGAGTGGAGGAAATATAGAATTGGAAGTACATAAGTATCTAGGAAGGTGAAGAGTACTCTACATGTAAGATAATGATAATTGTGTAGTTTCTCTATTGCTTTCATTATACTACCTGGTCAGTTTTCTTTCTATGTAAATGAAACAGCTACTGTTGACAATGATTCTAAAGTTAGGGTTGAGCTTGATTCAATAATTAATGAATAATATGGTGAAAATCATTTTTAAGTGCCACCCATTATATAATGAATTAAACAATGTGCCATTATTGAAATGTTCCTCACCAACTAGGATAGTCAGATTAGACTTCTAACCTAGTCAAACCATTAAAGCTTACTAGAGCTCTGTGGAATTAAGCCACTCAAAAAGTTTTTGTGTTATTTCCAGAGAAGGCAAAGAAGAGCATACGATTTACAAAGTCAATCTGAAAAAAAAAGTATAGATAACACCTTAATCATTCCAGTGAAAAGCAATTGTTAAAGAACTAGAAGGCTAATAGGTTGTTAAGAAACTAGAAGCTAAAACCATACGCCTTCCAAGATAAATCAGTTTAAAAGTTAAAAGGCATCTCATGAATGGCAGAGCCAAGGGACAGGGACATTACCCTAGCAAGGAGAAAAATACCCTAGAGACCTACTATATATGCATATGATCAATGCCCAAGCCTTTTCTCCACCTAATCTAGCAACAGGGAGGGCAGGCAATGGTTGCTGATTATTCAGCAGGTAGACTAATAGGCTCCCCCAAAACCTTCATCCTTAGCTCATAAGGACTTGAACCCCAGTCTGGCTATCACCAGACAAAGATGTTACCAACAGAAATTGGAACGCTAACGTGCTGTTGAGAATCTGGAAGGATAACATCTTACATGTTTTCTAGAAAATTGGCTGTTAAGAAACCAGAGGGCTACCAAGCTATTGAGAAACTTGAAAGAAAACACTTTACACCATCCGATGAAAATTGACAGTTGATAAACTGGAAGGCTAACATTTACACTCTCACACTCTCTAGTGAAAACTGGTCATTAAGAAACTAAAATGCTATCTAGCTATTGAGAAACTTGAAGGCTAACACTTACATCTTCCTGTGAAAAACCACCAGTTGAGAAAATGAAGGTCTAACACTTTACACCTTTCTGTAAATAATGGCTCATAAGTAACTGAAAGGCATACTGACTCTTGAGAAACTGGAAGTTTAATACCTTACACTTTCAGATAAAACCAGCTGTTGAGGAACTAGAAGACTAACACCTTATGCCTTTCAGGTTACCAATGACTTTTAGGAAACTGGGAGACTATCTAGCTGTTGAGAAACTGGATGGATAAACACCTTACACCTGATGAAAAGCTACTGTTAGGAAGCAGCTGTTGAGAAATAGAAAGTCTAAAACGTTACAAGTACCAGTGATAATTAGGTGTTTAAAAACAAGAAGTCTAAAATCTCACACCTTCCGATGATAGCCGGCTGTTGGGAAACTGGAAGGGCAAACACTTTACACCACGTGAAAAGCTGATGGTTAGAATCTGGAAAGGCAACCAGCTATTGAGAAATTAAAAGTCTAAAACCTTTCACGTTCTGGTGAGAATTGGATGTTGAGAAACTAGAAGTATAAAATCTTTCACCTTACGATGATAACCATATGCCGCACATGTTTCATACACGTTTGTGCAATGTAACGGTTTTGATTTTATATCTTATCACTCTCTCTTCCAGGCACTATTAATAGACCATTCTTCGTTTTCATGATTGCACAAGCTATTTTATATTTGGGTTTTTGTGACATTCTCGCTCGCAAGGTGCTGTATAGAAATTCAATGATTGTTTAATAAAGTTTAGTTGCATTCATCTCACCTCTCATTTATCACCTAACGGCTCGCTTGCACATTGGTGATCAGTGGAATGTTAGCTACCTCTCCCCTGGCCCCTCACTGCTGTGCTCTACTATTTAAAGATGCCACCTACTAAACATGTCTCATGGGCAAGCGCCACCACGATGAAACTACCGCCCTTTGTCATCGGAAAAGCGTTCGCCTGGTTCCAATGTACTAGAGTCCAGTTTTGCAGGAAGAGAGGGACTTGGTCAAGCACCAAAACATATTATGGTCTCTCAATGATCTCTGAGGACCCTCCCCCTAGAAATCTCAGATTGGCTGTGCAAACAGGGGGACACCCCAATAACATACGGCGCTCTCAAATCATACCTCCTGGAGAAGTACTTGCCATTGCCAGTCGCCCTCATAAGCAGAGTTTTTCAGCTCTCTCAACAACCATTGGGGAACCAAATGGCTTAGCTACCCTTCCGGGAAATGAGCATTATCACTTGCCTGCTACCTGCCACAGATGTCTCTCCTTGTGAAGTGAATCTACTTCCTATACTTTGGGTTGGGCACCTAGCCAAACCTGTATGCGCTATACGATATTTTGTCTATGAGGGACTTGATGAACAAAGTTGACATCCTTTTGGACAACCACTTTACCCCCTTCAAAACCATCAATGGCTCCATACCTGACAAGGTGGATAATTATTCAACATCGACCGAAGCTGACACGAATGTGGTAGGACACTGACACTTAAATTGTGATGCTCTGGAGTGGACACCAAACCGCCCACCACCTATCACTCAATCACGCCCCAACCAACGACCTCTACAGCCACTGAACTGAAGCCCATCGGCCGCAGTTTTGCTACTACCACTCCAGATTCAGGGCTCCTGCGAAGAAATATTCGAATAGTTGTAAGAGGCCAAAAAACGTGTGAGTAGGCCATTGCTTGTGGCGGTGGCCTCCCTTGTCATTAATCTTCTCTTTTTACATGATGCATGGATAGGTATGCAATTTTTGGTAGACATGGGTGCTTGCCATTCTCTTCTGCCAAGGCCACTTGCCAGGACATGACATATTTTGTCTAAATCAGCCGATGTCTGCCTAGTAGCTTGCCTTCAGGTCAGCAATCTCCATCCATGGTTATGAGAGCCTCACATTATTGATTGAAAACGTTAAATATCACTAGAAGTTTCTTGTTGCTGATGTCACATTGCTAATCCTTGGAACTGATTTCCTTGGTTTTTGCAGCTCACCGGTGGCTAGTCAATGCTAAATCTTACTCGTCAACACCTCTCCAACCAGCCCCTTCGGAATTTGCTCTCCAAATCAGCACACCCACAGATACCTACATCCACCTCCTCACATCATACTCGGAAGTTTTCCATCAAAGGTCCATGGTTCCAGCCAAACACGGTATATATCACCATATTAAGACGAATGTGCCCCCAGTATTTGTTCATGGCCTTTCACATCCCTCGCACTGTTCTACTGCACATCTACTACAGACAAAGTTCATTTGGCGTGTCATTACTAAGGTTGTTAAGGATTGGGTCCACGACTGTACTTCATGACAAACCTCAAAAGTACATCAGGACACGGATTCAGGAGTGGGCACCTTACATCAACCTCAGCAGCACTTTACCCACATTCATGTAGGTTCCCTACCAACATCACAAGGACTTTGTTACCTGTTTACCATCATCGACCACTTCACTCGTTGGCCTGGAGCCATTACCAAGGAAACTGCAACGTCTGCCTCTTGCACATCTACCTTACTCCCAGGATGGATAGCGAGATGTGGTATCCCTAGGCATAGTACTTCTGACTTGGGTACCACTTTCACCTCTCAATTGTGGACATCATTATTGAATTTCTTGGGAATCACCCCACATCAGACAACCGCCTACAGCCTTGATACCAATGTAATGGCTGAATGTTTTTATCACACCCCCAAAGTAACTTTGCTGTTCCCTTGTAAGGACTCCCATTGGTTTATCCAGCTTTCTTGGGTCCTCCCGGGACTGTGACCATTCCTAAAGATGGCCTGGATGTCTCGGCAGGTTGAATGGTACATGGGATTCCGTTGGTCATCCCTGCCGAAATTTTTCCGTCTGTAACCTCCTCCAACAATCTCCAACATCTACGTCACATTTTGGTAAAATTTACTCCAAGTCATCAGGCTTGAGGCTTCTATCTAAGCAACACATACTGACAGCTCTGCTTACAGCAACGCACGTTTCCCTGTGCAATGACACTAGCAAGCCATTGCTAACGCCCCCTTACATGAGCCTTTCCTCATGATCTGTCGCACAGGAAGGTTTTCTGCATTATCATTTGCGCCAAAGAAGACTGCATATCTACTGCCAGACGACCCACCTATAGTATGTATCTCTAGAGCAGGTCACCGTATTTCTTATGTATGTAATTTTTACGGGGGGAGCCATGAACCATACGTGTTTCATACACGCTCGTACAGTGTAACGTTTTGATTTTTTTTTATCTTATCATTCGCTCTTCCCTGCACTGTTAATAGATCATCTTGTATTTTCATTCTAGCAAAAGCTTTTTTAAGTTTGAATTTCTGTGAAGTTCTTGCTCACAAGTCTCTGTATAAAGGTTCAATGATTGCTTGATAAAGTTTAGTTGCATTCATCTCACCTTAGTTATCACCTAACGGCTCAATCGCACAAAAGGCTGTTTGGAGACTGGAAGGACAATCAACTTACACTGTGTGAAAAGCTGCTGTTAACAATCTGGAAGGCTAATAAGCTGTTGAGAAACTAAAAGTCTAAAACCTTACATATTCCGGGGATATTAGGCTGTTGATAAACTGGATGGCTAACACATTACTCCTCCCGGTGAAAAAACTTTTTAGAATATCTTCGTATCGGGATTTTAGTGCTTATTATATATATATATATATATATATATATATATATATATATATATATATATATATATATATATATATATTTATATATATATATATATATATATATATATATATATAAATAAATATATATATATATATATATATATATATATATATATATATATATATATATATGTATATGTATATATATATATATATATATATATATATATATACATATACATATATATATATATATATATATATATATATATATATATATATATATATATATATATATATATATATATATATATGTATATATATATATATATGTATATATATATATATATATATATATATATATATATATATATATATATATATGTATATATACATATAAATATATATATATATATATATATATATATATATATATATATATGTATATATATATATATATATATATATATATATATATATATATATATACATATATATATATATATATATATATATATATATATATATTCAACTATCTATCTATATATTTATCTATTTATCTATCTATCTATGTATGTATCTACTTATCTATCTATCTATATATATATATATATATATATATATATATATATATATATATATATATATATATATATATATATATATATATATATATATATAAATATATATATATATATATATATATATATATATATATATATATATATATATATAAACACTCAAAATCAATTTTTGGGTGAGATAGCCATGTCGTCCTGATGGAAGGTTCCTAATAGTAGCCTCCTAAGGGATATATGTACTACAGTGATATTCTCAGAGAATTTACCTTTAGGTCTCCAGAATTCGAACTCCTGGCCCGAATATCCTTAAAATTTCTCTCAAGGATATCGCATAATATCAGGGGACGTATTCTTTACACGCCACATAACAATCTTGACCCCGAATAGCGTTTATGCTTCGAGGGGGAAAGTGGCAAAATTAGAAGGGGAGCCATATCAAGGTTACCCTACTTCCCATACTACTATCGAGTATCAAGACAGCGCCATATCCAGGATGGCGAACATTCCTTGTAGCATTGAGCATTGTGCTACAGATACAGTAGTTTTGGGAGGGATTCTACGAAGATCTTTTCTATAGAAAGGGACGGTAGGTCCATCAGGACGACATGGCTATCTCACCCAAAAATAGATTTTTCGCGTCCGTTTTTTGGCTCAAGCCATGTCGTCCTGATGGAAGTTTACCAGAGCATTACTGTATCTGTGGATTTTCATCAGTGCCTTAACCTTGGGATAATATTTCTATGGTCATCTGAACCAATTGAGACAAATGACGTTAACGTTATCCGTCATTATCACTAATCATAAACATTGTTAGTGCTTCCTGCCCCCTACAGGGAAGAGTTATTCTAGACAGTAGAAAAGGGCCCTCAAGGTTAGCATATATTTTATGAACAAACATAAGTATTCACTGGGTATACAAATGGTCTCACGGTTTGTATATATTGTCGGAACAATATCAGTGTCCATTATATGCATTGTTTGTAAGCATACAATGATATGAAGTTTACTTACATGAGTAAGTCAAAGAATTCTGGCATCTTAAATATGCAATTTGCTGGGCGAATTAGGACGCAATTAAATTCGAATAGACATTTATTTCTAAAAAATTATTAAATGAAATAACAAGTGAAACGAATATAGGATGATAAAGGAATTATACATGCGACGTATACAGAAATTATTGTCCTTTTTTTAAAAAGAGAAGAAATGATGAGTGCCACTCTCAGACTGAAGAAAATTTTTCTAAGAAATTTTTCCTTTATAATTTCTGTAAATGTCGTATCCTATTGACACTGTGTACTACGTACACACGGCACGAGTGTTATCTGTATATTTGCACACCTGAGATTTTGAACAGATTTAGTGTCACTATGGTAACACTCATTTAAAGGGTATCACACTAAAAGTGCTGACACCTTCTCCCTTTAATTGACAGTCCTAATCAATTAACTGTTCATTGCAGAATTAGAAGACAGGTTTTAATACACTACCTGCCGCTACCACATAATGCTTCAGTTCATGGACCTGCTTAGCATAGTGTTTGTAGTACACTCTGGATGATTTCCATCCAGTATATGAGCGAAGACGCTCAAAGTCCATATACTGAAAAAAGTTCAGTGATGAAGCAATTTTCCTCGGATCATGACCTGTGGCTGTACTGTCAGGATCTGCTCTGCGAATAAAGTAGGTGAACTTCGCCCTCATTTGTTTTATGGATAAGTTTGATCCAGAAGTTTCTCCTTTAAAGAGCTGTCCTCCCCTGAAGTCTGAAGTCCTAAGAAGATAGACCTTTAGACACTCTACTGGACATAGAGAGACATCTTCCTTCAGAGGGCAGATTCTCCAGGGACCCCACCTCTTAGTGGGTAGCTTGTTCTTAGCGAGAAAGGTTGGACCAGGAAAGAGATTCAGTTCTCCCGCATCTGTGAACTGAAAGTGGCCCTCATCTCTAGATAGGGTCACTATTTCACTAGCTCTAGCCCCAGAGGCTATAGCGAACAGAAAAAAAAACCTTTTGGGTTAGATCCTTGAGGGAACAATCTTCATTGTTCACAGATGAGCATAATGTAGGACCTTGTCCAAAGACCATTGTAAAGAACCGATACTCAACTTTCCAAAGGCGAAAGAAGCTGGAGATTGCATAATAATCCTTGTAAAACAATAAAAAAAGTTAGATCAACAGGGAACATCACCGTGCGAATTCGCTACAAAATTAGGAATGTCCGCCATCTTGGTCATGGCGCTGTCTTGATACTCAATAGTAGTATGGGAAGTAGGGTAACCTTGATATGGCTCCCCTTCTAACTTTGCCACTTTCCCCCTCGAAGCGTAAACGCTATTCGGGGTCAAGATTGTTATGTGTCGTGTCAAGAATACGTCCCCTGATATTATAGGATATCCTTGAGAGAAATTTTAAGGATATTCGTGGCAGGAGTTAGAATTATGGAGACCTAAAGGTAAATCCTCTGGGAATATCACTGTAGTACATATATCCCTTAGGAAGCTACTATTAGGAACCTTCCATAAGGATGACAGGGCTTGAGCCCAAATATATATATATATATATATATATATATATATATATATATATATATATATATATATATATATATATATATATACTGTATATACATACGTACATACATATATATATATATATATATATATATATATATATATATATATATTTATATATATATATATATATATATATATATATATATATATATATATATATATATATATATATATAATATATATATATATATATATATATATATATATATATACATATATATATATATATATATATATATATATATATATGTGTGTGTGTGTGTGTGTGTATATATATACATATATATTTACACACACACACACACACACACACACATATATATATATATATATATATATATATATATATATATATATATATATATATATATATATATATAAATTATATACAGTACATATGCGTGGGTGTTTGTACGTATAAATATATTTTTATCCAGGTAACTATAGTATGTATCATTGTCTTTTTAACTTAATTTTGTAGTCATGTGTCATTTTGTGTAGACGGCAAATAGTTTTTATAGTATGTTATGGGAATCGTTTTTTAGGAATTTTTGGTCATTCTTCCTATTTAAAAGCAATAGTTAAATCGGGCCGATTACTACCTAATTTACGCATTCATGCGTGTCTGTATTTGAACATTAAGCAACTTTATATTTTCAAAAGATTAATATCGTAAAACCTAGTTAGGGTATACTGAAAAAAAAAAATGTATAAACATATTGCATTATAGCTTTCTTCATGTATTAAATACCTACAATATCATCATCTATTAACTTTTTTTATGAAGAAGGTGTCTACTGTATAATGGAATTTAAAATTTTAGATTAAAATCTACGTTATAAACATCACATTATTGAAACATAAACTAAAACCTTATAAGACATAGATTGGAGTTATATAAGTGTAACTTATTTCGATCATCATCATAAATGACAATATGTTCTCCTTCTTTATAGGCTGGTCTTTGGGGCGATAAAACAATTGTTGACAGCGAAACAAATTCTTATCACTTCTCCCGACCTAATGGTACAAGACTTTCCAGAAGTGCTAAGAAACATGTGCAGTTTCCAGCTGAAACGATAGGTACTGTATATCATATTGTAATGTACTTTATTTTGTAGTTGATATGGGATAAATACCTATTAAGTAACGTTTGGCCAATATTTCTTTGTTAAATCAATCATTCTTCATCTCCGTAGTTTCTATAAGGCAATAAGTTATTTCCCATCTCTATGGCATAGTTCTTTTGATGATGCAAAGTAGAAATAAGATTAAATACATAAGAAAATGTACGGAAATACATTTACAAATTACTGTTCATAACATATACTTTCGTTTTATTTTTCAGAAGAGACTGAGCTTTCAGAAGAAAATTGTGACATTATCGTCTCAAAAGTTGAAGAAAAGGTAAAACATTCTGAACTGAATGTAACTACGTCGCTTATACCCCAAGACCAAAGGGAAAATGGAGCCAATTCTTGTTCAAGCAAAGACCAAGCGAAAAGTTCAGAGGTTTTATGCCTTCCATCATCTCAAGGAAATGATGCGACTCTTCTCATTAAAGCAAACGCATCAGGTCAGGTGACCAGGTATTGATGGGATAAGAACCTAAGACGGAAAAAAAAAAATTATCCATGCCTGCCTTAATACCCCAAAATTAGTTTCTAGTCAGGTAAAAAGTAGTTTTTCTCATATATAAAGACTCATTTTAATAAAGGGAACTTATGGAATACGGTACTGGTCATGTTCACAGAAGTCTTTTATTCAATGAATGTTATTGAAGAATATGCGATTCCACGTTTCGTGGTCGCTAAGACCAAAGTCTAGAAAAAGTTCTTTTCGAACTTTGAATAATTTGACGTATTTATCATTTAAATTCATAATAGTTTGATTGCGTACGTGCACATACGCACTGTGTATGCGTACTTACTGTAATGCACGTGGGAAGTACTGTTTGAGTTGGCAGGATGGCGTAAAGTTTTGAATGTATATTACCCAGTTTTATTATGTAAACTTTACTCTGATTGAATGTAGAAAACTATACTTTCTATGAAATAAAGGCGACTAAGAATATGACAAATAACAAGTCACAACTCTCTTCAACAACACTACCAAAGACAAAGACTGAAAAAATCGGCAATCGGGCTGTGTTATGCTGTACTGTATACTTCAGGTTGTTATTGAAACGTGCGTTTAAATTCATGTCTCGTAGAGGTAACTATCATTGCAAAATGAAATAACTGAGAGAAATCTATAGTATATTACGAAACATTACTACTGGCTTTAACATTTCCTGTGTCATAATGAACTTCGAAATTCGTTTAGTGTACAAATAGAGTACTTGTGCTTTTGAATGGAAGGAAGGCAGACTGAAGATATCATTTTACAAAAAAAGAACAATCATATGTGATCTTTTCATCAGCTCTGGAATCTATAACTAAAGTCGCTATAGCAGCGTTTCTTTACTTCACCTCTGTTTGTGTGTATAAATAAGTAAGGTAATGCAACATAGCGTCCTAAATGGTATATTCTATTTCTAATGATGACTTTGAAAAAATATTGTAAATGATATTTAATGAAATCCTTTTACCCTTGGTTTATCCTTCAACACATTCCATATTCTTTTGATTAATGTCATGTGTGTACCTTTCAAAAAAAAAAGAAAGAAAGAAAAAAAAAACTTCTTAATGCGCCTAACCTTTAATGTATTAGTGAAGAAACATATACTAATTATTTACAAATTTTCCAAAATGGGAAAGTATTTTCATAAAATTTCCCCATACGAAATTTCCTCGGTCATATTTAGTAGATAGGAAGGATTTACTTTGTCCTTAATGAGAAAAGATAAGATGCTACTTTTTAGTTTATAGGTAATTTGTAAAGAATTTCGAAATGATAACTAATGTTTGTCACCTTATAAAAAGTCTTTATAAGGCTTTTAAATGCCTATGTGATCTGAGAGCTATATTAGTTATCCATATTTATCCACAAACTTTCAAATAAATTGATATACAATCACTAGCTTTTTCTTTTAATGCACCAAAAAATTAGCACCCAACATACAAATGCCGTATTCCATCAATTTATGTTTATATATATGTATTTGTATATATATATATATATATATATATATATATATATATATATATATATATATATATATATATATATATATATATATATATATATATATATATATATATATATACATATATATATATATATATATATATATATATATATATATATATATATATATATATATATATATATATGTGAGTGTGTGTGTGTGTGTGTAGATTACTTTTATAATAAAATAGATTCTTAATAAAAGTCTCTTCTCTGAGAATGACATCAAATTGGATGTCTGTCTGACATCTGCTTAGAATTATACATCAAAGATGAACAAGGAGTAGAGAAACAATTAGAATTAATAGTGTGAAAATTTGCCATTTCTCTCATTTTCATAAAATGCCAAAACATTCCATCAAATGTCCCAAAACTGGGATTTATCAATCTTTTAGCCAAAAAACTTCTTATCAGTCTTAGTGAACATTGGTAAACCTTCTGCTAAATAAAGAATGTGATCTACTTTTATACCTTTACCAAAAATCTAGAAAACTTATAATTAACATTAGAACTTTTAACCTTTCGAGAGGGACTTTATAGTTAAGAGCTTTATTCCTCAACTAAGGGATTCTCAATTATTTAGTGTTCACTCGAGTAACTGGTGAACGAAACTTGTATTGATATACATTTAACATTCAGAATCTAATATGACACAAAAATTCTAATTTTTAGCATTAAGTCCTTTTAAACGCAAAAGATAGAAAAAAATAAGATAAAATTGTACTAAATTCTTTAAGATTTTTTTCTAGTCCCTACGATATAGTGTTTCACTATTGGAACATACACTGGTGTATGCAAAGCATAACTTTAGTCCAGTCTATTAAGTAGTATTTACTACTCAAGAGCTTGAAATCGTAAACTGTCAACATTGTGATTATACAGCCAAGCTATAATAAACAATATAAACAAAATCATTTTTGCATGAGAAAATTTTAAAACCATGAATTATTGACGTTTGCCTTTCAGAAGACTAATTTATTTGAAGTAAGAACCAAATATATGTATCGCCAATAATTATGGAAAGCACATTACGCATCAAGGTACAAACGAATAGGTCTGAAATATTAGGACAACGAGATAGGCTCATAAAAAAAAAAAAAAAAAAAAAAAAAAATATGTTTAAAGTCAAATTCTAAATGACATTTCATAATTTCTTTTCATAACTTTGATATTACAATCAGATGGGAAGAAACCCCTTTGGTAATAACATAGTTCACGCTTCCACATTTCCTCAGAAAAACAATCACAAGTGTTTATAGAGGTATAATAGGTATCATTACTTGATGTATTAGTGTGGTACTGTTATAAGAACACATTGAGTATGTGTTGTTTGAGATGTTAAGTCTTAAAATAAAGTTCATCTTTGTAACTTTAAAATCGTTTATTCTCTAAAAACAACAGTGTTAAACATCTCCATCACAGAAGTGTAGCTGGTTTGGTCGGATGACCAATTCAGGTGAAGTATAGATATGAACTGCCTAAAATTATCGATATCACAGATATCGTATGCTTAGTTGTCTCAGCATTTAAACACATTATGGAAACTTTACATTCTTTCTCGGAAGACACCTGCATCCGGTGACGACACAATCTTTCACACGGTATGCATTGGTGTTGACGTTTCAGAAAAATGTTACATTGCCGAGGGATGCAAAGTACATCCTGTTATGATTTTATATGACTACAGCAAATCTCACGCTAGCATCTTCATCCACAATGACATATTACGTCATGTGTTTTAAACATGTAATAATTAACCATTTCATTTATTACATTAGCTCGGCCAGCTATCTCAATTTTTCAAAAAAAAATTTAACAACAAGCCAAAATATGTTTACTAGGTGTGACTGGATATATGTATTATTCTTTGTTTAACTTTAGCCATAAGCAAATGAGGACGAATGTCCAAATAGACACATCAAAAAAATAATAACAATAATGCATATGAAAAGATATTACCAAAGCAAAGAAAAAAAAAATGCATGATAAATACAGATCACATATATGGTACATTGCTAGCAAATGATTATATGGTACCAAAAAAAAAAAATACTGATATACATATGATTCGGTAACTTGTTAAAGAATAATTGTTACCTTTGTCAGAAACATAGATTAACACAATACGGTAACTAATAAAAATATTTGTTACCTTGGTAAAGATTCAATTTTAGTGTACAAACACGAATTCCTGGTACGTACACGTACCACGGTTTCGTACATATATATATATATATATATATATATATATATATATATATATATATATATAGGGCTGATATATTTTATTAGATGCCCATAGATTCTGTTATTTTTATTTTTTTTTTCTGTTTTCTTTTAACATTCCGGCTTATATATTTTATTAGATGCCGAGAGAAAAAATGATTTATATTTTTTTTTTAAATGTTTTTTAAATGTATTTTAACAATGCAATATTCAATAATTTCTTCAATTACATATTACTAGCGTAATAACAGCTTTTCTTACAAACACAATTTCCAGAGCATTTTACTCCTTTAGCGAATGAGGTGGCCACTTCAAACGGCTTTAAACTGAATTAAATAAGGAGTTTTGTCTGGACATGGCGAAACGTTCTGTTTTAGCTTCCAACTGTTCAGTAACCTACGCCAAACAAGGATGTTCACGGCGATAAATATCATCACCATTACACTTAATCCTGCTAGTAGTATGGGGTGAAGAAATTTCTTATAAGTCGGTGACAGGTGGTCCATCTCGGTCAATTTCATCAACCGCTTGGCAACCTGTTTGCTGTATGGGAGAGGTAGTGCTGGCATTGTAGACGTTCACGTGAAGTTCGCGAAGTAGGCTCGTTCTCTGATGATTGTCCTTAGCCCGGTCACCATGGAATTAGGGGAAGTCCCGATACAACCATCTGCTGCAACAAAGATGTGTGCAAAAGACGTGGATCCGTCCGGGCATGATACATTGAAGCCGTCCTTGTCGTATCGTATCCACGAGCCATTGTTCAGTCTGCAATTGAACTCATTATTGTCAAAGGGATAAAGCTTATCCAGACAATTTTCACTTGTATGGGAGAGAGCACCGTCTAGCACTATACCTAACTCGCATGAATCCATTAAGTTTTTATGGAATTCAAATGAGTCAGCTGTACATATTTTTCTATCCATTGCGTCTGAACAGTGAGTTAATTGATTTAAGTCTTTAATGACCGTATATGTTTCCTTGTCTGAGGAAATCAATACGTGTCCTGTCAAACTGGATATTACTGGATTTGAGTGATTCGTCATGAAAGTCGGAAATGGTGATATCCTGTAAGATTGCCAGGCATCAGAAGAATCAAAGGGAATTGTAATCCTAATCTTGTTATTTTCAACGCTTACTGTAATTAGGCTGTAATAAAATTCTAACCTACGTTCGCCTAACAAAGGAACATAGCCTAGTTTATCCCTTCCGTTCTCCAGAACTAACTTTAAGTAATTTATAGGCAACAAATGGGGTGACAGTACACCTTTGGTTGCTAACGTGATAGCTTCTACATAATCCTTGGATTTCTCAATGAAATGTGCAATTCTGTTATGTATGTGATCTATCTTTGAATCATAATACGTTAACGTTGCCAACAAATCCTGTACTTCCATAATCTGAATGATATTATTTGAATGTTCATTTACTAAATCCATAATTTGATTGATCGAAGCTAACTGATTCCTTAGTTCTGACATAATTAATTCATGTTCATGAGTCAAGAGCTCAATTTTCTTATTTTGATTACTAATCTTAAGACGATTGGAAATTCCTAAACCTAAACTTGCAATAGACCCAAAGATGTTTAATGCAGCATAAATAAACGGATTTCGTCTTTCTTTATGTTCGTGTCCTACAGTCCATATCAAAAGGTCATAAGCCAAAGATTCTGTCTCGTAAGTCTTATTTTGCGAGTCATCAGATAGCATCTCTGCAACTTTTAATGTCGATCCAAGCGAACTCTCTGTAGTCAAATGAAAATGTCTTCTATGCAACTCATCTAATGAGACAGAAAACCTTGAAATGGCGGTTTTTAAGCTAGTGACATCATTCTCTGGAAGAAAAATTGCTTGCATATTCACTTCTACAACTACGTTGCTCGATGTAATAAAAATGTCTTCTTGTCTTTCAACTATAGTGCCATATTTAAAATCTATACTTTTAGTTTTAGAGCTCATCCCACACGAGAAAAATGTCTGAGCGAACAATATCACTCCCAACAACAAAAAATTCATCTTGGAAACCTGTAACGAGAAAAATATATGTAATTACTCCTGTATTAAGAAGAAAACTTTTAATCACACAAAATAAAAATTTTTTCCCTCACTTCTTTCCCTCTTTTTCTTTTTTTTTTAAATTTCTTATGTGAGCCAATGGTACTATTGTCTCATCCGTGGGTTGGGATACGTTTTGAACTCTAAACCTATTGGCCGTTAATGTTTCCAAAATGTTAAATGGGCCTTCAAACTTAGGTGTTAGTTTATAATTGAGTCATTTATGTACATTTACCTGTATGTATACAGTATCACCCACGGTATATGTTTTAGTTGGCTTCGTTATTTTATCATGATTCCTTTTTATTATGATTTGTGATTCTTCTAAATTCTTTCGAAGGATATCATATCGACTTTTGCTTGCATTTATACATTTTTTTAAAGGATTTGATAGATTAGTTGTAGGCGTTAATACATGGAAAGGCGTTCTAACTGGGGTACCATACAATGCTTCACGCGGTGACATTTTAATTGATATATGATATGAATGATTCAGAGTACTCAGTGCCGCCGGTATTGCAATATCCCAGTTGGGGTCTGATCCCCCTAGTGTTACTCTTAATATATTTAAAACTTTTCTATTTGCCCTTTCCACTAGCCCATTCGACTCTGGGTGATATATCATGGTATTTATTTTCTTTATGCTAAGGAATTCACACAATGAGGTAAGAAAGTGATTATTAAATTCACCACCCGAGTCTGAGATTATCATGTGTGGAATTCCATGTTTACAAAGGTAACACTCGTAAAACTTCCTAGCGCATTCAATCGCAGTTTTAGTTTTAAGCGCTATTAGTTCTGTATATCGAGTTAAAGCATCTATAATTAATAAGAGGTGCTTATTTCCTCTGTCTGACTCGTAAAATCCTGTTAACAAATCTAAATGTATTCTTTCAAAGGGTTGATTGGGCACGGGATAAGCCCCTAGGCTGACAGGTGTCTTCGTATGCCCTTTGTTTTCCTGACATGTGCGACAATTAGCGATGTGTCTTTTTATATTTGTAAGCATCGCATGCCAATAAAACAATGATTTGGCTTTCTGTGACATTAATGAGAACCCCGGGTGTCCATGTAATGGATTTGAATGCAACCAATTCAGGACAGTGGGAATAAGTGAGATTGGTACTACTACCTGGTCGTTAGTTACATGTGGTGTATTGCGGGTTTTCCTTGTCACGGTCCTACACAGAATATTATCTTTGATTATATAATTCTGCTGCCTATACTTTATATATCCCTTTTCCTTATGATTGCATTTCAAAGCATTTATAATTGTTTCTATTTTCTGATCTTTTCTTTGCTCAGTCTGTAATAATTCAGCGCTCCAGCCTAAATCTTCTTGTTCAGATATCGTTTTAACAATAGGCATGGATGTTGATATATCTATTAATATACAAGATGACACAGGATTGCGTGATAATGCATCCGCAATGATATTTGCTTTCCCAGGTAAATACCCGATTCTTGCGCCAAAATCTTGAATGATCAAATGCCACCGAGTTCGTTTAGGGCTGTGGTTGAAACCTTTAAAGAACTCGGTTAGTGGTTTATGGTCAGTAAGAACCTTAACGGGATAACCGTAAATTATGAACTTAAAATGCACTAGTGAATTAACAATAGTTGGCTTCTTTATTTTATCATGATTCCTTTTTATTATGATTTGTGATTCTTCTAAATTCTTTCGAAAGATATCATATCGACTTTTCCTTGTCTATTACTGCATACTTACTTTCGGAAGTTCTCAATTTTCGAGAATAAAAAGCTATCGGGAAAAATTGTTTATCATATTGCTGAAGCAATACCCCTCCTACTCCTAAGTCTGAGGCGTCTGTTGCAATAAAGAATTCCTTACCGAAGTCAGGAAATTTTAAGATAGGAGAACTACACAGTTCATCTTTCAAGGTATTAAACGCCTGTTGATGATGCTCAGACCATATGAAATCTACGCCCTTCTTCGTAAGATCAGTTAAAGGAGCGGTTATTATTGAATAGTTGCGTATAAAACGCCTGTAATATCCACTACAACCCAGAAATTGCTGTATTCCCTTGACATTAGTAGGTATGGGAAAATTACGTATAGCCAACACCTTATCATGGACTACTTTAAGACCTTGGCTTGACACCATGAAACCCAAATATACCAATTCTGTTTTGAAAAATTCACACTTACTAATCTTTACCCTTAAGTTATGTTGTCTTAATCTCTGTAGTACTAATTCTAACTTACGTAGATGTTCTTCTAAGGTGTTGGAAAAGATTACAAGATCATCCATATAGGCATGCAATATATCCCCTAACAAGTCTCCAAACACTATGTTAATCATTCTTGTAAATGTTATAGGAGCACAACGTAAACCAAAAGGCATCCGTAAAAACTCATAATGTCCCCTGGCTGTGCTGAAGGCTGTGTATGGGATACTATCTTCTTCTAATGATATCTGGTGAAAGCCTTTAAGTAAGTCCAAACTGGTAAAATATTTATTCTGACCTAACAAAGACAAAATATCGTCAGTACATGGTACTGGGAATCAATCAGGGATCGTCTCCTCGTTTAGACGACGGAAGTCGACGCAGATACGCCATGTTCGATCTTTTTTCGGTACAACTATTAATGGAAAATTATAAGGGCTGTTTGATTTCCTAATGACTCCTTCTTCTAGCATTTTAGCTACTTCATTATTTTTTTCCATTCTGGAATTTCATAGGGAGTCTGTACGAGGGTACATAGATAATTTTCTGCTTGTCCTTTAACCATATTTGATGCTCGATCACATCTGTTTTTCCTAAGGATCCATCTGTAGTGGAAAAAACATCATGATATTTAGTTAAAAGTCCAAAAATTTCATGCTGAATTTCTTCGTCTTGAATGTCTTTATTGATTTTATTTTTAATAGATTGCAAAAGGGATTCATCCGCAACTGATTGTGAGTGATTGATTTCAGCAACGGTAAGAATACGATGTTTATAAACTTCTACATCCAAGATATGTTGATTTTTGTGAATTACTAAAGTGGTATTTTAATGATTACAGACTTCAATATTACATTGTTGATGTGAGCCTACTGTATAAATAGCTTGTGTGACAGACAATCCGTTAGTTTTCAAAGTGTCGGAAAGGATTAATATTTCAGATCCCGGTAATGTTTTCTTTATTTGCACTATTAAATTCGAAGGTACGTTTGGCTCGATAGATTGCGTGCAAGATGATATTACGGGTGAACGAGAATTCTGCTGGGTCGCGTATATTATTTCTTTATTAGTGAGACAAGTTATTGGTTCTTCAACGTACGTTACGGTTACATTTGTCGTCTCCTTTTTATCCAAAACTGATTTTAAGGTATTTAAAGACTTATAGAATTTCCCTTTGATATACATGCCGTGCTTGGCAGGGGCTAAGATAATGTTTTGATTTCCCATAGATGGGTATCCTATAATTACAGCTGGATACATATCAATGTTTTGTACAACAACAAATGTATCGGCAAAGGTGCGTTTACCGACTTTGAATTGAACATGAGTTATGCCTATGACATTTAATTCATTATTTCCTATACCCGAGAGTCTAACTCCGGATTTTTCAATCGGAAAGTTCGAAAACAACAAATGATGTGTCTTCAAATCCATGATATTACGTGGACTACCAGAGTCAAAAAATAACGTAAAGGATTTGTGTTCTAAATTTACAGTATATAAGGTTGGTCGTAACTCATTTTGGCTTATTATTGTATGAATTCGTTGCAAATCTACGGGAGCATGCACTGTTTTACTTAATTCGGCCGTGTGTTTCATAGGAAAATCTATTGCCTCACAATTATCTGATAAAACATTAAATTGATTATTCAATACTATTGATGTTGACATGAATGACCTTGACCCAACATCACTCTCTTCCCCACTGGAGTTAACTATGTGGTATTTGCTATGCTCTGCACATTCTGAAAATTAGTCTGACCTTGCGAGGTCTGGTTTGACGACCCAGGCTCAGCGATATTCGAAGAAGTGTTTGTTTGCTTCGGACTCTGAACTGCATTGACATTTGGTTGTTTCTTCTTATTGTTAAAATGAGGATTTTTCTTTTGATTTCCATATGGAACTGACTGTGGAATTGACTGTGTATTTCTGGGATTCTGTTGTGTCTTACGCGAGTAACATTGATTGTATGAATGTGTCGAACTATTATGTATCGAGCAGAATTTCGTTCTGCAGTCCGAGCTTAAGTGACCTTGACGTTTGCAATTATAACAGGTCATTCCCGCTACTTGACTATTATTAACTACGTTCACTGTTTGTGGCTTTGTTTCATTCTTTGCAAAAACTTGAGTTAACACGGGATCGAGATCTGGACACTTAGACATGTGTTTTTTTATCTGTTTATATACATCCAATTCCGTACTTGCAGGCGTTAACTTTTTATCAAAACACCGCACTAAAGCTTCAGGCAACATAAGTGTCATGCAAGTTAAATACATTAATCGTAAATAATCTTTCACGGAGATGTTATCTCTAGTAACCCAATTGGAATTACCTAAAATATCCTGATATTCATTAAGCCTATCAGCTATGAGAGCTGCTCTCTCAATAACATTAAGCCGATTCATAGTGGCTTGATTAAGTGTATTTCTTAACGTTAATACTACATCCAAGGCTTCTTCACCCCCATAGACAGCGCGTAACCTAACTTTGAAATCATCCCAGGTAACTGCTTCTTGAAATAAAACACCTCTTAAATACGCACTCGCATCCCCCTTAGAAAAAAACTATAAAACTTTTAGCTTCTTGTAATTGTACAAAAGGGTCTACGATTTGTTTGGCATTTAAATGGGCATCGACGGATGAAATCCATGACTCCACATTTTGAGGCAAGAACCCATTAACTCGACCCTGAAAAGGAAGGATTGCAGACCTGGCATTTACAAGCGTCACAATTGGGAGGGGATTAATCTGTCCTACGCCACTAGGTCCAGGAGTGGGGCTTACAGGGGGCGTCATGACTGCTGTATTTCTTTTCCTATCTCTTCGACCCCTTGCAATTCTATCAAAATATCTATATGAATACAGACGTCCACTGCGTAAACACATAAGTACCCACTGACAAAGATTACAATAAAATTCCCCAAAACAATGTTACTAATCCCAAGACATTTCCCGAGAATTTCTGAAAGAAAACGGAACACAAAGATATTTCCCGTAAATTTCTGAAAGAAAAAGGAATTAGCACAAAGAGAGAAAAAATTCTAGATGAGAATTCGGAGTTGAACACAGTTTCCTTTAATGAAAGGAAAATAAAAGATTAGAAAACCACTCACCCCAGTAATAATCGACTAACGACTCGTGATAACTACACTTCACTGCCCAAACTGGAATGAATTTGAAAATTGTACTTAGCTTATATATGGTTCTGTGTGATGTCGTCATATCCTCTCTCTCTCTTGATGTTTGTTAGCGATGTATCGTCCGAGTTTCCGTTGAATGTAGTGCTTCCTGGATATGTTTTGTAAGCGTTGAACGTCAGTCCTTGGGTTTCCTAGGATGTTGATTGAAGATCCAGTTCATCAGTTTGTATGTATAACATTCATCAAATGTTGTAGACTTCGATGGACTATGTTACTTAGTCAAAATTGTAGATTCATTAACGTTGACTTCTTAAAGATCTTTCTCTGGTTTTTACAGCTTTATTTTTGATTTCTTGAAGATCTTCCTCTAATTCTTAGAGTATTATTATTATTAATTTCTTGAAGATCTTTCTCTGGTTCTTAGAGTTTAAGCGCTGCCACCATTTATTAGTGTGCTATTGTTATAAGCACACATTGAGTATGTATTGTTTGAGATGTTAAGTCTTAAAATAAAGTTCATCTTTGTAACTTTAAAATCGTTTACTCTCTAAAAACAACAGTGTTAAACATCTCCATCACAGGAGTGTAGCTGGTTTGGTCGGATGACCAATTCAGGTAAAGTATAGATATGAACTGCCTAAAATTATCGATATCACAGATATCGTATGCTTAGTTGTCTCAGCATTTAAACACAATATGGAAACTTTACATTCTTTCTCGGAAGACACCTGCATCCTGTGACGACACAATCTTTCACACGGTATGCATTGGTGTTGACGTTTCAGAAAAATGTTACATTGCCGAGGGATGCAAAGTACATCCTGTTATGATTTTATATGACTACAGCAAATCTCACGCTAGCATCTTCATCCACAATGCCATATTACGTCATGTGTTTTAAACATGTAATAATTAACCATTTCATTTATTACAGATGTACTTTCTTTAACACGGTTGTCACTTATTGTTGTACAAAAGAACCATTTCCAATTACCATTATACTTCACTTCCAAAATTTATTTTATCTAAGTAGATGGCGGGTATAATGTATCCGTAGGATTTATAACATTTCTAGAGTTGACTTGCAGATTGCTAGGCATAGAAAGGAGGAGGAACGGAGCAGAAAGAACTAGAACAGCCTCGTCTACTTTCTCTTCTTTTATGTTGGAGGAGGAGCGATGATGCTTCCTTTACATTTTGAGCTGTCAGTCAACCAATCTTAAGGAAGAGCTGCAATGTAAAAAAAAAAAAAAAGAAAAAAAAAAAAAAAAAAAATACAAGCAGCCAATTATTAGATAATATGTGGGGTTTCATGCTATTCGATTACTGAAAATAATGCTCATTTTCGTCATCATATATTCAGTTATCCATTATCTATGTATACTGATGTATATAGACATAAATATTTCACCAAAATTGATATTAGTATATAATATCTGATGCATCTCAAATATAACTAAGACTATGTTGTGTATGTTTATTGTCTTATTTGCTGACTGCAAAGTTTCTTATATAGCGAACCTAAAATCCATTTATCGCAAGTTATATTGACAGTATTTCACACGAAATGGAAGGTTAAATGCATGAAGTGTTGGTATACAAAGTTATAGTTCCGCAAATTATCTCTTTGGGCATCGGGCGAATTACACCCCATTCCTTACGTATTCAGTCACCACTGCACACTTGTCTGACAATGACAGACAGGTGTACAGTAGGTCTTATCAACGAAAACGCAATTTATAGTGACTGGCACACAAACTTCGGCAATGGTTCGTTAAATAACATTTCTAAACTATTAATCCCTTTCAGTTACGATAATTGTCCAATTAATAATTTGGAAGATATTTTAACTGAAACTTCTCATGAGAAAGGAAAATCGTAACCTAATAAAAACCTTGTCAACATTTACGAAACGTGAACAGAATAGGATAATGGCCGAGTATCAATTGAACCTATTTCATTACCGTATACACTAATTACCAGAGAGATTATCTCGTGCAATGAAAACATTGCTCTCCTATGCTTTTATTTACTTATTTATTCATTATTTATTGACATAAAAATTTCATGGTTTCATTATGTGAATAAATGTTTAGCAAAAATTATCATTTATCTCTGGGTTACTAAATACTTTCCATAGTAAGTAACAAAGTCATATTAATTAATGCAATATTACATTTCAGGAAAGAGGATGTTGTTTCATTTGCTACAGCGATCTTAATAAACTATCATCTTTTCTTTCAGTAAAATGGGGTCTAAAGTTTTAAAGAAAATAGTTCCAGAATACCTTTCCAGTTAAAAATGCAAGTTTGTAATTACACTTGGGGAAGCTGGGTAAAAAATCATTTGTTTCATTTCAAACTGGGATTATTGTTTTGGAGAGAGAGAGAGAGAGAGAGAGAGAGAGAGAGAGAGAGAGAGAGAGAGAGAGAGATGTGGTTATAAGTCTAGACAAACTATCGTAGCAATTAATGCTCATCAATAAAGGAGACTTTTAATAAACTCCGAACAGTATGTCCCCACAGACATATTACAATGCATATAGGAAAACGTCTATTCCCCGGTAAATTTTTGTTGACTCTTTGGCAGGAAGAATTGATGACTTTATTGTCCAAAGCGATCCTGCTCCATTACCCTTGGAATTAATGAATATCGCATTTTATAACTGTAACGAATTGCGTTAGAGATGAAAGAGGGGAATAATTCTCATTCAGACCACGGGCCTCGGCAGGACATTCAATAGAGTAGAAACAACTCAATAACTCTATTCAGTTGTTGGGTGCTGCATATTAATCTTATATTTCTCAAATGTGTTTCCATGCAAAAAATACCTATTACTTCTCTTTGATATTTGATTATTTTACTTTCCTGTATATATGCATGCAAACACAATATCTCATACGCTCACCTGAACTCACACATACAGTATACACACAAAACCTTATACAGATAAATACACACATTTTATATATATATATATATATATATATATATATATATATATATATATATATATATATATATATATATATATATATATATATATATATATATATATGTGTGTGTGTATACATATATATATATATATATATATATATATATATATATATATATATATATATATATATATATATATATATATATATATATATATATATATACTGTATATATATATATGTATGTATATATATATATATATATATATATATATGTATATATATATATACATACATATATATATATATATATATATATATATATATATATATATATATATATATATGTGTGTGTGTGTGTGTGTGTGTGGAATCAATTTATATTATAATGAAAGGTATTTTCACTTTTAGAAAGCTTTGTATTCACTAGAAAGACGATTGAAATCAGGAACTTCAATATCTTGGATAATCTTATAACAACCAAAACTTAGGGAACATCTCTCCCATCATCAGGACTAAAACGCAAATATTAACACAAATCAATAACACTAATCTCTTGAATATTATTATTATTATTATTATTATTATTATTATTATTATTATTATTATTATTATATCCGGCCAGCTTACAACCCTAGTTGGAAAAGCAGGACGCTATAAGCCCCAGAGCTCCAACAAGGAAAATAGCTCAGTGAGGCAAGGAAATAAGTTAATATACTACAAGAAAACTTTAAGAATGATAACAACATTAAAATAAATCTATCATATATAAACTATAAAACTTCAAATAACAAAAGGAACCGAAATAGGATAGAATAGGGTGCTCGAGTGTATCCTCAAGCAAGAGAACTCTACCCAAGACAGTGGAAGGTCATGGTACAGAGGATAGGGCACTACTCAAGAATAGGGAACAATGGTTTAATTTTGGAGTGTCCTTCTCCTAGAAGAGCCGCTTGCCACAGCTAAAGAGTCTCTTCTACCCTTACCGAGAGAAGAGTACCCCCTGAACAATTACATTGCAGTCGTTAACCCCTTCAGTGAAGAAGAATTGTTTGGCAATCTCATTGTTTTCAGGTGTATGAGGTCAGAGAAGAATGTGGAAAGAATAATGAGCCATAACCAGAGAGAGGGATCCAGTGTAATACTTTCTAGCCAGTCAAAGGACGCCATAACTCCCCAGCGGTAGTATCACAATGGGTGGCTGGTGCCCTGGCCAACCTACTACCTACTAGTATTCTGCAAGAATCATAACAACTGTAGTTATGATTCTATCAAAATAAACTGAATCTGACTATTTAACAGATTAGTGTCGATTAAATTTGTGTTTATGCTCATGTTTCAGACCTGATTATGGGAAAGATGGGTTTCTCGAAAGCTTGTTGGTAATGAATGCAGTCATAAATGTTTATGTTTCAGTATTCAATTGCCCTTCTATTTTTCATATGGGTGATTTCAAAACTCACCACCCAGAGTGGTTAAATTCTGTGTCTCCTACTGATCGCAATGGCTTAAGGGTTTTAGACTTTGTCCCTGAATCTGGCTGTGTAGAGGCTACTTTGTAACTACTTGGACCTTGTATAAACCGACTCCCCTATCCTTATAACAAGTAAGGTTGGTTTTCCACTTGGGATATCTGATATTGCCTTGATTTCATTAGAGGTGAGGACTGAGCAGCCTGTCCTTGATGTATCATACTTCCTTGGTATCGTACTCATGTAAGATTTATATATCTCAAGCAGACTGGAATGGCATTTTGAGTGATTTTTGGGGGACTTGAATTGGTCACAATTATATATACGTGTTGATCCTGTTGTTTCTTTGAATGAGAATGTAGTTAACATTATTAGTAGGTGTATCCCTTCTCGAGTGCTAAGGTACCGATTAAAAGACTAACCATGGTTCAATGATGATTATAGACGTGCTTATTTGGAGAAGCAGGAGGCCTATCATGTTTAGAAAGGTAACAGATCAGATTTGACTTTGAATAACTATACTCAGCTTAGAGCTTTTGCTCAGAGAGTTTATGCTTCTAATCAATAGGAATACAATTTAACCATAAAAGAAACTCTTCCTGGTACAACCCAGGAACATAGTAGTGGGCTACCATTAAATCTACACTCTTTAGTGTAGATGCAACAGTTCCTCCTTTACTTGAACCAGATGGTTCTGTCACTCACTGTCCACAGGAAAAGGCAACCCTTATGGCTGATTTGTCTGATAGTAAGCATAATAATAAGAGCATTGATCTTCCCCATTCCCGTTTTCCTGAGTCTGAACCAACTAGTTTAGATTTTCGATCTCATTAAATTAAAGCTCTCTTAATGGACCTTGATGCTCATGGAGGTTTAGACCAAAATGGTATTTTTCCTTTGTTTTTTATAAAGACTGCAGATTTCTTAGCTACGAAGTTATCTGTAAATTTGTGCAAGTTACCAAAAAAGAGCTTTTATCACCTGTAAGGGAATCGGTAATGTTACTCCATTATGTGAATGTATTTGTGGTAGCTCAAATCTAACTGATTACTACTTCATTTACATAACTCCCATATTATCTATATTACTGAAATTACCAAACATTTTTTTTTCTCCCAAGAGGTTAACTATGGCACTGTAACTGTTCAGTAGCTGCTTTCCTCTTGGTAATTGTAAAGGAGACTCTCTAGCTATCGCAAGCAGCTCTTCTAGTCGAAGGACAGTCCGAAACCAAACCATTGTTCTTTATTCTTGGTCAGTGCCATAGCCTCTGTACCTTGATCTTCCACTTTCCTGGGTTAGAGATATCTTGCTTGAGGGTACACTTGAGCACACTATTCTATCTTGATTTTTTCTTCCTCTTGTTATTTTGAAGTTTTTATCCGATAGTTATTTTCAAGATTTATAGCTCATGTATGAAATATTAATTTCAATATTATTATTGTTCTTAAACTTCTCTTGTAGTTTTTCCTTATTTCCTTTCCCAACTTGGCTATTTTCCCTGTCGGAGACCTTGGGCTTATAGCATCCTGCTTATCCAACTAGGGTTGTAGCTTGGCAAGTAATAATAATAATAATAATAATAATAATAATAATAATAATAATAATAATGTTTCTTTAACACTGTATCACTCAACATTTTAGGTGTGATTCATGAAAAAAAATTCACTTTTGAGAAACACCTTCGGTCTGTGTCTCATTCAGATAAAAAAAAAAAAAAAAAAAAAAAAAAAAAAAAAAAAAAAAAAAAAAAAAAAACCGGTTTATTGTAACATTTTCGGTGATCAATCTATTCTAAGGAAGTGTTTTAATTCTTTTATTCTACATTGTTTCGAGTATTGTTCTCTCCTGTCTGGTCTTCAGCTGCTGCTTCTCATTGTAATTTGTTGGACAAAAACTTACGGTCTATTAAATTTTCTTTTCCTGATCGGTGGCACCATAATTTAATTAGTTCGTTATGCATGTTGCATAAGATTTGTCATAATTCGGACCATTGTTTGCTTCATATCTCCCCGGAAAGTACCATGCGGTTCTTAATACTAGGTATACAGTTAATGTAATAGTCAGGCCTATTCCATCATGAGGTTTAATACTACACAGTATTCTAGAGGTTTTATTCCAGCTGTGACTAATTTCTGTAATGATCTTCCTAACTGGGTAGTAGAATCGGCAAAAGCTCAAAAGTTAAAATTTGTAGCAAATGTTTTTATGTTAAACAGGCTTTAATTATGAAAGATTTCGTTTTATTGTTGTTACTCCTATTGAAATAAAAAAATAAACTTTTCGTTACTTCTCATTTAGTCCTTTCCTACCTGGGCTATTTTTCTTTGTTGAAGCCCTTGAGCTTATAGCATCCTGCTTCTCTAACGAGGTTTTAGCTTAGCTAATAATAATAATAATAATAATAATAATAATAATAATAATAATAATAATAATAATAATAATAATAATAACAACAACAGTATTATAGGAGTTTTATTCCAGCTGTGACTAAGTTTTGGAATGATCTTCCTAATCGGGTAGTGGAATCTGTGGAAGTTCAAAAGTTCAAATTTGTAGCAAATGCTTTTATGTTAATCAAATAGGCTGACATAAGTTTTATGCATTATTTATGAAAGATTTTTTTTTTTACTCTTCTTAAAATATATAAATTTAATTATTCATTACTTCTCATATAGTTTATCTACTTATTTCCTTTTCTCGCTGGGCTATTTTTCCCTGTTGGAGCCATTGAGCTTGTAGCATCCTGCTTTTCTAACTAGGGTTGTAGCTTAGCTAATAATAATAATAATAATAAAAACAATAATAATAATAATAATAATAATATTAATAATAATAATAATATTATACCCTCTGTCTGGTCATAGTACGATGCAAAAAGGACCAAATGTTGAAATACCTTAACTCTGTAGTAGGGATTAAAGTAAAATATAAATTGTAATAATGTAACCACCTGCTTTGCGCAGTGACAACTTCTTTGGCTAACAAGAAGACAGTGAATGATTATATCCTATGTCATTCCTATTGCGTTCTACTATATTGAGGACAATTACTACTTGGTTGGTTTAATGTTTGATATCCTTGCCGTACAAGAGCCTTTATCCCTGCTGCTTACCTGCAAATATATGTATAATTAGTACTGAATATTCTATCCCATACGATGTTGCCGACTCTTGTTGTAATAGTCATCAGTATTATAAAATATTCAATATTTGCATATGCACATTAGAGGTTCTACTGAGTAAATTCTTATGTCATGCAGTAAACACATAATTGTATAATCGATTAAATAGAGCAAATGACAATCAATACAAAAGGCTCTGATCTCATTACTATACATGAACTTTTAGAGTTGTATTGAGGTACGTAAGAAACATTATTGACACTTACATTACATAATTAAAGTCGAAAACGTTCGAATGATGTAATGTGCAATAATGTTGCCCTAGATACACGTAGCGTTATCGCCTTCTATCACTTTACACACAAATACATAATAGACTCCTCCCTCTTTACTTGACTTGGTACAAAACTTTAAAATTTAATCTCTCAAGGGGCTTTCCTTTATTTATCTTATTGGAAGTATCCTAACATTATTCTGACCTGGTGTAAGAACGATATCTGAATCTACATTGGGTGGTCAAGATTCTTGGCGAATAATTGGTTCATTTGATTCAATTATCTTTGGAAAGGTTTCCTCTCTAACATTTGATTCATGATTAATGGTTGTAATTGATGAACATGATGTTTTAAAAATTTCCACCAGATGGAACATCAAAATGTAGATATATCCTCTTGACGATCTCTCTGAGTACATACTTACATTTCTGAGGTATTGTACGATTTTACTATGTTATGAGATAAAGGGGAAAATTTCTTACCTTTAGAAGATTTCCACTTGTTTATAACGTCTCTGTTTAAATTGACTTTGTAAACTTGAGAACATTAAATCTTATTCACAAATATTGTCCTCCCCATCGACAAATTTGATGTGCCACACCTGTTGTGCTGTGCTCTGTTCTTCTAAATGACATTAAGAACTTTGATACAGGAAAAATATATTACCCAAATTCTTTCTGGCAGACCACGTGTTGCAAAAATTGACATTAAGTGTTTTTATCGTAGCATTAGTAGCAGTTGTCTTCATTAGAATTACTTCTAGTCATTACTGTATAAATTCACTACTTTGTAAAATAAGTAACATAAACAAGAACCATCAGAGATTTCTGACAATCGCGAAAGGTTAACGGAGTCGTCCATGGCCTAAGATCTATCTGTGGTGTAATTTTCGTTAAAATCCATCAATTTGTTTCGACATTATCTTTTAAATGGCAAAATATGCAAATACGGATCTAGATTCAATAATTTTCTCCTTAATCTCTGCATGACAGCTAATCATTTTTTGTTCTCCATTGAAAGCACTGCAAGTGTTTAGTCTTTATGAATTCGTAGAGCTTGATAGAAAAGTTTGTATTGTTTCCAGTGTTGGAAAGCTGCGTTCCGCCTCCGCTGTAATCATGGGATTGTCAAAAAAAAAAAAAAAAAAAAAAAAAAATGTTAAAAAGCGAAAAAATTAAAAATAGAAAAGCTGGCAGTTGGATAAGAATCAAATTCTAAACTTCATCACAATCAAGAATATGGTGGGCTACGCCGTTTTCTAGCACAACACACGGCATAGAAAAATAACTATCTTCCGCAGAAACACCAAGGTTAACACTACGGGAGCTACAGTACTCTCTCTCTCTCTCTCTCTCTCTCTCTCTCTCTCTCTCTCTCTCTCTCTCTCTCTCTCTCTCTCTCTCAGCCTTGTGTCCAACTTCCTGTACAGCCAAACACCAAGCAGCTGGAAATGTGAAATTGACAGTTTCATAAAAATTTATATATATATATATATATATATATATATATATATATATATATATATATATATATATATATATATATATATACTGGAGGACAGCTACGGACATCAGACTTAAGAAATGTATATTTTACAAGTATATAGCAAGAACTAAGGGAAAAATATCATTATATTGAATGTTATCAAAAGGGAATAGGTGCTGCTGCATTGGCCACGGACCATTTGGTTTCATCACTAAAATAGTCTTTGCATTTTTGCCGTACCTGTTTTGTCTTCCAATACTTCCTTGAACTCTGGTGAAAGGTTATCCCAAGAAATTTCATTGTTGTGTCTATCTTGTTTGCCAATACCCTTCAAAGCGTTTTGCCTATATAATTTAAGATACTGTAGCCAATCTAAACCAAGTAATGATTCTCCCTTACCTTTAACTACTATTAATGGCCTTCTGTCTAATTTATGCTCTTTATGCTGTACTTCTACTTGTGATTCACCTATTACCTGAATATTGAAGCCATTATAACATTTCAAAACCCTATTTGTACCTTCTATGAACAAATTAGGAATAGACTTCACTATTTTCTCAGACATAAAAGATATATCCTCTGCTGTATCAACTTGAATTACAATTGGTTTACCATAAATCCATCACCTCTACCATGTTATATTTCTTTGCACCTTTGTTGACAAAATTTGTGTGAAATGCAAAATCAGTTTTTAGACCTATCTTTATCATCGTCCGCATTTTCTACAATTTCCTTTTCTAGTATCAGCTGCAGCATTAATTTTATTTGCACATTGTTTGGGGAACCAGCAGACATTTGTAAAGTGGCTCATCTTTTAACAATTTGGGTGCTTTTGTCCTGTCGTAGGGCATTTCTTTGATTTACATGTTAGTTGATTATTTTTACCACACATGTAACACGATGGTTTTTCATGTTGTTTCTGTGCAGGTTACAGTTACGATTGTTATTCATGAACATCACGGTCAAGCAATTTCCTTTGACCATGCTTTAACACATTTCTTTACCGATTCTCATTAACTTTGACCGTATTTAACTTATTTTAGAATTTCCATTCTATTGCTTTTAGGACTACATATGTAAATTAGTCAATTTAATTTTTCTAAAGGTCGACATATGATTAATACTTCGTCTTGTATTAAATAATTTTGCAGCAATTGTTTTTCTTAGCTCCTTGGATTTACAGTGGACAATAATTAGGTTTATTATATCTTTTAACTCTGGAAAACCAAATGTATCATCTATTATTTTTAGCCTAGCTACAATTGTATCTAAAACTTCATGTGACCTTTGATATTTTTATATCGTAAATTCATACCTTTTAAAAACTTTGACCTGATAAGCAAAATATGTGGCAAGTTTCTTGATTGCAGTTTCACGTGTGTTATCTAATGGTTGTAAGGTCTTGGACTTCTCTACCTGCATTATGGAGTAGCAATGCTTTATTCTGTGTATCTTTAACACTACCTAACGATTCCAAAATCTTTGAAAAATCCTCAATCCAATCTTACCATCACGTTGCATCAGAATTTAGAATAATGCTGAATCGCTGTTTGTGCTCTATATCTAACACCATTTTTAATAGTTATACCTGAAGGTTAAGCTAACTGATCACGGAAGTCAAACTTTCAAAATAAGGTAAAATTAATTCTTATTTTCACTTTCTATGTTGGTTTAGGTCTTATTTCTTGGCCACTTTATGATTTTTCACTTTTTGTATCTTGTTGCACAAGTACCTACCTATCTACTTATTGATAAAACTTTACAGGCCTACCCAATTTCTTTTTACATAAAACAAAGATAATGACTCTTAAGAATGATTTTACTTATTTGTTGTGTAGTTACAAAGATTCTGGGTGCTTGAGCTCACCATCAGCGACGTTACCGGTGGGGATTGTAGTTCCTTTAGCCTAGACTAGACTTGTTGTTATTGGTCAATATTTTAGTCCGAGTTTATTCCTGGCTGAATCTGTAACTATAAACGAGACAGACTGGTCAATTGCGTGGTTTGCAAATTGGGCAGATCATTACCAAACAAACATTTTGAGGTGGCCATTTCACAGAAAGGTTTGGTTAGGATTATTTACAGCTGCAGTCTGTTTTGCATTTCAAAGCTTAAAACATTAATCCAGCTGTAGTCTGTTTTGCATTTCAAAGCTTAAAGAATGATCAAAAGTGACAAGTAGATAATGTCGAGAAAGGATGTTACCTTTATGAACACAAAAATGCTCCCCAAACAGTCACATACTCGATGCAATATTAAACAATTAGAGATTCCATGTAAACACCCAGGACGAAGCAGCCATTCTGAAGAAGTCATCGAGCAAGCCTCAAATTGACTAAGATGGGCATAGACAATATGTTTGTGGGGATCAAGGCCCTTGTTAAGATTATGGGGGAAATGAAAACTTACAAACCCTCTGCCCTGTATTCGATCCTGAATAGTGTTACTCCTGATAGTTTCAGCTAACTTGCCTAAGACTAACGAAATATTGGAGAAAATAAAAGTGTGTGCAATATTTGTATGAGGACAAAAGAGAGTGCAATATTTGTTGAGGAGGAGAAGAGCACGGAAGAAATATGCTCATTGATTGATTCCTTCCCATGGCAGGGCACAGGATTGAGCTGAAAATTTAATTTTATTTTATGGACAAAATATAGAGGTTAATCAAAAGAATATGAAAAAATAAAGATTTATTGACGCACTCAGCTCTAATGAATATTCTGTCCAAGTACCAAAAACATGGTCTCAAATGTCGTACAGGGGGTGACCGTGCTACGTACAGCTCGTTCAATGTCCTACAAACAATAATGAAGGAAAAACCCTTAACACATTTGTAATCAAATTATATGAGCAATATCTAATACACAATTTACAAGTCATACCTTAATATAATTATAGACGATATGAATGATTCACGCTTACATTTGGCAATTTGGACATTTTTTATGAGTAAGCATTATCCCAAAAAATGATTGAGGACTTAATTACGAACTTAGATTTAACCAGTATTAAATTATATATATATTTATGAAAAATACAAAGCGAATTATATTAGATAGAAAAATTCAATAGACATCTTTAAGAAAGGTTCAGCATTTTGGAAGTTTTCTTTCTGCTTTCTGATGCCGCCTTTCTTTTCGGTCTGGAAATAGACGAAGTATTGTTACAATCAGATTAATTATGTCAGGAAATCATTGATGTTTGCTGACAGATCAGGGATCAAGTTATTAACATGATATTTACAATTTTGTCTTGTACGCCCTTTAAATATAACGGTATGTGTCGTCTCACCAATCATTAGTAAATATGTTTTCCTCCAGCCAAAAGGGTAATTGTTGACTTTTGTGTTATCCTCCTTTATAAGGACAACATCACCTTCTTTTAAAGGGTGATGAAATATATGACGATACCTAGCCTTTCTATCAACCGCTTGACTTAAAAGGGTTTGCCTAAACACATGGTGATAAACCTCTAAAAGTTTATTCCTTACCTTTGCTAGATGATAACATTTGCTAGTCACAGGTATATCTGGGTTTGTCTTTATCACCGGGTAAAGATTGCAAATCTGGAATAAACTTCAATGAGGAAAGCTCATACTCTCTTATCAGTAATTCAGGAGTAACTAGTTCAGGAAGCTCCATTGTTTCACCATCTCGAAGAGATTCCTTGAAGCTAATGGGTCTCCAGTTTACTAAGTACACAACTTTTTGTACGATAAATTTAAGGTCAAAGTAATCGAGGATATTATTCGTTATACATCCAAAGAGAAGTCTTTTGATTGATTTTACACATATCTCTATAGGAGAGCCTAGCTGACTACATCCTTTGAAATAATGCTGAGAGGTCAAAGGTTTTACTCCCCGTTCCTCAAAATATAGCTGTGCGAGAGGATCTTTCAAAAATGTAGTTATAATGTTAACACCAGCAGCTAACTGTAACCCAAGACCGCTTACACAAAGCTGTGGTATACAAAATTCAAAACTTTGGAGAGAAAAGGCTCTAAGAAAATTGGAAACCGTAGGCGATTTAAAAATTTTTTTTTTTATTTATAGCACGAGACCAAGTGCAAGTAAAACACAGAAGCCAAACCTTTGAGTTTTCCTTTTAAGTTTTAATGTGAAAGGTCCTAAATAATCTATAAAGATATAACTACTCTAATTTAAATTTATAGGCCATGCAATAAACGCATTGCCTTAGAACTATCTTAGAACTTTGAATGATATAATGTCTTCCAAGCTCAGATAATACAGCATAGCATCCAGAATGAGCCAACCGATGATGAATATCAAGAATAATTAATTTAGTGAGATGACTATCCCTAGATAAGAGTATAGGATATCAATTTGATTCTTAAATTTACTTTTAACACTTAAAATACTATCATCATCAACAAACAAGTTAAACTGGGGAACAATATCAGGTATATTTTTAATAGCATTAGAGCCTTTAAAGAAAAATTCACAAACAGCTGGGAAATAAATCTTCTGATCAATTAAAATTAAACATTTAATGGATGAAGCGAAAAAAATTACAGGTCTCTTGAACAACACCCTGTATCCAAGCCTTACTTTTCTATTTGTTTATACATATGATACATCTACGATATAAGAATGCAATTCTACTTAAATCTGAAAATAGAGAAATATCCACCAAATAATTCATTCCTTTCAACGCAAATTCATTAGAAGTGTTAATAAAAATTTTAACTTTAAAATTTGCCTGCGGAATTGTAAAATTCATGTCTGGAATTATATTATTCGAATCTGGACCAGATAGGAAACAAGATCTTTCTAGTGTGACGGCCGAGAGAAAGGTTATGACTCAAAGGCAGGATGCAATCAACTGAGTAACTTTATTAAAGAACACTCTCCTTTATATACAAAACCTCAAGGCAAAAGGAAAATACATGTTCGAGAAAATTACAATGTTACATAGGCGACACACAGACATGTTTATTCTGGTTCTTTTTAGTGCGAGGGAAGAGCGCAGATACAAGCATAATATATACAAAATAATTTATGTACGATCGTGTGACACACGGTTGGTACACTAGCAATCTATAGGATGTGCATCTGGTTACCATGTCTGCTGGATTCTCTTTACCATTAATAAAACCAAATTCAACTGGAAATTTTTTGCATAGTTCTTGAATATTACAAATTCTATTCATTACAAAAGTAGAGCAATTATTCATCTTTTTGAGGTGAAGAGCCTGGGACTTTAACCATTGCAAAGCACAAGATGGATCGGAAAATAACCGTATTTTCGTAATATATTGGTTTTATGCATCTGGGACCAAAAATATCCAAGTAAAGAGATATGGCTTGCTCCACTCCAAGATTAATTGCATGAATTTCCAAAGATGGGATGGACTTAGTTTTTAACTGTGTATTGATTATACGATTTTTTGCATTAGCAAGAGAAAACTTACCAGGCTCGGCATTTAGTAAGTGAATGATGCAGCCATATATGTATCACATCTGGCGTCATTAAATACAATTATATGATACTCACCATCCCTCTGTCCCCAAAACCAAGAAACTTTCACAGGTGGTGATGCATTACACTACCTACATATATTTTTCTACTCTTTAATCTGTTGAAGGTTAAGAGATTGGTCGTAACTCAAACCTTTCTGGCATTGTAAATTATGCATATAGAGCATACACCTGTTAAACAATGGAAGATTGAAACCGAATATATCAAACTGTGGGGCTATGGACTTCAAAATTAGTCTCTCTGTATTACCTACTGGATGAAGGGGAATTGGTTTTGAATACATTTCATCAGAAAGTCTGTTCTACTCAAGGCCAAATAAATTATTTACTTCAGGAGTAGGAACTCCTGTTTTAGCATCTGTCACACTGTTAGCCAGTATCAGTAGTCATCAGTTGTTGAGTATCAAATTGGTAGGGTTTAAATATGTCTGTTAATTGTTGGTACACCCAAAACAAGTCATCAGAATTCATAATCGTAATGGCACCATAGTCCATAGACATCAAAGCATAAACATTTTTTTTTTTTTTTCAAATCGTCAAGTCTGGCATCATCACTGGAATTTAAAACTAAAATATAATACAATGAGGCCATCAAAGGAGAGGAACCGCAAATAAGTCCAAAAGAAAGTCTGCCATCCATGTAGGCTACCAAAGAATAATCCCCACACTTACATTCCGAAACCAAAAAACAACAACCTGGACCGGACATGTTCTTTGAGAGCCAACATATTAAAGGCTTTCTTCAAATAAAAAATAAAAATGTTCATATTAAACCTAACATTAAGAGAAGCAAAGGAAAGTTCTTGATTAAGCTAAGGCCTAGCATACTTACATTGGTTGTGGGATAGAGATAATATACTTAATGACTCCTGCAAAATAGAAAGAAAAACTATACGACACTTGCTCGTTTCCTTACTCATCTTAATAATAGGCATAAGAGGGAGAAATGAACAATTAGGATTTTTTGCCTTATGAAAATTGAAATCACAAATAGGCTCAATAATCTTAGACTTTAATTGTTCCTCTACATATTCATCTATTAATTGCAAGGCAATTATCTGACCCTGCAATTTCTTTAAATCAGATCTGAGGATAGCCTTGGAGAGGGATTCATTTCTAGATAGCAGGTGGGAAACTTTCCCATTCCAAAGTAAGGGTACAACCAAGCGTCCATTGATTTTCCTTTGAATTTTTCTAAAGGTATAGTCAACAAGTGTATTGTTTAGATCGGCAGATTCATCACTATATGTATTCTGGTCATAATTTAGATAAAATTTACTTTCGGACTCGAGAATTTGATCAGTTGCCTCCTTTAACTTTCTGTCTATCAGATTACCCTTTTCTGAAAGAACAGCAAATCAGGTATTCGTCAACATATCATTGAATTTATATATATCTCCATTGCTAAGCTCACTACATGTGGTAAGCAAATAAGAATGGCACAGAAAATGTGAGGACAAGAAATTATGTTTAACAACGGACTCCTGACCAATTAATGAATTAGAACTAAAATGTCCATTACACTCTAGACTTTTAAGGTTATTTAAAAGTCTATCAACAATCCCAGCAAGCATGATTCTAATAGGAGTTTCTAGGTACACAGATGGGTTGAAATTACTTAAAATTAAATCTCTGCCTAAAATACAATGAGAAAAATCTACATTCAATAGCAACCCTATATCATCAATGCTTTGTGAATGACTAATAATTTATCAGCAAATGCATAATCTTTGTTCTGTATGATACCCACTACCTGGCCAAAGGAAGGTAAATTCAATTGAAAATCAATCGAGGGCATAACAAGAGCAGAAATGAGAAATGTTACGTCTCCTAGCTTTATAGGTACCTCAACAACGCTAATGGAATATACCTTATGCCCATTAAAAAGTGAGCCTAATATTAGAAGTGACGGTTTTGAATCTATAGCTAGTAGCTAAATCATTGGATATAAAAGTATTTTGGGAACCTGAATCTTTAGGACCTCTATAAAGCTTGTTTTCACCATCTATGGTAAATGTAAAGGTAGGAAGGACTGACCCTGTGGTCATGTTTGGCAACACAGCAATACCACTACTTATAACTTTAGGAGAATCACCTTTAGGTTTAGTATCCTTATTTGGTTTCTCATGGCAGGGATAATCCATGTAAAACCGTGAACAAATGGAACAATGTCTACGAAATGTGAATTTAGAGACTTTGGTACTATGGCTGAAATTTTCATATTTTATGCACCCCCATGCAAATTCAGAAACTCAACTTTAGCAGAAGGGATAGAATACTTAAGAAAGTTAAAATGCAAATATTCTTTATCAGTAATACAAGCCTTTGTACAGAAATGGCAAATCTTTCCATAAGTAGTAGTCTTCCCAGGCAATGCATTAATTTTTTCTTTGACTTGGTTTAAGTGAACACTCTGCTTATCTTTAACTGCTATACTACCATTTGACTTACCCTGTTTATACTGCTCGCTAGCTATGAAAAAATGATCCATCAATTGCTTTAGGGATGGGTGAGTATTGTTTGTGAGCTGCACAAAATGATCTTTGAAACGATCGTCAAGAGCACTCCAAGCAAAACGCTTCATAATTTCATCAACATCAATCTCTAAAAGTTTAATATTCTCAACGATAGACCTAAGCTCAGCAATGAATATGAAAGAATCATCTTTTTTGAGTTGTAAAAAAGTTAACATCTTAATAGTAGAAGACTTGCATAATTCAAGGGAAGCAAAGACTTGAGTTAAACGATCTTTAGTATTGTTTATCTGCCTACAAAGAACCAAGCAAATATTTAGCCCGACCTTCAACCTGTTGCTTAAAAAGTAAAATCAAGTCTCTATTAGGGTAACTGAAGCTTGCAGTAGTTGTTTCAAACGCCTGAATAAAATTGAAGAAAATCTTCACCATCTTTGATTTTAAATTTTGGATGAGGAACTGGGGGTTGCCTTAAAAGACTTCTAGCTGTGTCCGTGTTTGATGGGGACAAAGGTGTACTACCATTAATAGTCATATCTAAAAAAGGCAATATGCTTGTAATTCTATCAGAGTAAAATTGACAAGGAAAGAGATCAGTTTCCATCGTGTCCCCTGAAAAATCATCAGTAAAATTTCAATGCTTGTATTTAAGAATCTAGCTCTGCTAAATTCTTCTTATACTCCAAAAGTAAATTTGTCTGCAAAATTTTAGCCGCGGCTTCAAAGGAGGGATAATCTGTCGAACGATTTTCGCACTCAGTAACCTTTTTACGAATTACTTCTCGCTGACCGACGAGAACCCTCAAATCAGACAGGTTTACCATTAATAAATGTAAACACCAATATACAAATGTCCAAATAGTTAAATCAAATACAGATACAATATGCAAAAAATATGCAACTTTTTAACAAATTAAAAGAAGTGCTATATAAATATCACTATCGTAAGCAAAATATCATGAGTGGCATGAAAATATATAAATTGCGAAATAAAAAGAACAATGAAAGCGAAAAAACAAATTACCAGCATCAAACTATAGGAATGAAAGAAATATAGTTGAAGAAATTAAAACCCCGGGAAGAAACCATTTTGCGGTGCGCAAATTATCCTAACAAGCTACTAAACCTAAAATGCTATATCCTGTCACGGTCGCCATGAGCTGAAAATGAAATGTTATTTTATGGACAAGATATAGTAGAGGTTAATCGAAAGAACATATAAAAATAAAGATTTATTGACGCACTCAGCCCTGATGAATATTCTGACCAAGTAGCAAAAACACAGTCTCAAAGGTCGTATAGGAGGTGACCCGTGCTACGTACAGCTCGTTCCAAGACCTATAAACAATAATGAACAAAAAACCACTAACACATTTGTGATAATCAAATTATATGCACAATATCTAATACACAATTCATACGTCATAACTTGAGAAATAATTATAGACAATATGAATGATTAAAAAATAAGATTTATGCTTAAATAAGGCAATTGGAACACATTTTTTATGGGTAAGCATTATCCCAAAAATGATTATAGACTCTCAATTACAAACTCCCCTCTCATTTTTGGAGACCCACTGATATGATCCTGGAACTTAGGCGTAAACATGAAGATCACAAAACGATGGCGACAGATACTTCCCAGTGATGGTGGCTTTTTTTGGGCTCAAGCCATGTCGTCGTGATGGAAGTTCCTTAACCCTGGAAAGGTACGGTGGGTCGTCCGCGACCCCGAGCGTAAAAAAAAAAGAGGTTTTTCTCATGTGACTCACCCCCGTGACTGAATTTGTGGGTGATCGATCTGCAGTAGGGGTCTCCCCTACACGCTCTAGTAGTGTCCAGATGTGCATTGCTGTAGCTGTACTCCTTCCCCGATTTCTGAGACGCGTCGGGGTCGAGCGCGACCGAGTTTACCCTTCTAAGGTAATTTGCATAATTATCAAAGTTATTACGTATTATGAAATTGTCGTAGAATGGTGCAACTTGTATAGGTTATCAGTTGTGGAAAGTCTTGGTGGATTGTTTGGCTACCATGTGCATGATTTTTTTTTTAGTTAAAATGTCGTTCATCACCACGAGGACCATTTTACCGCGACTGCCCCTTTTTCATTTTTTTTCATTTTTTTGCCAAGTCATTTTTCCGTAAGATATTGCCAAATAGTGTCGTAAAACTTTTGCTTTTTTAGTATTGGAAAGTGTGTCTAGATGATCTGGCTACCCATGCATGACTTTGTTTTTTGTTAGATACGACGTAGTTATTGGTATATTGGGTATTTAACTGCGGTTGCCAATTTCTGTTTTTTTTCAATATTTGTAAAAATTTACTACGTAGTAAGGAATTGCCGTATATTATTGATTTTTTTTTTCATGTTTATGTGTTAGAAAGTGTGCCTTGATGGTTGGGCTAACACGTGCATGTCTTTTTTTTTTTTTATCTGAGATGCCGTATATTAGAATGTTGGGCCTTTTACCGCGAGTGCCCCTTTTTCATTTTTTTTTCATTTTTTTGCCAAGTCATTTTTCCGTAAGATATTGCCAAATAGTGTCGTAAAACTTTTGCTTTTTTAGTGCTGGAAAGTGTGTCTAGATGATCGGTCTACCCATGCGTGACGTTGTTTTTGTCAGATACGACGTAGTTATTGGTATATTGGGTATTTAACTGCGGTTGCCAGTTTCTGTTTTCTTTCAATATTTGTAAAAATTTACTACGTAGTAAGGAATTGCCGTATATTATTGATTTTTTTTTTCATGTTTATGTGTTAGAAAGTGTGCCTTGATGGTTGGGCTAACACGTGCATGTCTTTTTTTTTTTATCTGAGATGCCGTATATTAGAATGTTGGGTATTTTTCCGCGAGTGCCCCTTTTTATTTGTTTTGCATTTTTTTGCTTAGTCATGTTACCATAAGGAATTGGCAAGTAGTGTCGCAAAACTTATATTTTTATAGTGTTGGAAAGTGTTTCTAGATGATCTGGCTACCCATGCCTATCTTTTTTTTTAGCCAGATATGGCGTATATATAGGTATGTGTTCGATTTTCCTATGATTGCCATTTTTTCGTTTTTTCCCATTTCTTTCAAAATTACTACGTACTAAGGAACTATCACAGAGTAATGATTCATTTATATGTTTATTTGTCGGAAAATGTACCTTGATGGTTTGCCTAGCACGTGGCTGAAATTTTTTTTTTTTTCTGAAATGCCGTATATTAGAATGGCCATTTTTCCGCGAGTGCCCCTTTTTATTTGTTTTGCATTTTTTTGCTTAGTCATGTTACCGTAAAGAATTGGCAAGTAGTGTCGCAAAACTTATAATTTTATAGTGTTGGAAAGTGTTTCTAGATGATCTGGCTACCCATGCCTATCATTTTTTTTAGCCAGATATGGCGTATATATATGTATGTGTTCGATTTTCCTGTGATTGCCATTTTTTCGTTTTTTCCCATTTCTTTCAAAATTACTACGTACTAAGGAACTATCACAGAGTAATGATTCATTTATATGTTTATTTGTCGGAAAATGTGCCTTGATGGTTTGCCTAGCACGTGGCTGAATTTTTTTTTTCTGAAATGCCGTATATTAGAATGTTAGGCATTTTTCCGCGAGTGCCCCGTTTTATTTGTTTTTGCATTTTTTTGCTTAGTCATGTTACCGTAAGGAATTGGCAAGTAGTGTCGCAAAACTTATATCTTTATAGTGTTGGAAAGTGTTTCTAGATGATCTGGCTACCCATGCCTATATTTTTTTTTAGCTAGATATGGCGTATATATAGGTATGTGTTCGATTTTCCGGTGATTGCCATTTTTTCGTTTTTTCCCATTTCTTTCAAAATTACCACGTACTAAGGAACTATCACAGAGTAATGATTCATTTAGATGTTTATTTGTCGGAAAATGTGCCTTGATGGTTTGCCTAGTACGTGGCTGAATTTTTTTTTTCTGAAATGCCGTATATTAGAATGTTGGCCATTTTTCCGCGAGTGCCCCTTTTTATTTGTTTTGCATTTTTTTGCTTAGTCATGTTACCGTAAGGAATTGGCAAGTAGTGTCGCAAAACTTGTATTTTTATAGTGTTGGAAAGTGTTTCTAGATGATTTGGCTACCCATGCCTATCTTTATTTTTAGCCAGATATGGCGTATATATAGGTATGTGTTCGATTTTCCTGCGATTGCCACTTTTTCGTTTTTTCCCATTTCTTTCAAAATTACTACGTGCTAAGGAACTATCACAGAGTAATGATTCCTCTAGATGTTTATTTGTCGGAAAATTTTGTTTACTTCTATTTTGATTGAATATCATCAAATTTTTTTAGCTAAAATATTATATTGTTTTACATTTTTTTTTTTCGATTTTATTTCCCTTCAAAAAATTTTTTTGGGTCAGAATTTTAATTTTATAGTCGTAAAATAATCGACAATTATCCAGCAACCCACCATACAATTTTTATGCATATCCAAGAATAATTAGATTAGTAAATAACACCTTCAAATTGACATACCCTTCCTACATTTCAAGTGGCAGATTAGGGAGTCTGAGTCAGTGTGGTTGGCGGCCATTTTGTGGACATATCCGAAGCGTAAGTTGCCCTATCTATACATATTCTTGTTCCCTATAGAATTTGTGATATTTTGGTATATTTTTACCTGCATAAATATCATATCATATATTAAATATATGTATTTTTTTACGAAATTTCAAAGTACTCAAAAAATTACCTTTAGATATGGCCCCTGATATAAATGTAATTTACAAAATAATGAAGATTTTTTTTACATATTTCTATTTTAGGATAACATATGTTTATTCCCCAAAAAAATTAGCCACTTCCTATTTCATTTGGGTACCCAAAAAAATTCATGAAATTTGGACAAATTTTTTTGGCCAAAAAAAGTTACCCTTTTTTTCTCATTTCAGATCTTCACTTCCATGGGTCTAACTTCATCCAAAATACATCAAGATGTGTCCTAAACATTCAAGAATCAATTCCTAAAAGGATTTGTGTATATATGTATAAACTGTTTTTTTATGAATATTTATGTAAGGTCTTTTTTTTCTACCTAATTTTTAAAAATATTCTTAATAAATAGTTTTTTCTGCAGATGAGTAGTATTTATCTTTACAGTTGTTTCAAGCATTCATTGAAGTTTTTTTTGGCAAAAGAAAAAAGGAGGTTACTGCAAAAACTGATTTTTCAAGAATTTTTTTTGGCGTCGGGGTCGAGCGCGTCCGAGTATACCCTTAAAGGGGTGTCCGAGGAGCGTACCTATCCAGGGTTAAAGTAGCTTCCTAAGGGATATATGTACTACAGTGATATTCCCAGAGAATTTTACCTTTAGGTATCCAGAATTCTAACTCCTGGCGCGAATATCCTTAAAATTTCTCCAAAGGATATCGCATAATATCAGCGGACGCATTCTTGACACGCCTCAATAGCAATCTGCACCCCAAACAGCGTTTTGGCTTCGAGGAGGAGGGTGGCAAAAGGAAGCCGTCCAAAGGCTCTCCCCGCTCTCGTAATACTATTGGGAATACAACAGCGCCATTCCCACTACGGCGGACATTCCTTTTTTTGTAGCGATCTCGCTCGGTGATAGTTCCTGGTGATCTAACTTTTCGATCGTTTTACAGGATTATTATGCTTTCTCCATCTTCTTCCGCCTCTGGAAAGTTGAGTATCGGGTCTTTACTATGAGTATATTTTAGCTCCTGTTTCACAATGAAATGGCGCCGTCGTTCGTTTGGCATGTGTTATTTAGATAGCAGAATGACTTCCAGTTTTAATAGCTTTATTTAATTATTTTAATTATTTAGCAATTTAGGCAATTATTCCTGTAAAGTTTTGATAATAGGCATAATTTTTGTTTCCCCCTTTTCTCTGTCGATCGTATGGTTAGAATTTCGGTGATTTAGGTAACTGAAATCTCGTATAGCCTAGGTAACCTTACCTAGACATTTTACTATACGTTCAGACTTTCCCCGGTTACCCATGTGTATTGTTTTCATTCAGTGGAGACTGATACCTCCTAGAATGTTATGAAACATTACACGTCTCTTCGGAGACTTAAGGGTAATCTCTTTCTCTCTGAGTGTAGCCTCAGGCTACAACCCTAATAGCCGCGCCTTGAATTTTATTCAGACATGGTTAACTTAGGGTTTGTCCTGCCTCTTCCCTTAACCGTTGGTTGTGGTATACCATCAGGTTTTGGGATTTAGTCAGAATCTCAGAGTATATGGTTTTATGTCGGCGACCTGCCGGCAGGGCGAATGGGTTGTAGGATACCATCATTCCCCTGCCGGCCAGGTGGCCGGCAATGGAGGTTAGCCCTCATTAGCCGCACTTGAAGTTATGGTAGGATACCATCTTCTCCTTGCGACTAAAAGACTAGTCCTATGCCACAGTTCTCTGGGCTGAAGAGTAATTTTCTTTAGCCTAGCATATGTGGCACTGGAACTCTGTCTCTTCTTTGTTGAGAGGAGGCGGCAGTGCCGCCATCCCCTTAACTGTGTCGGCAATCTCTGGGATGGAGAACTGATTCTCTCCTGTTCCCTGGGATTCTGCCGATACCAAAAAAGAGTTTCTTTTACAGGTGGTAGGACTGACAATTTTTGCCAGTTCTTTCACACTCGTTACAGGACCCTGTTCCCTATCCCTCTGTCCACTTTTGATGGCTGAGCCATTGTCTTTCTTTAGGCTGGCATCTTGCAACCTTACCTTTGCTGGTAGGTTGCCGGAGCCAGCCAGACTCCCTCTCTAGTCATGTCTTTGGCTGACGGCAGAGCATACTGCCGCCAACCACATCATCTGTCGGCAACTGTGGCTGCCGGCGACCATGAAGGCCGTGAGAGGGAAGTCCCTTCTGTTCCCAAGGTTCTTCAGTCCTCCCTTGAACTGCTGCTACAGGTTCTGTTGCCGGGGTACTGCCGGCCAAGCCGGCACAGATAGTGCTGACTCAGTTGGCAGCACGCCGACTGTACTGGTACTGCTGGACTTGCCGGCCGGCAGTGTATCGTCGGTACCTTGTCGGCAATAGTACTGTAGCTGCATGGAAGCCTGAATGGTACATTCTCCCCTTCTATTAGAAACTTCTTTCTGGAAAAAGGCAGTCAAATTAGACGTTTACATCCTTAATTACTGTATACATTCACAGAAAGGAGTAGCCTTTTTCCATGCTATCTCTCTCTCTCTCTCTCTCTCTAGCTAGCATGCCGGGTATGCCGGTAAGACCTAGCCATGCCGGTTACATGCCGGCTGAACTACTGTATATTTTATACAGGTAGCCAGTATATCTGCATTATAGAATATACTGCAGATAGAAAACTACTATATAGTTTACACTAGTAGTTATTTCCAATATATTTTGGATATCCAACACAGGCATTTGCTGAGCCCAATCCTATATTGAATGAATATGATTTCTTCAATATCCTGATTAGAAATCAGTATTAGGATTACCCTACAATATTAAACACTTCAAGGCAGGAGTAATACACTCCTAACCCTTAAAGGGTGGAGCCTTTTTCCTTGAGTCTCCCTGATCAGGAAACTCTATATTTTAATATAGTAGGAAGACTATAGCAAATAGGCTGAGTGGGATATACAAATATATGTCTTTATTTTCCTAGTCCAGCTGGCTTCATGCTGGATGGACCATACTCTCATATGCTACTATGAAGGCAGCATAATGACTAGACTACAATACATGATGTACAGTAGCCAGTAAATTGCAATATAGACTTACTGCAATTAGAAAACTACAGTACCATGATACAGTAGTATTTTCTGACATACCTTGGGTACCCTTGTACGAGCATTCTGCTGGTACCGTTCATATATTGAATGAATAGTTTTCTTCAATATTCTGATCTAGAATCAGTCATCCTGACCCCACAGTATTAACATTATTTTGGGACAGTGATTTGATACTTCTCTACCCCTAGGGGTAAGAGTCCTTCTACTTGGAGTTACTCTATAGAGAAATCTCCATGTAGTTAATACTGAGGGGAGGCAACAGCATTTGCTCACAGGGGTACACAAGTATGTATCTCCTACTATCCCTTTATAGCTTACTATCCTAAGCTACTTTATTGTAAAGGACATTTGCATGTGATTGTCAAGGAGATAATCCATTGTATACTCATTTGGTTTTCCTTTCTTTACAGGAGGAACACCAGATACCTTGTGCTGCAGTCCTCTGCAAGGCCAAGAGTAAGTATTTTTACAGTCATAATACTTGCAGGTTTCATGCCCCCTGCAATATTATTTCCGGATCCCTACATTATTGGAACCCACAGGTTTGCAATATATGTCGGACATTAATGTCCGAAGGTTTTGAAAATCCCAAGTCTACAGAGACTAGGGATACAGCTCAATGTAAATTACGCAACTGGGTGAGAGGCTTCCAAAAGATCTCTCCGGGACCTTTCCTACCTAATGATAGGATGCGTAAGCTACTATTTCTGGAAGCAAGTGAGGAAACAGTAGTGCCTCAGGAGCTAACCACATCCCCTGATGGCCAGAAAACCTTTGTGATTAAGGGCAAAAAATGCCCCAAGGTAGAAGAGGAAAATGTTGCGTCGGAATTTCCTCCGCCAGTGCCGGCTTTAGAGCCATCGATGTCGACATCTTCGTCTTCTACCCCTAATTTGGATAATGTGGTACAATTATGTATCCAACTAAAGAATCAAATAGAGAGCTTTCGTAGACAAAACGAAAAGCAAGAAGTAAAGCGCAAGATAGATCCTCGTAAAGTTTCTCTTGTTGCTTCCTAGGAGTCAGTCAAACGACCCATGAATCAAGACCTACCAACATGCTCCATAACCAAATCCTGGAGGTTCGCGGAGCAGATGCCGATTTCAAATGGCAATCTCTGCATCTCAGAGAAAATAGGTGCTGTTCCTTTGGACAAAATTCAATTTTGGCCAAGCTTTGATGCTTTCCCTAATTGTTGGGTTCAACTGAAGTACAAACCAAAGTCAAGAAAAGGAACGGAACCAAAGGAGGTCTTGATTCTTGACCATGATAAGGCACAGACTATCCTTTCAGGTAGTCTAAGAAAGGCGGGTTATTCAGAGTCGAAGGTATTCTCACTGAATAACGGACACCCTTCCTTTCTTGCTCCTACTTCACTCTCATTCCCCTTTATGGGGAAGGCATTTACTTCTGTTGCCAAAGCGGTAGAGGCGGGTAAGCCATGTCCCACACTCAATGAGTGCAAGCCTTTGTCACCAGCTTTTCCCGGACAGGAAAAGGATTGGAAGGAAGTCCATTTGACGTTTTCAGTAGGAAAATTAGACAAGGACGTCGCAAGTCGACAATTCAAGGTATGTCTCCCTAAATTGTCTGAGTTGCTCTTGTGTAATGAACAGGAGTCAAAGGAGACACTTGTGACATCCCTTTCTCTACAAAACTACATGGAGTTGTGTTCAACCTACGAGAGTACCCCAGACATGCTCATGGTCATAGCCAAAATGCATATGGCTATCTTGGTGAAGGACCTTTATGCCTTTATGAAGGCTAGGAGAGCATGTAGAGAGTTTGTGTTCGCTGATGCAACAGTAAAACACGAAACAAGGAGGCTAATATCTTCCAACATCTGGGGTAAAGACCTCTTCCCACACGAGGTCACTAAGGAAGTAATAAAGAACGCCAACATGGAGAACATAGGTCTTCTCCAAAAATGGGGCATTCCTTCAAAGAGAAAATCTTCTGTGGTTGTGGGTCCCCAACCTAAAAAGAAGATTGGAAATGCTGGAAATATCCGGGCTGCTCAACAACATCCCACTATTCCAGTGACCACGATGCTACAGGCAGATGGTCAAAAGTCTAAGCCTACTGACTACTCGAAGCATAAAGATGCTTCGGCTAGGAGGAACTTTCCCTCAGGATCGCAGGACCTTTGATCCTTCGGTCCAAAGCCTATTCAAGATGAGCCATTGATGGGAAACAGAAATGTCCCTACCATCATTTCCTTACCTTCTCCTACAGTTCAAAACCCTCCTGGAGGAGTATACCTGAGAGCTATAGAGCATACAGGTAGTAAGAAAACTTTAGCTTATCGAGTTCCAGGGAAGGCTGCTTCGTGTTCACGAGAAGGACTCAAGATATCAAAGAGCAATTCTGAACTTGTCGTCACTCAACAAGTTCATAAAAAACAGCAAGTTCTGAATGTTAATCCTTCTGAACATATGGACCTTGTTCCAATTAAGGGTGTTTGTAGTCTTGTCAGACCTGAAAGGTGTCCTCCGGAACCTTCCAGTCAACCACCCCCCTTCCTCCTATCTAGAATTCATGTTACAGAGAGTAACATTCATCCTAAGGAAGATACATGTCGGACTCACAGTTCTAAGTATCTTCAGAGGATTGATGAACTTAGTCACGTCAAATTCAAGCCTAAAAATAGTTCAGGTATTGATATACCTGATCAAGAGGCTGGAGTGGGCAACACCCGAAGTGTCCGGCCAATGGGCATTAAAGAGATGACCCGGTTCCTGGGACATCACGGATGCAAGATAGGCTTCTAGAAGTCTCGACTTTCTCCAGCTCAGGGGTTTCGATGTTTATAAAACCATCGAAGCCCTCAGTCACATCAACTCTCCTCTCAGTCAGAATACCAAAACGCCAACAGGAAAAAGCGCTAAACTTTCCCCAGTTCGCTATAGTGACAGACCTGGTGCTAAGGGCACACCGGAAAGATGCGTTAAGAGCTTGGAGAAAACACGCATCAAACGCTTGAAGAGATAAAAAAAGACTGAGATCGGTTCCTCTTTAATCGCTTCTCTAACAGAAATTAGAGCACGAAAGTCCCAAGACTCTGCTGGTCCTTTCATGGGTGGGGAAGCCCCCTCCACACAGATCAGGCTCCCTACGACTGATCTGGGACACCGAAGCGATAATAAGACGTTACATTCGAACGTCTCATTCAGTCTTGGTGAAGTTACCCATCCCTCTCTTAAAGGGACGGCACCTACCAGCAGTTCATTTACAACTGATCCACGATGTGAAGGTGGATACTCTATTTCAATACAAACCGATAGAGTTGGAATGGTCCATGGGCGCAGACATATTCCCTCCCAGATGGGAACAAGTCCCAGTACTGCAATTCGACCTCTTCATCACGAGCGTCTTCAAGAAACTACCTCGCTATATAGCCCCATACGAGGATCCTCTAGTGGGGCTGATAGACTAGATGAGGCTGGTCCTAGCTCTGACCCTAGGTATATTTCCGAAGATTCAGAAATTAAATGCCTTCGTTTTATCACAGATATCCGAAACCCTTCATTTCATGATTTTCTCGCTCTAGCGGTTAGAAAAAGGTTTGGGATCTCAAAAGGCAATATAGAATTCTTAGAAGAATACAAGGCCAAGTCAACTAGAAGACAATATAAGTCTTCCTGGAAAAAGTGGGTTGCGTTTGTCAAAGCAATGGACCGAAAGAAATTTCAATGAACTTCTGTCTGTTCTTTGTCCACCTTCATAGCCAAGGTCTGGCGGCCAATACGATAAATACGTGCAAGTCAGCCTTGACTAGGCCTCTCCTATATGCCTTTCAAGTGGATCTGGCGAATGAAATCTTTAATAATATTCCGAAGGCATGTGCTAGGCTTTAGCAAGCGGTACCACCAAAGCCCATCTCTTGGTCTATGGACAAGGTCTTACATTATGCCTCATCTGTGAACAATGAAGATTGTTCTCTTAAGGATCTAACTTAAAAGGTTATTTTTCTGTTCGCTGTCGCCTCCGGGGCTAGAGTTAGTGAAATAGTGGCCCTATCCAGAGATGAGGGTCACATTCAGTTCACGGAAGTGGGAGAACTGAATCTATTTCCTGATCCATCCTTTCTCGCTAAAAACGAGCTACCCACTAAGAGGTGGGGTCCCTGGAGAATCTGCCCTCTGAAGGAAGATGTCTCTCTATGTCCTGTAGAGTGTCTAAAGGTCTATCTTTGTAGAACTTCAGACTTCAGGGGAGGACAGCTCTTTAAAGAAGAAACTTCTGCATCAAATTTATCCCTAAAACAACTAAGGGCGATGCTCACCTACTTTATTCGTAGAGCGGATCCGGACAGTACTCCCGCAGGTCATGATCCGAGAAAGATTGCTTCATCACTGAACTTCTTTCAGTATATGGACTTTGAGCGCCTTTGTTCATACACTGGATGGAAATTATCCAGAGTGTTTTACAAACACTATGCAAAACAAGTGCATGAACTGAAACACTTCTTAGTGGCGGCAGGTAGTGTATAAAAACCTGCTCCCTAATTACTGTAGTAAACAGTTTCTGGTTTGGGACCTCACATGTCCTTGCACATGTAACGGATGAGATTCATCCAGAGTGTTCTACATACACTATGCTAGACAAATCCATGACCTGAAGCAATATGTGGTGACGCCAGGTAGAATATTTAACCTGCCGTCTAATTCTACGATGAACAGCTAATTGACTGGGACTGTCAATTAAAAGGAGAAGAGGTCACCCTTCTTAGGTGTGACTTCTTTTGATTAAGTGTTACCATGATAACACTGACTATGTTCAAAATCCCAGGTGTGGAATCATACAGATAGCACTAGTGCCGGTGTATGAAGTACACAGTGCAGATAGAAGTAACCAGTACAGGAATTATGAAGATAATTTTTTTTTATAATTTTCTTCAGTCTGAGAGTGGCACTCATCATTTCTTCCTTCAAGAAGGAAATATAGTCTCTGTACTTGTTACAGGTATAATCCCATTGTCATACTACATTCCTTTTACTGAACATCTTTTAGTCATTTATTAGTAATAAATGTCTATTAGAATGTAGTGCGTCCACCTTCGCCAGACCATTGTATGTATACATGCCAGAGTTCTTCAACTTACCAAAGTAAGTATCCCTCATATATTTGTATGCATCAAATAATAGATATAAGAGACACTGATGTTATTTTAGCAAATATACAACTATGAGACTATTTGTATATTCAGTGTGTACTTATGTTTGGTCATACTATGTATGTTAACCTCAAGATCCCTTTTCTACTGTCTAGAATGACTCTTCCCTGTAGGAGGCAGTAAGCACTAACATTGGTTATGATTAGTGATGGGGACAAATAACGGTAATGTCCCTTATCTCATGTGGTCCCCATGACCATAGAAAAGGTTGCTATAAGGTTAAGGCACTGATTAAAAATCCACAGATACACTAATGCTCTGGTATGCTTCCATCACGACGACATGGCTTAAGCCCAAAAAACGGATTTTGAGCGAAGCGAAAAATCTATTTTAGGGTGAGATGGCCATGTCGTCCTGATGGACCCACCCATCTCTTCTAAAAGAAAAGATCTTCACAGTATCCCTCCCGTGGTACTGTATCTGTAACACCACGTTCAATGCTACAAGGAATGTCCGCCGTAGTGGGAATGGTGCTGTTGTATTCCCAATAGTATTACGAAACCGGGGAGAGCCTTTGGACGGTTCCCTTTTGCCACATCCTCCTTGAATCCAAAACGCTGTTTAGGGTGCAGATTGCTATGGAGGCGTGTCAAGAATGCGTCCGCTGATATTAAGCGATATCCTTTGGAGAAATTTTAAGAATATTCGCGCCAGGAGTTAGAATTCTGGATAGCTAAAGGTAAAATTCTCTGGGAATATCACTGTAGTACATATATCCCCTAGGAAGCTACTTTAAGGAACTTCCATCAGGACGACATGGCCATCTCACCCAAAAATTGATTTTTCGCTTCGCTCAAAATCCGTTTATTACTCCATATTCATTGTTCACACGTATGAAGTGCCTTTGGTAGCATGGAATAAAATAAGGTGTGCTTCCGTCCTGAGTTGGTGTGGTGTTTTGTGGTATGGTACTATGCACTACTGCATACGGTAAGACCGTACCCTTGACTGGCTGATAGAGTTCATTTCCTAATTACCAAACCTCGGAAAAGGCAAAGAATGAGGTGGGTAGTTAGTAAATAGCCAAAGCTGCTGGAAACCAGTGTTGAACTGACTGTCTTCCACTGACCTAATTCAAACAAATTATAAGTTAATATTTGACATGAATAAACTAAAAAATATGATAACATAATGAACAAAGAAATATAATTAAATAAAGTAAGCAAATTGAAATTTCTATTAAGTAAAATGAACGGAAAATTAATATCTAAATTGAAGTCAAGGAGTACCGGGAATAATAGTCAAGCCCTGATCACAAACAAGAAAGAAAATTATGATATATTACCAACACCTTCATGACGAACTATAATATAAATTCCCATTGGATTTTATGTACTGTACATGGATAGGGGTGACACTAATTTGTAAGGGGAGTGTAACAAAGCCTCCCATAGGCATGGGATGCTTTGTTTGAAACCCCAGCACTTGGAGAAGAGTAATATATCCACGCAAATATGAGGTCATCGCTAGAAAAGAAGAAATAGCCTCCCCCAGTTAGGCTACCTGGCATTAGAATTACTGGCTGGAAGAACTACTGTAGCTATTGTGAATACCTGCATGCACATTATGGACACCATTTCCGGACCTGGCACGTATGCAGAACCATATTTTTCGAGATTCTCAGGGTTATATCAATTTCTCCCGAGATTCAGAGGCGTGTGGTATCAGTTGGTGACATGTATCAGTCATGGTAGGATGCATCAAACTAAGCTTCTGATATTCCCTGGATTACTAACGCTCAAACTTTTGTATGTCAATAGGTGGGTACCATGTTACCAAACAATGAACAAATCCTAGTATCGTAAACTTTTACATTTATATATAATATATATATATATATATATATATATATATATATATATATATATATATATATATATATATATATATATATATGTCAAAATTATATTTTATTTTCAGTGAACATTGGTAAATAGTGTTGCTGTGCAGTGATGTCGTTATCTTGAGGCTGTGTAGCCATGTTAAATATATTGAGGGACCCATACTGATTTCTGAGTGAGCTAGGGGTGAAATACCGTATGTCAAATGGCCCTCAGAGAAGAATTTTTTCTTTTTTCTTCTTGACACCTTTTAATTGCTTATATTTACTAGTTGTTATCTGTTTTTTTATTATAGGGTGGTAATTGCAAAAAATATTTCAATATTTAGGTGGTTTATTACGGCACACATTTTTAGAGCGCTGCTTTTTTACCATATTAATTTAGTTTTTTTTCACCAACCATCACAGATTTGGTGTTTTTGGGGCCTAGAACATTGAAGATTAACATGGATGTTCTCTAACTATCATTCTTCATTGTCAAGATCACCATTAAAATCCCAGAAAAAGTGTACACAATTTAAAAAGGCTGTTTTGTTAATTTATGTATTCTCATCAATTTTCTTTTTTTAAATATTTATATCTAATAGTAAATATCATTCTTAGTGATCAATAGGAAAATTTCAATTTTTTTTTTGGGCTTAGGCCATGTCGTGCTGATGGAAGTTCCTTCATTAGTAGCTTCCTGAGTTATATGTGACTACAGTGATATATCCCAGAGAATTTACCGAAGGTATCCAGAATTCTAACTCCTGGAGCGAGTATCCCTTAAATTTCTCAAAGGGATATCGCGTAAGGACGTATCTTGACACATCTCATAGCTATTTATACCCCGAATAGCCTTTCACTTCGAGAGGGAAAGTGGCAAGAAAATAAGAGAGTCGTTAAAGAGGTAAAACTACTCGACTCTCCTAATGTACTGTAAATAGTTCGGCCATCCACCACCGCACAGCACCAGCAAAGCATTCTTTCGTTTGTAGCTTTGCTGACCAGTATTTTCCCTGTGTTATCTCGCTATTTTCGAAGCTTTTTCGCATTATTATGGATTCCCCAGCTTCATCAGCTTCTGGAAAGTTAAGCAATATCTTTGAATTGTGTAAATGTAAGCTCTTGCCAGTTTTGCTTTTCGATTGATATCGTAATTAACGTAACTAGAGCTGTTGCCGGCCGGATGGCTTCATGACGCGATTGTTCTTTTGTTCATTTAGTTAGTAAGAACGATATTCCCGGCATCCTTGCTTTAATAACTTTAGCTATTTAGTATTTTAGCTAGGGATTTTTATATTATGTCAGTGTTGTCGTGAATTTGGCTATAATTTTGAGCCTCACGAGTGCTAGGCTTCTAGCCTAGGCACTTTCACACCTCATGCATGATATAACCTTCCTGGTAAAGTTGTATAGCAGAGTTACGTAGAACGTTTCTCTAAGCTCTCTAGCTTAATAGCTTTTGTGCTTTAGTATACTTTATATGTCCCCATTACTCTTGTATTGTCTTTAGGGGTAAGATAGATATCATTGCCCCTGTAAGTCAATACTATCTCTATGAGATATAAGAGTAATTCCCTTTCCCTCTGATTAGCCTAGGCTATCCTCAGTTAATTTACTGTAACCTGTGGTTGGGTAAATTTTCTGGGGCGTTTCGTTTCCCTCTCTTTTTCTCTGAGTTGGCAACTAAGTAGCTTGTCAGCATTGAGTTTGGAGTTGGGGACGGGACAACAGAGTAAGTTTGTGTTAGGCATCTGGCTACCTGGACTTATACCGGCAACTGAGTAGCTTGTCGGTATTCCAGTAGGGCTAGTTGCTGTTCAGGAGGCTAGCCTCCCTAGATCTTGTAGAGGTTATTGTTTTACAGTTTCCTCTTTATGGTCTAGCAGAGAGTCCTGTATTGGGGGTTCTTAATGGGAGGATAGGTTTCTTCCTTGTTTTGATACCTGGTACGAGATTCTGTTCTCATGAGTTCGTTTTCGGACGTTCTCTCATTGCCTAACCCAACCTGGGGAATTGACTTCCCCTAGTTGAAGCTATTATGAGGACAGAATCCTTCAGGTTAAGTAATGCCTTAGGTTATTGCTTTACTTATGGACTATTCACCCCTTCCCCGCTATCTCTTTCGTGTTGAATGATCTAACACCCTTATGGCCGTGGTTCTACATAGGCTCCTCTAGACGTCTCTAGACCTGGCATGAGTTTTTCTGTCAGTGCCTGGTTAGGTTACTGACAGATAACCTCATATCTTTGAGTGTTCCTTAGAGTCCTCCCTTGGACTGCCTTCCATATCCCTTAAGATGGGATATCGTTGAGTGGAAGCCCGAATTGATTTCCCTCTTCCACTGGCACACTCTTTCAGGAAGTAGACGTCTTAGCTGATTCTTTGCCGTCTTCTATCCTTACCTTTCTCTCTTACTGTCTATCATGGGCTATAGTCGGCAGTTAATTCTGCCGACAATTTTGGGTTGGTTAGGCTAACAGTTCGCTGTAATCTCTTACCTCGGACATCGTTGATAGATGGCCGTTGGTGAGTTCAGTAGGCCTGTCTGCCGGCAACTGAGTAGCTTGTCGGCAGCTAGCCAATGCCTTCCACCCATAATGTTTTATTAATAGCCAGCAGTGGTCGGCAGGCCCGGCAAATGCCCGCCTGCTGGCATATGCTGGTTAGCCCATCATGCCGACAATGTCGGCAGGTCGACACCATATTCTTATTTTATTAACGGTAGCTGCCGGCAGGCTCGGCAGACGCCTACTGGCCCTTCATGCAGACGACGTCGGCGGTACCGGCGGTGTCGGCGGGGCCGGCAGTGTCGGCGGGGCCGGCAGTGTCGGCAGGCCCGGCAGTGTCGGCAGGCCCGGCAGTGTCGGCCGGGCCGGCAGTGTCGGCAGGGCCGGCAGTGTCCACGGGGGCAACAGTGTCAGCAGGATCTGCAGTGTCGGCAAGACCGACAGTGTCAGCAGGGCCGGCAGTGTCGGCGGGGCCGGCAGTGTCGGCGGCAACTGCTGTATCCAGAAAAATGTGTTAAAAATTTTCCAACCTACAAGTGGTTCTTGAGCAGCCATTTGTGAGACCATCATATAAAGAGTTGATTCTCTCGTTTTAATGGTTATATCCATTAAATTTATCCACTGTATTGAACATTATAAGAGGATGTGTCAAGAACACACTATATATCTTGGATATTCCCTCTGTTATTTAATTCTTTTTGAATTTCATGGTTCAATATGGGAAGGGGCTATAGCAAATGGATGGACGGGAAACACATGTGGGTGTCTTTCCTACTATAGCTAAATATAATAATTGTTATTATGTTGAAGTCTGAGAATTTCACAGAAAACTAATTTGCTTTTCTTTTCTTTACAGGAGGAGCATCCCGAGGGTGGGAACAACTTTTGTAGGGTCCGCAGCAAGGATTTCTACCGACATGGCGTGTGTAGGTCTCACGCCCGCTGTTCTGTCACCAAAGGGGCCCTCAAGTACTGGGACCCAGAGGTATGTACTGTGTGCGACAAGTTGGTTAAGGAGGCTTTTGATGATCAAAAGTCTGCGGAGTCTAGGGATGCATCTAGGATTACGCTGCGGAAATGGGTTAGAGGTTTTCAAAAGAATATCTCGGGCCCATACCTTCCTAATGCTAGGATGAAGGACTGTCTCTTCCCCGGAGCTCGTGACGATTCCGTTATTCCCCAGACCAAACCTTCGCTCCCTTTGGTGCAGATCCAGGTTCAGAAACCTGGAGATCCTGACGTGGCGGATGCTTTGGAAAGTGTCCACCTGGACGACATTATGTCTGTCGTTTCCGAGGAGACCGAGAAGAATCTCCTCGTGGAAGAGTCAGAACAGGAGGCAGTTGTTCCTCCTACTAACGAGGTTAAGAATGCTGAAGCGGTGTCGGTCTCTTCAGCAGCTGTGGTTGAACCAGCACCCTCAACCTCTTCGCAACCGCCTCATCTGGAGGCACTTACGACCACTTTGCAATCTCTGATGTCGATGGTGTATGACTTGCAGAAGCAGTCTTTCGAGAAAGAGACTACTTTCCGGTCAGAGATTGAACAGCTAGTTTCCTCGCGCTTAGCCCCGAAGAAACTAAACATGACGGATCTTCCTGTGTTCTCCAATGTTAACCAGTGGAGGTATGCGGAGCACATGCCCATGTCAGCAGGCAAGATTTTCCTCTCGGAGAAACTGGGTACCGTCCCATTGGAGGAAGTCGAGTTCTGGCCTAGCAGGGCATCCTACCCGGATTGTTATGTCCGGCTCAGAACTGAACCGGCATCCAAAAAAGAGACGGAGCCCAAGGAAGTAAGTGTCCTTGAGCTCGCTAAAGCACAGGCTTTGTTTTCTACAAAACTAAAAGAGAGGGCGTTTACTAGCTCAAAGGTGCAGGCATTAAGCAAAAAACATCCGTCGTTTATTGCTGACCCTCAACGTGCTTTTCCCTTTATTGATAAAGGGTTTAAAGCAGCTCTGAAGGCCGTGAGGGCAAGAAAGCCCTGCCCCACACTGGAAGAGAGCAAGCCTTTCTCCCTTGCTTTCCCTTCAGATGACAAAGACTGGAAGGACGTTCATGTTACCTTCTCAGTCGGGAAGCTGGAGGCAGATATCGCTGGACGTCAGTTCAACGAGGACCTCCCAAAGCTGTCAGAGTTTCTCTTGAAGAGAGAACATGAGACGAAGGAACTCTTGGCAGCGTCCATGTCTTTACAAACGGGGCTAGAAACGATGGCTAGTATCCCTGATACCCCAGACATGTATATGGTCTTTGCCAAGGCGCACTTGGCTACTGTTACGAAGGACCTATACAACTTTATCAGAGCTAAGACGGCTTGTCGGGAGTTCGTGTTTGCTTCTGTCTCTGTAAAACACGAACCTAGGAAGCTGATAGCTTCTAATATCTGGGGAAAAGACCTCTTTCCTAGTGATGTGGTGAAGGAGGTCGTAGACAAGGCTGCTTCGGAGAATAGGAACCTCCTCTCTAAATGGGGCTTGTCCTCCAAGAGAAAATCTTCCGCTGATAGGGGTCCCCAGCCGAAGAATAAGTCAAAGCGGCCTCGCCTGTCCTCTCAGCCAAGACAGCAACAGCTTCCCATGGCCACGGTGCCCCAGACGGTAGCACAACCTACCACCACCTTTCAACTGGTGCCCCAAACACTGGCGACTCAGTCACCAGTTTTCACCCCAGCTTACGAAAGGCAGTCGGCTTCTTCTAAGCCAAAGTTTAGGGGATCCTTTCGAGGCTCTTCTAGACGCCCCTTCAGAGGAAGAGGCAACAGAGGTGGTCGTGGCCAAGGTGGAAAGTCTTCCACCCAGCACTCAAAGTGAGATGCTGCCGGTAGGAGGGAGACTTCTACACTTTCAGGATCGGTGGACCTTCGATCCTTGGGCCCACAGCCTGATCAAGATAGGACTGGGGTGGGGTTGGAACTCAACTCCACCAAGCTTTCCTCAATTCTTCCAACCTTCAACCCCAGTTCTGGAAGAATACGTTCAGGAACTACTGGACAAGAGAGTGATAAAGAAAGCAAAGTCCATCAAATTCCAAGGAAGGCTATTCTGTGTTCCGAAGAAGGATTCGGAAAAGCTCAGAGTCATTCTGGACTTATCACCAGTCAACAAGTTCATTGTAAACTACAAGTTCGGAATGCTGACGCTTCAGCACATAAGGACCCTTCTGCCCAAAAGGGCATTTACAGTCTCCATAGATATGATGGATGCGTACTGGCATGTGCCAATCAACCGTCAGGTTTCCCCCTACCTGGGATTTAAGCTCCAGAAAAGAAAATACGTTGTCAGAGCCATGCCCTTCGGTTTGAATATTTCTCCGAGAATATTCACAAAGCTTGCAAATGCAGTTGTTCGACAACTACGCCTCAAAGGGGTTCAGGTGATGGCCTACCTGGACGACTGGCTGGTGTGAGCAGTATCCAAAGAAGAATGCATGCAAGCCTCCAGAAAAGTGATCCAATTCCTAGAGTACCTAGGATTCAAGATAAACCTGAAAAAGTCTCGGCTGTCTCCAGCTCAAAAGTTCCAGTGGTTGGGAATTCACTGGGACTTACAGTCACATTGCCTCTCCTTGCCAAAAGCAAAGAGAAAGGAGATTGCAGGGGCCGTCAAAAATCTGCTTCGGTCATGAAAGATTTCAAGAAGACAACAGGAGAGAGTGTTGGGGTCTCTCCAGTTTGCGGAAGCGATGGACGCGATGTCTCTGGATTGGAACAGATGGTCCAGGATATACCTGTTCCCACCAACCAACCTGTTGTTGAAAGCCCTCGACAAATTGAGATCCTTTCGGGGGAGGGCAGCGATAGTGGCCCACAAGTGGCCAGGCAGTGTCTGGTTTCCATTGATAACAGAACTACGCCTGAAGCTGATCCCGTTGCCAGAACAAGTTCTGACTCAGCTAGTACAGAAATCGACTGTCTACGCTTCATCAGAGAAAACCCAGAACCTTCATATCATGATTTTCTCACCTTAGCGGTCAAGAAAAGGTTTGGGATTTCTGAAGACAGTATTAATTTCTTAGAAGAATATAAGTCAAAGTCAACAAGAAGACAATACGAATCTTCCTGGAAGAAATGGGTGGCCTTTGTTAAGGCGAAGAAACCTCAAGAGATTTCTACGGATTTCTGCCTGTCCTTTTTCATCCATCTTCACGGACAAGGGCTAGCGGCTAATACGATCACGACGTGTAAATCTGCCTCAGCTAGACCGATTTTATATGCCTTCCAAGTAGATTTTTCAAGTGAAATCTTCAACAAGATTCCGAAAGCATGCACAATACTTCGGCCTGCAGCCCCTCCAAAGCCTATTGCATGGTCTTTGGATAAGGTTCTTCATCTGGCCTCGACCTTGAACAATGAAGATTGCTCGCTGAAAGTGATATTTTTATTTGCACTAGCCTCAGGAGCCAGAGTCAGTGAAATAGTGGCCCTCTCGAGGGATGATGGCCACATTCAGTTTACACCGAACGGAGAACTAAATCTCTTTCTGGATCCGACTTTTCTCGCCAAGAATGAGCTACCCACTAAAAGATGGGGTCCCTGGAGAATCTGCCCTCTGAAGGAAGAAGTATCCCTCTGTCCAGTGGAATGCCTAAAGGTCTATCTTCGTAGAACTTCAGACTTTGGGGGCGGTCAGCTTTTTAGGGGAGAAACTTCGGGTTCGACGTTATCCTTGAAACAGATAAGGGCAAAAATCACTTATTTTATTCGCAGAGCGGATCCTGACAGTACACCCGCAGGTCATGATCCGAGGAAGGTTGCCTCGTCTCTTAACTTCTTTCAGACTATGTCGTTTGATAACCTACGTGCTTATACTGGTTGGAAGTCTTCCAGAGTCTTTTTTAAGCACTATGCGAAGCAATTGCAAGAAATCAAATTTCATGTGGTGGCTGCAGGCAGTGTAATAAAGCCTGTAGTTTGATTACTGCGAAGGACAGTGCACTAATTGAGACTGTTAGTGAAGGGTGTGCATGATAGACTTAGGTATATCATGATGATTTTCGTGTTGACATGAACATTATAAACTGTCTTCCATAGTTAAGTGAACTTAAAAGCATAATATTTTGACATGAGTGCCAGCATATTTATGCATAATGTCTTTTAGTAATAACATATATATTGAAATTTCCTAATTTCACGGAGTGGCAATGTTTTCTCTTTCAGATGAAACTTATTTACCTTGTTATTACTGTTATGCTTGTTATGTCTATGTCAAGCATGATTATTTTACTTAATCATAACTTCTGTGTTTCTTGTAAATAAACTATAGAAGGAATATTTGCGTCTCTCTCGCCTTAAGATTATTAGATTATATACAGAGTATCCTTGATCCTCTTATGGACCTTGTGGGACAAAGTCTCCCTTACCATGCAATCAGGTAAGTTTGGTTGTGCTATGTTTGTTTACTGTATTACGTTTCCTACGTGAACATAAACTCGTCTGTCTGATCCAGACCTGGGAGGTACAGTACTTTATTCAGAACTCTAGTACATACTACGCTTTACGTATATACGACACGATATACTTTCTGCTTGTTTATTGTTCCTTGAACTCACAATCTCGGGTTTTTTCCTAGAGTCTATACAGACTTTTCTGTGTAGGGGCCAGGAAGAACTGGATACGGTATGCTCAGTTGATTGATGTATTACGGTAACATCAAGTGTCTTTGGTCTTTATGACCGGTTAGGAAATAGTCAATTCGAGATAACGGCACTATTAAATCCACAGATACATTATTGCTCTGGTAAACTTCCATCAGCACGACATGGCCTAAGCCCAAAAAAACAGATTTTGAGCGAAGCGAAAAATCTATTTTTGGGTGAAAGAGCCATGTCGTCCTGATGGACCCACCCTCCTCTAGTAAAAGGATGTTAATCCCTCCCTTTTGGTACTGTATCTGTAATACTTACAAAGCTACGGAGAATGGTTTGGTGGCGCCGTGCGGTGGCGGATGGCCGAACTATTTACAGTACATTAGGAGAGTCGAGTAGTTTTACCTCTTTAACGACTCTCTTATTTTCTTGCCACTTTCCCTCTCGAAGTGAAAGGCTATTCGGGGTGTAAATAGCTATGAGATGTGTCAAGATACGTCCTTACGCGATATCTCTTTGAGAAATTTAAGGGATACTCTCTCCAGGAGTTAGAATTCTGGATACCTTCGGTAAATTCTCTGGGATATATACTGTAGTCACATATAACTTAGGAAGCTACTAATGAAGGAACTTCCATCAGGACGACATGGCTCTTTCACCCGAAAATAGATTTTTCGCTTCGCTCAAAATCCGTTCTTTATATCTTCAATAATAAGGGAGTTATTTGATTAAACAATTGAGGTTACTGCGCGGGGACCAGGTTACCTACGGCTGACCACGAATTTAAAATTACTAATGCAGGGTTAAGTAAACAAGAGGACAGTAATGAAATCGTTTTAGGTTGGAGAAAATTTTATATCACGAGATTTTTAAATTTTTTTTTTCGTAGTGTGCAAGTTTGGCACTCAAGGAATTACTTGAACATATTTCTAGATCAAAATTTAATCATGAAAAAAGAAAGAAGATTCATGAGAGTTCTGTTGGATAGATATTATCTCTTCATAGAAGGTTTAACAGAAGAGAATGCAAATGTTTCAACGTGTTATAGGCGGGATACTCACTGCTGATGTTATGGGAGCAGTGATTCTAACTCATGTGCAGGAATGCATTGAGTTTACCCAAAAACTAAGCCCACTGAAATATGCAGACAGTTAAGTAAATTGTGAAATATTACATTAACATAATTCTAACATAAAAATGTGGAAACTTCTCTCTATTCAATCTAGGTATATTATTGGTAAATTATCAAACAGAGTTAGAAATTAAAGCTAAGAAATTGAGGGGCAATGAGTATCAAGGAAAGTAAATCCCCCAGTGCAACTCCAATTGCATTGTCATGGTTAGGAAGAAGGATGGCTATATGTATATTACCCTAAGTAAGTTGATAGAAATAAAAAGCAGCAAATTATATGCAACTACTGATTTTTGTCTGGGTACTATCAAGACTCCAGTACGTTTTGGCGCCGCTCTTTTGGCGACGAAGATTTGGCGCCGCCGTTTTGGCGCTAAATGGTTTTGGCGCTCGTTATTTTGGCGCTAGCCCATTTGGCGCCAGCTTGAAAATTTTCTGACCAGATATATATATATATATATATATATATATATATATATATATATATATATATATATATATGTATGTATGTATATATATATATATATATATATATATATATATATATATATATATATATACATGTGTGTGTTTATACATATATGGCATGGATCAAAAATAACAAAAATAAAAAAGTTTTATATATTTTCAGCAATACAGTATTAAAATGCTACAAAAATGAAATAAAATGAAATATTTTCAGCAGCATGTTAATGCATTTCATAGTTATATGCCAAACCACGTAAGTATTTCAGTGGTTCCCGTGAACCAAACTGCTGTACTATAGTTAAAATGCGTTCATCAGTCTTAATGTATTTTAGTTGTTCATAATAAGAATCGCGTCCTTTCTGAATTCTCTTTATGCCATCGATGAATTTCCATATAACTGGGTGGTTCATTCAAAGTTCTGCATAGATTTTCCTGTGAGTAGCTTCAGCATGATTGTTTGTCTTGTCATCACCTAATATCGTTTGACTATACATATTCCACATTTGCGTAGGGAAAAGTGGTGAACGTCGGCCATTTCCCCTCCTCAGAGGTCTTCTTACATTACTCTATTACTTAAGATTGTTTCGGCCATTTAAGGTTTGAGCTGTACAAGAAACTAAAGAAAAGCGTTTTCTAATATAAAAAGACTTGAATATCCTAAAAACTGGTTTAATATTACAATTCTCAAATCAGACGAGCCTTTGGTAATCACTAAACGAGACACAAATTTGCGGATGGTCCTTAAGTTTGTTTCTTGGCGCCAAAAGAGCTCATCGCCAAAACAATGAGACCCAAACTGTCTATCGCCAAAATGGCGGCGCCAAATCGTCAGCGCCAAAGAGTTGGCGCCAAATCGTCCTGTTCCGACTATCAAATCCCAATGTATCAAGAAAAGAAAGAAATAACGGCAACTATTGCAAATGATCATCTGCTTTAGTTTAACTATTCCCTATTTAGTCCCAATGTTCTATATTAGTAAGATGATATGATTATGTGAAATTCGGTTAAATAGCACATTATGAATATCATTTAGGTATTAAAAGTATTCATCTGTAATGGGATGAAAATAAATTCAGGTAGGATATCAGGATCATCTGGCAACCCCAGAAGCTATTAGATCCTACCTGAATAATTTTAAAGCTATTCTAATGGTTTGCAGTGTATTACCACAAGTTTAGAATAAAGTTTATGGAAATAACGAGATCCACACATTCATTAAAATACAGAAAAAATTAGCATTGAGAATATGAAAAGAAACAGCCCTTCTCCAGGAGCATTAGTAGGTTGGCCGGGGCACCAGCCACCCATTGAGATACTAGTGGTAGAGATTTAATGGGTCCTTTTGCTGGCCAGATAGTACTACATTGGACTCTTCTCTCCGGTTACGGTTCCTTTTCCCTCTGCCTACACATACATCTAATAGTCTGGTCTATTCTTTACACATTCTCCTCTGCCCACATACACCTGACAACACTGAGATTACCAAACAATTCTTCTTCACCTAAGGGGTTATTGCACTAACATTATTCAGTGGCCACTTTTTCTAGGTGAGGGAAAAAGAGACTCTTTAACTATGGTAAGCAGCTCTTCTAGAAGACGGACACTTCAAAATCAAACCATTGTCCTCTAGTCTTGGGTAGTGCCATAGCCTCTGTACCATGGTCTTACACTGTCTTGGGTTAGAGTTCTCTTGATTGAGGGTACACTCAGCCATACTATTGTAATTTTTTTCTCCTCTTATTTTGTTAAATTATTTTGTAGTTTATATAGGAGAATATCCTTTAGATGTTACTGTTCTCAAAATATTTTATTTTTCCTTGTTTCCTTTCCTCACTGGGCTATTTTTTCTGTTGGAGCCCCTGGTCCTATAAATTCTTTTTTTCCAACTAGGGTCGTAGCTTAGCAAGTAATAATAATAATAATAATAATAATAATAATAATAATAATAATAGGTAGTAAACTACTCGGGATGTAAGTACCGTAAGATTGTGATAGATGTTATATCACAGCTAGATGAAGAGAAAAGTAACCATCCTATTGGTATGTATCTTGATGCTAAAGGGGTCCGAGTAGAAAAACACCACTTTTGATTGAGAGGCATAGTAATTTTTGCTGGCCCTCAAATACTGATGATAGCTGATCATAGACCTTTGCTAGAATTATTCCGTAAAGGGTCCCTAGCCTTATGGTAAATATGTCCGATTGAGAGGTTGCCAGAGATTGATATAACTGGATTCAAGCATATAGTGAAGGAAGCAGATAAAGTAGCCAACCCACTCTCCAACCGGGTAGTATCAGGTGTCATGAAAAGATCTGAAAACATTGGAGGGACAGCGCACCACGACAGTAAGAGGTGTTACCCCAAAGATAGATTTGCAAGGGAAATGGAAGGACTCCCACATGTATCAAAGAAAGAATGAAATGGTACAGCTGTAGAGGAGAGAGAGAGAGAGAGAGAGAGAGAGAGAGAGAGAGAGAGAGAGAGACCTGGCATAGTAGGTATACATGCTATGATATATGGAATGGGGTATTCCAATTGAATGCCCCAATGACCGAAATAAGATTGATCTGTGTGAATGGAAGACAGAGAAAGTCTAAAAAAGGACAAAAAAAAAAGGAAAAGGGGATTGAACAATAAAAGCAAGTGAGAGATGAAAATCTGTAGAATATAATAGTTACCAAACATTCCTAAATTCTTGATTAATGAACATATTTCATGTTGTTCATATGAAAAGGATTAGTGTAATACTACTTTCACATATTTATTCCTTATTCTTTTGTTAATAGGGCTATTTTATTTGTTTTGTTCTGGTTAATTAGAAACTGTGAAACCATTACAAAGATTATGCAAATCCTTCTTTCGATTAGGAATAAAGGAAAATATAATTGATTTCATAATCAAATTATGCGAATGACTCAAAATCTTTGGTGGTATTTGTTGTTGAATTCTTCTCTTCTAGCCCGTTTTGAAGTCAATCTAGTACAGCTATTTTGTAGAATTATGGGTGAGATCGTACAATCTGTTAGGTAGTTGAGTTACAGCAATAATCAGTTAGGCCCTCATCTGGGGGCTACAGATTGCGGGAGCAGATGTAGAACCAAGGGGATGCATGGACACAGGGCTGGTTTTTATGCCCTGTGTGGAAGCTATACACAAAAACAAGAAATTTTCAATGATAAAATGCTGAGCAGCTAATTTGCTTAATAATATGGATTATGGCCAAATACTCTTGCAAGTGAAAGATTTTATCACTATGTCACTAAATTAAAGGTTTAAATTCTACTTTTATTAAGGCTTTGTTAATTTTGGCACTTCTTTTCACTATTTTTGTGGTGATTACGGAAGATTGATATTAAGAAAGACCATGAGACAAAAAGAGAAAGTTATGGGAAATATGTAGTTATCAATGCGTTGCTTTAAAAAATCTCACATGGGTGGTTATCGAGAAGGCTATGAGACTCATGTATAACCAATCAAGGACGATACACACATGATCTGAGTGCATGTTGGAAGAGAGATGGAGTTATGCCATGCAAACCACTTTTGATTCTTTGCTTTTCTCATATTCAAATCAGAAGTGGCATATCTTATCACTGAAGTCCAGAGGATGCGGGACTCCTGAAGAGTGAACACATCGCTCTTTGACTTTTTAACCTCTTATATCACTGCTGACTAAATTACAAAATCATGTAGAGCTAGAGTATCCTTTAATGGAATAATACTTAGCATATCCCTAAGGAGCTACACAAGTAATTGTGTGGTAATAGAAAAAATGAACTTTTAATAATTTTGTTCTCTTACCAATGGGATTGGACAACAAACCACATGCCCCGTACGAACTAATTACCTTGAGGGTAAGTACTTCTAACACTAGAACGCCAAAAGGGGTCAATTTGACTCATTTTGAAATTCAGACTTATATAGTTTCATAATTTACAATGGTGTGTGTTTCATATCTTTAGATCTTTATTATTATTGGATAAGTTATATTCAGAAGTAGTGCCGATGATGATGATGATGATTATTATTATTATTATTATTATTATTATTATTATTATTATTATTATTATTGTTATTATTATTATCATTATTATTATTATTATTATTATTATTATTATTATTATTATTATTATTATTATAATTTTTATTATTAATATTAGATAAGCTACAACCCTAGTTGGAAAAGCAAGATGCTATAAGCCCAACGGCTACAGCAGGGAAAAACAGCCCAGTGAGGAAAGGAAATAAGCAAATAGATAAACGATATAAGAAGTGATGAAAATTTAAATAAAATATTTTGAAAAAATTAACATTAAAACGGATATTTGATATATAAACTATAAAAGGACTTACGTAAGCCTGTTTAACATAAAAAACATTTGCTGCGAGTTTGAACTTTTGAAGTTCTACTGATTCAACTACCCGATAAGGAAGATCATTCCACAACTTGGTCACAGCTGGAATAAAACTTCAAGAGTACTGTGTATTATTGAGTGTCATGATGGAAAAGGTTTGACTATTAGAATTAACTGCATATCTAGTATTACGAACAGGATTGAACTGTCCGAGAAGATCAGAATGTAAAGGATGGTCTGAATTGTAAGAAATCTTATGCAACATGCAATAATTGAACGACGGTGCCAGAGATTAATATATAGATCAGGAATAAGAAATTTTTATAGCATAACAAGTAAATTAAAGAAATAGAAATTAGCCTTCATTGCCCTAAGGGGTAAATTTACCCTCAATATATGGTGAATGTATATTATTTGATTATATAGGTATTGAGTTCTTTTTTATTTGCCAACTGTAAGAAAGTTACACTTACCTATCTAAAAGATTCTTATTTTTCAGCTTGATTTATACATCATTGATAAGGTAGAATTTCCAAAAGTTGATATAAATACAACTGCAAGTATACAAGTATCTCTTTCGAACTTATTCTTGAAGAAATTCTCCAACAATTAATAATTATTGATGAAAATTAGTCTGATGGCGGAGAATTTTTGCCCCGTACCAAGTGAAAATTCACCTGGCCTCAGCAAAACTAATGATGAAGATATTGAGGAAGCTATTCAGCTATGAGGATGTGAAGTTGAGCAGGGGAGACCTAAGAAACAACAATGCATTGACCCTCATAACTCTGATATACCTTCTTGCTCAAATCTAGCAATCTAAAATTATATTGAACCAGATGACGCAGTGCGGAAAAGTTTGAATGGAAATGGGAATAATATGGGACATCTATCTAAGCAAAATGTAATGAAGAATTGGTCTGGACCTACTCCATATTCAAAAAGAAACTTGGAGGCTGATAGCGTTGCTAGTGCTTGGAACCTTTTCACTGATAATGCTATATTACTCCACATAAAGAAATGTGCTGAAACATAGGCTCGCCGTGTGCTGTACAAGAAACTTGGTCTTTATATCTGAACTAGAAGCTTTTATAGGTATACTGTATGCTGGTGGAGTCTCTGGATGTAGAAACAGTAATGTTCACTCACTTGGATCTGCACCCTAGGGTCAGCCATTTTATCCTGACACTGTCTCGCAATAGATTCTGTAAAATAATGAGGTTTCTACGACTTGACTTCAAGATTACTAGATCACAACGCCCCAAAAATGATAAATTTGCTCTAATTTCAGAAATCTGGAACAGATTTATTGCTAACATCCAGGTATGCTACAAACCAGGATCAAATATTTCTGTGGATGAACAGTTTTTCCCAAATAAAACAAAATGCCCATCCACTCAATATATGGCTTCAAAACCAGATATATATTGATAAATTCTGGATGGCTATTGATGTTGAAAGTAAAAACTTACTAAATATATTTTTCTATCTAAGAAAGTGTGGATTTCGACCAAAACATCAGTCTCACATTGTTGTGATGCAGTTGATGGAAACATTTTTGAACAAGGGTAGGAATGTTACTACAGATAACTTCATTACTTTCCATAGTCTGGAAAAAAGCTCAGGGAGAAGAAGACAAACATAATTTGAATAATAAACTGAGCTAGACGTAAGATATCCTTTCAGACCAAACAAATCTCATTTATTATCTCTTGGCGATGTATCTCTAGCAATCTATCAGGGGAAGAAAACGAATAATTTTCTTTTGATTAGTAGTCTTCATACAAATTTTATAACAGACGTGAGTGGAAGAACGTGTCTGAGGCCTTTGTCCTGCAGTGGGCTAGTTACATGTAGATACATGGAGAAGAATTCCATCACTGATCTTAAGTATGTACCAAGAAATATTAAGAAGACCCCAGAAATATGAAATATGAGATTTCCAAGAAATTCAGGGAAAATAAGACTTTTTAAGTGCAATTAATGCAAGATCATTTGTGGAAAATGTAATGGAATGGTCGTATATGCCTGTATGAAATGTTAACAATTTGCCAGTTCCTGCTAAAATTACATAAAAGTATTTCCAGAAACCAATATTCTGTATGTAATATCATTATAGTTTGAATATTCGGTTGCTAAAATAATGAAGAAAAGATCACCCAATAAATTATCTTATTAATTCCTTTACAGTATTTTATAAAACAATTACTCCCGTGGCCACCTCTAAGACTGGAATTGACTGTCTTTTGCTGAACATTGAAACAATGGTAATCAAAACATGGCATAATTAACTTTGTTCGTCGTAATAAATTTATTGTATTTTATTTTATAGTAAACAATATATTGCACTTGCTTATGTGCGTCCCTAGTTCCAGTTTTTTAGTTATTATCAGAAATTACCCAAAACTTTAAAACAGATATGATGAATACCATATGATTCTAGGAGAATACGACACAGAAAGCATTATATTTATCAACATCTAAAACCTAACACACAATTATATAATATTTAGCAAATGTTGATAATTTTTTTGTCAACTATAACACTAGTGATGTTCATATTTGTGATTAAAGAGCATACAGATATTGGAATGGTTGAGATTACAGTAGTTATCTCATAGTTTATTAATTTCTGGTTAATACAGACATGCAGAATGGGCACTCAGGATTATTACAGAGCTTGAAGAACGAGCATTATTACCCAACAGACGCAATGAAAAATTCTAAAGAAAGGATTGTAGCATATATATAATTGTTGAGATTTTACACAAATTTGTTAGAAACATTCAGAGGAAATGTAGGCTAAATATTATACACATATGTAGTGTATATATTTTTTTACATTGCTCAAAATGCAATTAGTTTGTTTCAATAATAGTTCCTGCATTATAGTTTCATTTATTACCTCCGCCAACAAAATTGGGAGGAGGTTCTGTTTGTCTGTATGTACAGTTGTCTGTTTGTTTGTTTGTAAACAACTTCCCGGCTACAATTTTACTCATAGAGTAGTGAAACTTTCAGAGATTAATTTTCATGTTAAGACGTGGAAGAAATTCAATTTTGAAAGTCCTAGATCAAAGTTCATGGTCAAGGTAGAGCTAAAGGTAGAACGTATTAACCACAACTTTGACACCAAGTTAGTTACATGGTTTTCAGATAGACTTCAAAAATGCCTACGGTCTAAATTCATTATGGGAAAGGCAAGCTTGTTTCGAGAAACTGCTATGGCGAGGTCTGTACTCTCCGACTGCTGCTTTTCTAGTAGCTCGGAGGTCAAGAGTACACCCACTGAATATGGAATTTAATGGGGGGTGAGTCACAAGTACTGAAAACATTCTATTGAATGTTTTTGCGTATACCTTTCATACATATATATATATATATATATATATATATATATATATATATATATATACAGTATATATATATATATATATATATATATATAAATTTATATATATATATATATATATATATATACATATCTCTCTCTCTCTCTCTCTCTCTCTCTCTCTCTCTCTCTCTCTCTCTCTCTCTCTCTCTATATATATATATATATATATATATATGTACACACATATACATATATATATATATATATATATATATATATATATATATATATATATATATATATATATATTTATATATATATATATATATATATATATATATACTGTATATATATGTATCTGTATATACATAAAAATGAGTAAGTATATATATATATATATATATATATATATATATATATATATATATATATATATATATTCATACCGTGCTAGGCGGTATATCTTAGCAATTCATGTTTGCTAATGGTCATACTCGTATAAGTGGATGAACAACTTGGTTGAGTAATGAGAGCTTTGGGTGTGGAGGAAATGCCCCCCTAAATCTCGATGAAGTCACTGGCAGCAGGGCGACGGATGGTGTTTAAGGCGATGGACAAACTATCTTTTTGGCTTTTACTCCTGGTGCCTGGCAGTTGATCTTACTAAAATTAGTATGGACCAGCATGGATCACTTGCCTTATTTAGATAGGCACAGTGCATCACAAGGAACTGGCTATCCTTTGATGAATATAGCCAATGAATCCTCTATGGACTTAGTCAGTCAAGGAAAAAGAAGATGAAAGATTGGCCCTTAGTCCTATTACTATTAATCTCCCAGTTTATAAATACTAAAGAAGAATTGAAAATAGGTAATTGGAATGTTAGAAACAGGAATCAGAATGGGAAGTTACAGCAAGTGGAGAGTGAATTTATGAAATATAGTTTAGATATCTTAGCCCTGAGTGAAACACGTTGTAAGGAGATTGGTAAGGAAACTTTAGACTAAGGCAATATATATATGTATCTACAGATGGAGTTGGAAGAGAAGGTGTAGGAATGATGATGACACCAAGAGCAGAAAAGGCATTAACCGAACGGAGAGCTGTAAATAGTAGATTGTTACTAGCAAAGTTCAAATCAAAGCAGTGCAACATGAGTATTATAGTTTGCTATGCCCAAATAAATGAATTCCCCTGAAGAAAGGAAAGATGAATACTATAAAGAACTGCAGAGTTTAATAGATGAGATCCCATAGAAAGATATGAAAATTGTGATTGGCGACTTCAATACTAAAGTTAGAAGGAATAATCAAGAGATAGAGAATGTGAGGGGTGACGAGGGTCTTAGCGAAGTTATAAATGAAAATGGAGCACATTTCATAAGTTTCTGTTCCTGCAAACAATCTTATACACAAGAACATCCACAAGTATACATGGACTTCACCGTGTGGCAATTACACGTATCAAATAGATCATATTACCATTAATAGAGAGAAGGAGGACTCTGAGAAATGTAAGAAGTTATAGAGGTGCAGATATTAGTAGTGATCACTAACTCCTCATTGCCACACTGAAATTAAAACTGAAAGCACCAAACAGAAAGGTAGATAGAATACTTAGGTTTGATACAAGTGAACCTTTAGAAGAAGAACACAGAGAAACATTTGCAATTAAATGTAAGAATCGATTTACACTCTTAGAGATTTTAGGAGACGAATAGCAGATAATTAATGAAGATTGTTGTGATATTAAGAACATATATCAGTCAGCTGGTAGTGAAGTCTTGGGACACAGTTACAAGGAGGGAGCCCTGGATATCAAATGATACATGGGACATTATAAAAATGAGACAAAAACAATATTGATTATTGAAACTTTTCAAGGAAGTAATGAACATTACAAGGTAGAGCATGCTAAGTATTCCAGTGTTGATACTGAGGTCAAAAGAAAAGCTAAGAATGACTGGAGAGAATATTTAGATAGTAAAGCAGCTAAGGCTGATAGAGCTATGAATTTTCACCTATGTTGCTTATCTTCCTCATGGATTTTGTAATGCATAGAACAGTTGTAGATGGTGGAGTAAGATTGGACTGGATTGGTGATAGGAATTTAGCAGCAGTAGAGTATGCTGATGAACCTGTCCTCTTTAGCAGAACACCAGAGGATTTGCAATTCTTGCTTACAAGAATGCATGGAATATCACACGAAGTTGGGCTGAAGATAAGTAGAAGAAAGACAGATGATGACAACGGAGTATGCAATGGAAGATGAAATATCATTGGAAGGAGAAAGGATTAATGAGGTAGAATAATTTAAGTATTTAGGAACTATGATCTCCAATGCAGGGTCTTTAGAATTAGAGCTTAGTGAAATATTGAAAAAAGCAAATGAGACAATGGCTAGGTTAAGTAAAACTGGGAAATCAAATCACTTGAAAATACATTTAAAAATCACACTATATATCAGTTTAGTGAGATCGGTGTAACTCTTTGGACATGAGTCATGGTATGACAAAGAAACAATCTCCAATAGATTTAGTCGATTTGAGAACAAAGCCCTCAGAAGGATATTGGGAGTTAAATGGCAGGACAGGATTAGAAATGAAACTATAAGAGAGATTGCTCGAGTGCCATATGTGGATGAGATCATGATGAGAGGTAGATGGAGATGTTTTGGGTATGATCTTCGTGCTCCTCAAGAGAGATTAGTTCAACAAACGTTGAGTTGGGTTCCACAACGCACTAGAAAAGTTGGAAGACCAAGACCAACATGGCTGAGGACTATGAAGCGTGAAGTAGATGATGACTGGAAAGGTATTGAATTAAAAGCTCAAGATAGAGCTTCTAACTAGGCCCTTTGAGTCCCTAGGCATAGGAGGAGATGATTAGATGATGATTATATATGTATATATATATATATATATATATATATATATATATATATATATATATATATATAAATATTTATATATATATATATATATATATATATATATATATATATATATATATATATATATATATATATATATATATATATTTACATATATATAAATATATATATATATATATATATATATATATATATATAAATATATATATATACATATATATATATATATATATATGTATATATATATATATATATATATATATATATATATATATATTATATATATATATATATATATATATATATATATATATATATATATATATATATATATACATATATATATATATATATATATATATATATATATATATATACATATATATCTATATCTATACAGATACATACTTCTATATGTATTGATACCTGCTAAGCTACAACCCTAGTTGGAAAATCTAGAGGCTATAAGCCCAGGGACTCCAACAGGGAAAATAGCCCAGTGAGGAAAGGATACCATGAAAAATAAAAAAAAATTAAGAACACTAACATTTGAATACATATCTCCTATATAAACTATATAAACTTTAACAAATCAAGAGACAGAGAAAGAATATAAAAGAGTGTGCCCGAATATTCCCTCAAGCAAGAGAACTCTAACCCAAGACAGTGGAAGACCATGGTACAAAGGCTATGGCACTACCTATGAGTAGAGAACAATGATTTGATTTTGGAGTGTCCTACTTACCATAGATAAAGAGGGTCTTCTACTCTTACCCAGATAAAAGGGCCACTGAACACTGATAGTGTAGTAACCCATTGCGTGAAGAGAAATTGTATGGTAATCTCAGTGTTAGGTGTATGAGGATAGAGGAGAATATGTAAAGAATAGTTCAGACTAGTCAATGCATATGTAGGCAAAGGGAAAATGAACCGTAACCAGAGAGAATAATCCAATATAGTATTGTGTGGCCAGCCAAAGGACCCCTTACCTCTCTAGTGGTAGTATCTCAATGGGTGGCTGGTGCCTTCCAATTTAATCTGTTTTAGACAAGTGTGAATATCCCTTATCCCATGGCAACAGTTGGTTCTAACACTTCGAAGAATTAAGATGAAAATCTTCATCGATGCCGTGGATAGAAAGTTTCAGGGTACGTCATTCCTTAGGAAATGCTGGAATAGCCAGACCACAACTTGTTTTACGAACAACTCCTCTTCAATGGGATTTGAATTGGTGACCAATATGGTTTACATGAATAGATTTTCGAAGGGGACAAGGCAGCCTTCCAATGTAGAATGCACAGGAAAAACGCGAACAGTCCTGATAGAACGTGGGATGAGGGGGCTCACCTTGCACCCTCCCTTAAAATTGACAAAAGTGCATTTAGGTTGTAGCATTTTATCTATATTTTCATCTTTTTAATGTTCCCATTGAAAAAATAGGGACTCACTACCCCTCTTCCACCACTTTGTTTGATGACATCATCGAATTTTGCTGCTGCCAATTTTGGGGTAGGGCAAACTTAATTAGACATACCTCCTGACTGAATGGTCACAGAAAGGTAAATAACATATCAATATGTTTGCTTTGGACTTCTCTAACAGATAAAATAGACATTTTTCCATTATATTCAATAATTAGGTCAGCAGAAGTCAATAGGTCACCAAATTTTGGGTCAAGTGAAAATTTTAGGCACCTCCATAAATGTAACCCTAGGACCAGCCAGACCAATATTTGATGACTTTTTCTGCCTTATTTCATCTCTAGAGACCTCAAGAAATAGAATGATACCCATTAAGTGTACTTATTGGTGAAATCAATGAAATGAGATGTTATGTAGCAAGGTCAATTTTCAAATTTGTCGTTTTCTTGCCTCAAAATAGTAAAAACTGATAAAGCTCATAACTCTTCTTATAGAGGGGCTACAGAAATTATTTTGGTGTGTTTTCCCAAGTTTTGGGGGTCAGGGAATCCAATAAAAGCTTTCTTAACAATGTCACCTAATTACATGATGCTGAAATTCAAGATGGCCGCCAATCCGGACGCTGTAATATTGACTTGGCTAGAACTCTTCCATGAATGCAGCAAGAGGGATAATATTCGTGTCCTCACCCAGGTTCTTGAGATCACAGCATTCAATAAAGGCAGTCTCAACCCGTTTGTCAGTAAATTTGGGGAGAATCACAAAAATCAACAACAGAAATGCTTTATTTGAAGGTTACAACAATCATGAATGAAATACAATAAAACTGTACATGTATGTGCAATATACTCATATGATACAAGACCTCATTGGGAAAATTCACACTGTGTTGCTTTGGACTACAGAAAAAAAGTCAACCTATGCAAGGTATAAAGTATGATATTCTACTTGGGTACCTTAGGTTCCACTTTTAATTAATGGAAAGCCAATTATTGGAAATATCTTGTGATACAAGAGAGGTCCTTGGTCCTTCAAGCCTGAAATCTACCATCCTGTTACTTGAAACTTTCTTAGTCCGAGTTGGACCCACTATCATCACTTACATAGTTATCATAAAAATTTCCCTCACTTTCATTGTTTTCATCAAGGCTTTCATCATCAGACGTCTCATCATCGTCCATCGTTTCAAGTATATCAGCCATACTTGTAGGAAGTGCAGTTCCCTTGAACCAACAGGGTTCTAGATTTCCATCCTTTCATTTTTTCCAGCCATGATCCACAGCTAGATGAGGGACCTCAGGTTTGGGACAATGGGCACGTTTCCATATCGCAACTTGATAGTTCACCCTCCTGGTATGCTCATTTAGACACACTCTCGGTGGCGGAAGAGATGAAAGATCAACATTATTCTTTGAATCCAGCGACTGCCCACTGCACTTTAACTCGAACATTTAGTATCGAAACTGGTCAACCTCCTTTGTCTTAGTTTTGGCAGAATACATGGTGCAGGTGAAATCCTCAAGAGCAAGGAAGATTTCATCGGTTACCTCACATGACTCCCCTAGGCAATTGAAGACTTCTTGGTACTTTGGGCGTTTCTGTAGAATTGGCAGCGATTTTAACTTGCCAATTCCTTTAAAGGCACTGGTTGTATCGCATCTACTGAATGCATGCAGACCAAGGAGAGCGGCACAGTAAGTTGGTGCGAACCCTTTCGATAGTTTTGTGACATCTATCAAGCGCCTTCTATTCCCAGTGCCAGTATTAAAAAGGAGTTTCACACCTAACTTTGGAGCATAATATAGAAATATGAAGAATATGTTACCGTCTGAACTTCGAACCCGAACATATTTACATCCTTCATCCTTGGCATAGGTTGAATAGAGAATGACACGTGTATCAGTCTCTTCCTGGGTTGAGTCAAGAGATTCAATTTGAAATGCAGTGATCTTCCCATTGTCTGGCTTGAGTTCGTACTCCTTGCCCTTACAAACTAAAATACGCTTCTTCTTCTCTACTTTCGGTATATTCTCCTCCATGCACCAAACCCTCAAGAGTAATTCAATGAGCTGAGTTTTATTGTTGTCATTACTCAAGAAGTCTTTCCAGTTATCTAGTCGCCTTATGTTTTCTCCACTAACCGAACGTTTTTCTCCTGAGCCACAATTTGATCTCTCTAGGGACTTTATTGAATTGTGCATGTAAGTATCAGTGCTGAAAATCACGCTGGATTTCCCAGATGTAGAGACGGACAAGATGTTTTAACATATCTGTTTGAATGTTTTTGGCCTTTCCTTCATTGAGTGAAACATGAAATTTCTATCTTCTACATTCCTGGTATCTTTGTCAGGAGGATTAACAGGATCATTAGTGTCTTTCACTAAGCAGTGGAATGCCTTGCTCTTGTCTGTCGTCAGAAGATACCCATCTGGTGTCCCAAGTGATGATGGCACAGGCATGACTGGGTATCGTAGAAGTTCTTGCTGTTTGCACTCCACTGTTTTGTTACTTGATGGTTTCACAAGTGCTTTCTTGCCAATGTCAGCGAAAGTCTTCAGCCTCTGTTTGGGCAATGGAGCAAAGAAGTCATCATTCTTCTTCAGTCTCTGTTATGAATGCGTTTTTTGCTTGTTTTCCTCTTTCCTCAGCCATCTCAATATCCTTTGAAATATCAGTAGGAACAGAAGCACCAGAAAGAAGATAGACCAGCCCTTCCGAGGGTTGAGGAAACTTTCCACAGCATCATTGATCTTCTCACTCTTCTGGATCTGTGATGGACGGGTATCACGATGCTTGCTGTCTCTGCTGCTTTCTTCCCTCATATTCACCATCTGTAGTACCTTGACCTCTCATGAGCAGTTTTCGGCCGTCTGTATGCTTCAAAATTCCCTAATAGCCCTGATACCCCGGCATCTTTTCCTCCAGCTCCAGCATGGTACTTTGCATACTTCATGAAAGTCTCCTCTATTGTTTTGTCCACAGCACATTGGTTTCCTGGAATGTATGACCTGGGTATGCTGATTGCTCCAAGCTTCAATAGTTTGGTTGCTCCAGGGTGAGTCTCATCAATGCTTGCCAAATAGACTGAGAAAAATGTCAAATAGCGTGCATAATTTTGTCCATCGAAACTATGGAAAAAATCTACCATCATGCTTAAATGTGCTCCATACAAGTAGTTATCATTATTCTCCGCGGCCATGAGGAGGGAGAGCACCAGCAAGATGTGATCGACATAAGACAGCCAAAATGCACCAGTCTTTCCAAGGTTTATATTCCTAACCTTAAGTTGGAATTCAACATAATCAGCCAAGTACTCCTAGAATGGACCATCATCTATGACTTGAACCAAACCTTCCTTATCTTTTATTTGCAATTAGGCTGGTCACTTTTGTCATTGATTCTTCTGGGATTCGCTGCTGTATTCCACCATTCAGTGACTTAAACTTTCTAAGTAACATCCTTTCAAGTCCTTCTGCCAAAGCCTTATGGCAGTGCATTGCCCTGCTGTAATTCTTTCCTGTTATCACTCCTTGGAGAGAGCCACTTGACATCAGTCCTACTTCCAGCAATATTTCAGAAAAACCCCGACCCATCCATCTTCTTGCCAACCATTTTCAAGTAGGCACATACTGTATGGAAGGTCCCTATCATAACTTTGTGGTCCTTGTAAGTGTCCAGGCTTTTCCAAAGTATTGGGTATGCCTTCATGAAAACACGTAAGTCAAACGATGTAATTGCATATTGTTGGTCAACTTCATCTGAGCACTGCCTACACTTCCTTAGGCATTCCTGAACTGTACTGTTCTCAGTGATTGGATGATTGATTACTGAGTAGTAATCAATGGTTGTAAGGTTGGCGGGTTAAACTCCAGTTTCAGATATGAAACCACCCCATCCTGGAACACACTGACCGGCTGAGCTGCTAAGCATTCTAGCAATGCACCAGGTGATGTTGATTTGGCCTGATTTGGCCAATGTCCCATCACTACCTGGAACACTTAGGTGTTTGATGGTCATCCAAGGGCTGCTCCTCTGGTTTATGTAACACAGTGGTAGATTTTCTGGCTCAGATGTTACTAAAGACCTCCTTCCTGTTTTTTATATTGATGGGATTAATGGCTTTGTCACAGCTTCACCTTTCTGGATATTGTGCAACATGATCCCGTGCGCTGTGTGCACAGAACCACTACCACATAGATCATTGACATAGTGATCGACGTTGTCAAAACCACTGTGGAATAAGGACGTGCCAGAGAGGTTACAAATAATGTTAGGGCTAGGAACACTGGCAGCCTCTTCTAGGGTGGTAGCTAGGGCTGTTTCAAGTTCAAGCGAGAAGGAGTAACTTTCTGCATGCCCAGTCTATTCATAAGCGTATTCAACTGTGCACTACGAAAAAGATGACAGAGTATCATGCACACAAGAATGTGCTTTGGTAACTTCCACTCGCCTGTTGTGGCGGCACGACAGATATCTTGACCAAGAGAAGACACAAAGGCAGTGACCCATTACCATAAACACCCAGCAGTTGGTGGCCATGGCAAGTCACCGGCTTTTAAGAAAGCATCTTTAATTATCTGGCGTAGGAGTAGAGCAACATCATCTATTTGAGTACTAGGCCTATGCAAACAATAGCTATTTCTGACAGCAGTTGCAAGATCAAGATCATTGCTAAATACTAAGGCAGATTGCAGTTTCCCATCCCATCTATCAACAGTACAGTTTATGTTTTTCCAGTTTCAGTTTCAGTATCTCTGGCCGATAGTTCTGATTTTCAAAGGAAGTCTTTGATAAATGTTCAATGAACATAAACACCCAGCAGTTGGTGGCCATGGCCATGGCAAGCCACCGGCTTTTAAGAAAGCATCTTTAATTTTCTGGCGTAGGAGTAGAGCAACATCATCTATTTGAGTACTAGGCCTATGCAAACAATAGCTATTTCTGACAGCAGTTGCAAGATCAAGATCATTGCTAAATACTAAGGCAGATTGCAGTTTCCCATCCCATCTATCAACAGTACAGTTTATGTTTTTCCAGTTTCAGTTTCAGTATCTCTGGCCGATAGTTCTGATTTTCAAAGGAAGTCTTCGATAAATGTTCAATGAATATGTCTCTAAGGTCTGTCATTAGCATTATTTTGTGGCCAATAATTATCCTCTGATCAATCACTTCATAATCTTTTGAGAAACAAAGTTCATGAGTCTTTTCACGATCCATGACCTCCCGCTTTCCCTCTTCACTGGAACCCCTCCATGTTGATGGATCACAGTATTTCACGCGGCAATGTTTGTGATACCTTGTCTCAGACACAAGAAGATCATACCCTCGAATACGAGTGACGAGTTCTTTATCACCCCGTTGTTCTGCTAATGTGATAATAGTGTCCCCACCACCATGTGAAAATTATGAAAGCCCCTCTGAGGTCCTAGACTTTCTTTTTCTCATAGCTTTTACATAAGATACAGTTCTGATCAAATATAACTTTGTCAGCTGAACTGCGACGACTTGGCCTCATAGAGGGACCCTCAGTGACTTCACTACAAGGTTTCAGGCAGTCTAGATTTTTTATGAGTCTTTGATAACATTCACGATGATATCCATGATTTTCTCCATACTGTCGGGGGATTTGCTATCACGCCGTCGAGACGACCCAATTGGTGGAGACTGTCTTCTATCCCGGACTTTGCAAATACTGGCAAAACGTTTTACTGGATTTTGCAGTTGGGAGAACTTGACAAAATCAGTTGTTTTAATGTTGTCGTCGTGAATTATGCAGATGTCGGTATTGACAGGTGCTGGTCTTTCAGTGCTAGCCTTTCTCTTTGGCATTTTCCTGAAGTGAGTCTACCTGAAATTATCAGAAATTTCAGCCATCAGCATGAGCTTTATCAGTTTTTACAATTTTGAGGCAAAAAAATCGACAAATTAGAAAACTGACCTTGTTACATGACATCTCATTTCATTGATTTTGCCAATAATGGGTATCATTCTATTTCTTGAGGTCTCTAGAGATGAAATAGGCAGAAAGTCATCAAATATTGGTCTGGCTGGTCCTGGGGGTACATTTATGGAGGTGCCTAAAATTTTCACTGGACCCAAAATTTGGTGACCTTTTGACCTCTGCTGACCTGCTTATTAAACATAATGGCAAATTGTCTATTTTATCTGCTAGGGAGGTCCAAAGCAAACCCTAAACTTGGCAGCAGCAAAATTCAATGATGTCATCAAAGAAAGTGGCCCAGTGGTGGTAGTTAGTCCCTATTTTTTCAATGGGAACATTAGAAAAATGAAAATATGGGTAAAATTCTACAACCTAAATGCACTTTTGTCAATTTTAAGGGGGGGGGGGTGTGCAAGGTGAGCCCTCTCAGCCCACGGACTATGAAGAAATAATGTCATGTGTGTGTGTGTGTAGATTGCCATGCCTATGGCATGACACGGGCTCTTGTCGTTTGACAGCCCGTAAGAGAATGAGTTTGTAAGGAGGAACTCCAAAGGAGTAAGATTGGATTGTGAAAATGGTATTGTTAAATTTGAATGAGAGTTGGTTATTTGGATAAGAGGGTAGGAACTGGAAAAAAGGATGGATGATGAGGGAAAAAGGATGATGTATGTAAATGAGAATGAATTCGCCAGGACTTGAAAGGGGAGGTAAATGACGTCGAACTCAGCTGCAATGGTTATACTATAATGCTCACATTATGGAAGTAGGAAGTTGGTTATGTGAAGATTTGGATTTTGTGAAGCTTTGTCAAAGATCATCTTCTTATTTTTATGTTACTTTTGAAATTATCATTCATCTAAGATTTTAAAGCATACACAAGTTTTTTTGTCCCAAAACTTGGTAATTATTTTTGAAGCTTTCACATTGTTTTATAGTTTTAATTTTCAACGACATAGCCTCTATATTGAGGTTCAATTCCATTGTTTAACAAATGTAGCCGTGAACAGTAGCTAAAAATTGCTTTCATTTACTGAAGTTATAAAGAAGGTGTGGTAAAACAGATACACACACACACACACACACATATATATATATATATATATATATATATATATATATATATATATATATATATATATATAGATATATATATTTATATACACACACACACACACATATATATATATATATATATATATATGTATATATATATATATATATATATATATATATATATATATATATATATGTATATATATATATATATATATATATATATAAATATATATACATATATATATATATATATATATATATATATATATATATATATATATATATATATATATATATGTATATATATATATATATATATATATATATATATATATATATATATATATATAAATAACGGATTTTGAGCGAAGCAAAAATCTACTTTTGGGTGAGATAGCCATGTCGTCCTGATGGCAGTTCCTTCATTAGTAGCTTCTTAGGTTATATGTGACTACAGTGATATCTCCCAGAGAATTTACCGAAGGTATCCAGAATTCTAACTCCTGGAGCGAATATCCCTTAAAATTTTAAAAAGGGATATCGCGTAAGGACATATTGGCACGCCTCATAGCAATCTGCACCCCAGACAGTGTTTTACGCTTCGAGGAGGTGTGGCAAAAAAAAAAGGGGGGGGCCCTCCAAAGGCCATCCCCGTTCCCGTACTACTATTGGGAGTACAACAGCGCCATTCCCACGATAGTGGCCATTCATTTTTTGTGGCGATTTCGCTTGGTGGTATTTCCCTGTGATCTAATTTTTCGATCGTAAAAAGGATTATTAATTATGCTTTCATCATCTTCCGCCTTTGGAAAGTTGAGTATCGCGTCTTTACTATGAATATATTTTAGCTTCTGTTTCACAATGAAATTAAAGTATTCTATTGTGCCTAATAGTTAGGCCAGTTACTGGAGGCGCCGTGGGCGCCGTCGTTTGTTAGGCATGTGTTATTTAGTTAGCAGAACGACTTCCAGTTTTTAAATAGCTTTATTTAATTATTGTACTGTAATTATTTAGCTATTTAGGCATTTATTCTTTTGAAGATTCGATTATGTGCATAATTATTTCCTTTTTCCTCTGTCGATCGTATAGTTAGAGTTTCGGTGATTTAGGTAACCGAGATCTCGTCTAGCCTAGATAACCTATCATAGACGTTTTTTCTATACGTTCGACATTCCCCGGTTACCCTCGTGTATTGTTCTCATTCGTTGGAGACTAATACCTCCTAAAATGTTATGAAACATTACACATCTCTTCGGAGATTTAAGGGTAATCTCTTTCCCTCTGAGTGTAGCCTCAGGCTACAACCCTATTAGCCATGCCTTGAATTTTATTCAGATATGGCTAACCTGGGGTTTGTTTCTGCTTATTCCCTTAACCATTGGTTGTGGATATACCAGCAGGTTTTGGAGATTTAGTCAGAATCTCAGAGTATTTAGTCTTGGAGGTTAGCCCTCTATAGCCGCTTAGAGTTATGGTAGTATACCATTTTCTCCTTGCGACTTTAAGACTAGTCCTGTGCCACAGTACCCTGGGCTGAAGAGTGATATTCTTTTAGCCTAGGATATCGTGGCACTGGAACTCTGTTTCTCCTTTGTTGAGAGGAGGCGGTAGTGCCGCCATCCCCTTAACTGTATCGGCAGTCTCTGGGTTGGAGAACTGAGTCTCTCCTGTCACCTGAGATTCTGCCGATACTGAAACAGAGTTTCTTTTAATAGGTGGTAGGTCTGACAATTTTGTCAGTTCCTTTCACATTCGTTACAGGACCCTGTTCCCTACCCCTCTATCCTCTTTTGATGGTTGATCCATTGTCTTTAATTAAGCTGACATCTTGCAACCTTACCATTGCTGGTAGGTTGCTAGAGCCAGCCAGACTCCCTCTCTAGTCATGGCTGACGGCAGGGCATGCTGCCGCCGGCCGGCTCGGCCGGCAGCCAGAAGACTGCCGACAGTTTGAGACTGTTGACAGCTGCTGGCCTGGCCGGCAACTGCCGGCCCCATAGCCAACTGCCGGCCTGGCCGGCAGTTGCAACCTTGATGGCCGTGAGTGGGTAGTCCCTTCTGTCCCCAAGATTCTTCAGTCCTCCCTTGGACTGCTGCTATAGGTTCTGTTGCCAGGGTACTGCCGGCTGGGCCGGCAAAGACAATGCTGACTCAGTTGGCAGCACGCCGACTGTACTGGTACTGTCGGCGGGTTGCCGGCCGGCAGTGTATAGGTGGTACCTTACCAGCAATAGTACTGTAGCTACATAGAAGCCTGAATGTTACATTCTCCCCTTCTATTAGAACCTTCTTTCTGGAGAAAGGCAGTCAAATTAGACTTTTACATCCTTAATTACTGTATACATTTACAGTAAGGAATAGCCTTTTATCCATGCTATCTCTCTCTCTCTAGCTAGCATGCTGGGTATGCCGGCAAGACCTAGCTATGCCGGCTACATGCCGGCTGAACTACTGTATATTTTATACAGGTAGCCAGTATGTCTGCATCATAGAATATACTGCAGATAGAAAACTACTATATAGTTTATACTAGTAGTTATTTCCAATATATTTTGGATATCCTATATTGAATGAATATGATTTCTTCAATATCCTGATTAGAAATCAGTATTGGGATTACCTCTACAAGATTAAACACTTCAAGGCAGGAGTAATACACTCCTAACCCTTAAAAGGTGCAGCCTTTTTCCTTGAGTCTCCCTGATCAGGAAACTCTATATTTTAATATAGTAGGAAGACTACAGCAAATAGGCTGAGTGGGATATACAAATATATATCTTTATTTTCCTAGTCCAGCTAGCTTCATGCTAGATGGACCATACTGTCATATGCTACTATGAAGGCAGCATAATGACTAGACTAGAATACAGTAGCCAGTAAATTGCAATATAGACTTACTGCAATTAGAAAACTACAGTACCATGATACAGTAGTATTTTCTGACATACCTTGGGTACCCTTGTACGAGCATTCTGCTGGTACCATTCATATATTGAATGAATAAGTTTTCTTCAATATTCTGATAGAGACTCAGTCATCCTGACCCCACAGTATTAACATTATTTCGGGACAGTGATTTGATACTTCTCTACCCCTAGGGGTAAGAGTCCTTTTAATTGGAGTTACTCTATAGAGAAATCTCCATGTAGTTAATACCGAGGGGAGGCAACAGCATTTGCTCACAGGGGTACACAAGTATGTATCTCCTACTATCCCTTTATAGCTTCCTATCCTAAGCTATTCTGTTGTAGATGACATTTACATGTTGATTATCAAAGAAATGATCCTTGTATACTCATTTGGTTTTCCTTTCTTTACAGGAGGAACACCAGATATCTTGTGCTGCAGTCCTCTGCAAGGCCAAGAGTAAGTACTTTTACGGTCATAATACTTGCAGGTAGCATACCCCCTGCAATATTATTTCCGGATCCCTACATTATTGGAATCCACAGGTTTGCAATATATGTTAGACATTAATGTCTGAAGGTTTTGAAAATCCTAAGTCTACGGAGACTAGGGATACAGCTCAATATAAATTACGCAACCGGGTGAGAGGCTTCCAAAAGATCTCTCCGGTACCTTTCCTACCTAATGATAGGATGCGTAAGCTACTATTTCCAAAGGCAAGCGAGGAAATAGTAGTGCCTCAGGAGCCAACTACATCCCCTGACGGCCAGAAAACCTTTGGGATTGAGGGCAAGATGTGCCCCAAGGTAGAAGAGATAAATATTGTGTCGGAATGTCCTCCGCCTATGCCGGCTATAGAGCCATCGATGTCAACATCTTAGTCTTCTACCCCTCTATTGGATAATGTGGTACAATTATGTATCCTACTGAAGAATCAGATAGAGAGCTTTCGTAAACAAAACGGAAAGCAGGAAGTAAAACCCAAGATAGAGCCTCGCAAAGCTTCTCTTGTCGCTTCCCACGGGTCAGTCAAACGACCCATGAATCAAGACCTTCCAACATGCTCCATAACCAATCCCTGGAGGTTTGCGGAGCAGATGTCGATTTCAAATGGCAATCTCCACATTTCAGAGAAAATAGGTGCAGTTCCTTTGGACAAAATTCAATTTTGGCCAAGCTTTGATGCTTTTCCTAGTTGTTGGGTCCGACTGAAGTATGAACCAAAGTCAGAAAAAGGAACGGAACCAAAGGAGGTCATGATTCTTGACCATGTTAAGGCACAGACTATCCTCTCAGGCAGTCTGAAAAGGGCGGGTCATTCAGAAACGAAGGTATTCTCACTGAATAACAGACACCCTTCCTTTCTTGCTCCTACTTCACTCTCATTCCCCTTTATGGGGAAGGCATTTACTTTTTTTGCCAAAGCTGTAGAGGCGGGTGAGCCATGTCCCACACTCGATGAGTGCAAGCCTTTGTCACCAGCTTTTCCCGGACAGGAAAAGGATTGGAAGGAAGTCCATTTGACATTTTCAGTAGGAAAATTAGACAAGGATGTCGCAAGTCGACAATTCAATGTATGTCTCCCTAAATTGACCGATTTGCTCTTGTTTAATGAACAGGAGTCAAAGGAGAGACTTGTGACATCCCTTTCTCTACAAAACTACATAGAGTTGTGTTCAACCTGCGAAAACTCCCCAGACATGCTCATGGTAATAGCCAAAATGCATATGGCTACCTTGCTAAAGGACCTTTATGCCTTTGTGAAGGCTAGGAGAGCATGTAGAGAGTTTGTGTTCGCTGCCGCAACAGTGAAACACGAAACAAGGAAGCTAATATCTTCCAATATCTGGGGTAAAGACCTCTTCCCACACGAGGTCATTGAGGAAGTAATTAAGAACGCCACCATGGAGAACATAAGTCTTCTCCAAAAATGGGGCATTCCTTTAAAGAGAAAATCTTCTGTGGTTGTGGGTCCCAACCTAAAAAAAAGATCGAAAATGCTGGAAATATTCGAGCTGCTCAACAACATCCCACTATTCCAGTGACCACAGTGCTACAGGCAGATGGTCAAAAGTCTAAGCCTACTGACTACTCGAAGCATAAAGACGCTTCGGCTAGGAGGAACTTTCCCTCAGGATCGCAGGACCTTCGATCCTTCGGTCCAAAGCCTATTCAAGATGAGCCATTGATGGGAAACAGAAATGTCTCTACCATCATTTCCTTACCTTCTCCTACAGTTCAAAACCCTCCTGGAGAAGTATACCTGAGAGCTATAGAGCATACAGGTGGTAAGAAAACTATAGCTCATCGAGTTCCAAGGAAGGCTGTTTTGTGTTCACGAGAGGGACTCAAGATATCAATGAGTCATTCTGAACTTGTCGCCACTCAACAAGTTCATAAAAAACAGCAAGTTCTGAATGTTAATCCTTCTGAACATATGGACCTTGTTCCAATCAGGTGTGTTCGTAGTCTTGTCAGACCTGAAAGGTGTCCTTAGGAACCTTCCAGTCAACCACCCCCCTTCCTCCTATCTAGAATTCATGTTACAGAGAGTAACATTCATCCTAGGAAAGATACGTGTCGGACTCACAGTCCTAAGTATCTTCAAAAGATTGACGAACTTAGTCACGTCAAAATCAAGCCTAGAAATAGTTCAGGTATTAATATACCTGATCGAGAGGCTGGAGTGGGCAGCATCCGAAGTGTCGGGCCCATGTGCATTCAAAGAGATGACCCGGTTCCCGGGACATCACGGATGCAAGATAAGCTTCTAGAAGTCTTGACTTTCTCCAGCTCTGGGGTTTCGATGGTTAAAAAACCATCGAAGCCCTCAGTCACTTCAACTCTCCTTTCCTTTGGGAATATAAAAGGAGCTCGCGAGGTCTGTCAAGAGACTCAGATAATCGGTCAGATTTTCAAATTGCCAACAGGGAAAAGTGCTAAACTTTCCCCAGTTCGCAATAGTGACAGACCTGGTGCTAAGGGCACACCGGAAAGATGCGTTAAGAGCTTGGAGAAAACACGCATCAAACGGTTGAAGAGATAAAAAAAGACTGAGATTGGTCCCTCTTTAATCGCTTCTTTAACAGAAATTAGAGCACGAAAGTCCCAAGACTCTGCTGGTCCTTTCATGGGTGTGGAAGCCCCCTCCACACAGTTCAGGCTCCCTACGACTGATCTCGGACACCGAAGCGATAATAAGACGTCACATTCGAACGTCTCGTACAGTCTTGGTGAAGTTACCCATCCCTTTCCTAAAGGGATGGCACCTAACAGCAGTTCATTTACAACTGATCCACGATGTGACGGTGGATACTCTATCACGATCCAAGGCGATAGAGTTGGAATGGTCCATGGACGCAGACATATTCCCTCCCAGATGGGAACAAGTCCCGGAACTGCAGCTCGACCTCTTCATCACGAGCGTCTTCAAGAAACTACCTCGCTAAATAGCCCTATACGAGGATCCTGTGATGGGGCTGATAGACCCTATGTATATTTCTGAAGGTTCAGAAATCAACTGCCTTCGGTTTATCACAGAGAACCCAAACCCTCCATTTCATGAATTTCTTGCTCTAGCGGTTAGAAAAAGGTTTGGGATCTCAGAAGGCAATATAGAATTCTTAGAAGAATACAAGGCTAAGTCTACTAGAAGACAATATGAGTCTTCCTGGAAGAAGTGGGTTGCGTTTGTCAAAACAAAAGGACCGAAAGAAATTTCTATGAACTTCTGTCTGTCCTTCTTTGTCCACCTTCATAGCCAAGGTCTGGCGGCCAATACAATAAATACGTGCAAGTCAGCTTTGACTAGGCCTCTTCTATATGCCTTGCAAGTGGATCTGGCGAATGAAATCTTTAATAAGATTCTGAAGGCATGTGCTAGGCTTAGGCCTGCAGTTCCACCAAAGCCCATCTCTTGGTCTTTGGACAAGGTCTTACATTATGCCTCATCTGTGAACAATGAAGATTGTTCTCTTAAGGACCTAACCCAAAAGGTTATTTTCCTATTTGCTATAGCCTCTGGGGCTAGAGTTAGTGAAATAGTGGCCCTATCCAGAGATGAGGATCACATTCAGTTCACGGAATTTATCTGAGATGCCGTATATTAGAATGTTGGGCATTTTTCAGCGAGTGCCCCTTTTTATTTGTTTTGCATTTTTTTTGCTTAGTCATGTTACCGTAAGGAATTGGCAAGTAGTGTCGCAAAACTTATATTTTTATAGTGTTGAAAAGTGTTTCTAGATGATCTGGCTACCCATGCCTATTTTTTTTTAGCCAGATATAGCGTATATATAGGTATGTGTTCGATTTTCCTGTGATTGCTATTTTTTCGTTTTTTCCCATTTCTTTCAAAATTACTACGTACTAAGGAACTATCACAGAGTAATGATTCATTTAGATGTATATTTGTCGGAAAATGTGCCTTGATGGTCTGCCTAGCACGTGGCTGAAATTTTTTTTCTGAAATGCGTATAATAAAATGTAGGCCATTTTTCCGCGAGTGCCCCTTTTTATTTGTTTTTCATTTTTTTACTTAGTCATGTTACCGTAAGGAATTGGCAAGAAGTGTCGCAAAACTTATATTTTTATAGTGTTGGAAAGTGTTTCTAGATGATCTGGCTACCCATGCCTATCTTTTTTTTTTAGCCAGATATGGCGTATATATAGGTATGTGTTCGATTTTCCTGTGTTTGCCATTTTTTCGTTTTTTCCCATTTCTTTCAAAATTACTACGTGCTAAGGAACTATCACAGAGTAATGATTCATTTATATGTTTATTTGTCGGAAAATGTGCCTTGATGGTTTGCCTAGCACGTGGCTGAATTTTTTTTTCTGAAATGCCGTTTATTAGAATGGCCATTTTTCCGCGAGTGCCCCTTTTTATTTGTTTTGCATTTTTTTGCTTAGTCATGTTACCGTAAGGAATTGGCAAGTAGTGTCGCAAAACTTATAATTTTATAGTGTTGGAAAGTGTTTCTAGATGATCTGGCTACCCATGCCTATCTTTTTTTTTAGCCAGATATGGCGTATATATAGGTATGTGTTCGATTTTCCTGTGATTGCCATTTTTCCGTTTTTCCCCATTTCTTTCAAAATTACTACGTACTAAGGAACTATCACAGAGTAATGATTCATTTAGATGTTTATTTGTCGGAAAATGTGCCTTGATGGTTTGCCTAGCACGTGGCTGAATTTTTTTTTTCTGAAATGCCGTATATTAGAATGTTAGCCATTTTTCCGCGAGTGCCCCTTTTTATTTCTTTTGCATTTTTTTGCTTAATCATGTTACCGTAAGGAATTGGCAAGTAGTGTCGCAAAACTTATATTTTTATAGTGTTGAAAAGTGTTTCTAGATGATCTGGCTACCCATGCCTATTTTTTTTTAGCCAGATATAGCGTATATATAGGTATGTGTTCGATTTTCCTGTGATTGCTATTTTTTCGTTTTTTCCCATTTCTTTCAAAATTACTACGTACTAAGGAACTATCACAGAGTAATGATTCATTTAGATGTATATTTGTCGGAAAATGTGCCTTGATGGTTTGCCTAGCACGTGGCTGAAATTTTTTTTCTGAAATGCGTATAATAAAATGTACGCCATTTTTCCGCGAGTGCCCCTTTTTATTTGTTTTTCATTTTTTTACTTAGTCATGTTACCGTAAGGAATTGGCAAGAAGTGTCGCAAAACTTATATTTTTATAGTGTTCGAAAGTGTTTCTAGATGATCTGGCTACCCATGCCTATCTTTTTTTTTTAGCCAGATATGGCGTATATATAGGTATGTGTTCGATTTTCCTGTGTTTGCCATTTTTTCGTTTTTTCCCATTTCTTTCAAAATTACTACGTACTAAGGAACTATCACAGAGTAATGATTCATTTATATGTTTATTTGTCGGAAAATGTGCCTTGATGGTTTGCCTAGCACGTGGCTGAATTTTTTTTTTTCTGAAATGCCGTTTATTAGAATGGCCATTTTTCCGCGAGTGCCCCTTTTTATTTGTTTTGCATTTTTTTGCTTAGTCATGTTACCGTAAGGAATTGGCAAGTAGTGTCGCAAAACTTATAATTTTATAGTGTTGGAAAGTGTTTCTAGATGATCTGGCTACCCATGCCTATCTTTTTTTTTAGCCAGATATGGCGTATATATAGGTATGTGTTCGATTTTCCTGTGATTGCCATTTTTTCGTTTTTCCCCATTTCTTTCAAAATTACTACGTACTAAGGAACTATCACAGAGTAATGATTCATTTAGATGTTTATTTGTCGGAAAATGTGCCTTGATGGTTCGCCTAGCACGTGGCTGAATTTTTTTTTTCTGAAATGCCGTATATTAGAATGTTAGCCATTTTTCCGCGAGTGCCCCTTTTTATTTCTTTTGCATTTTTTTGCTTAATCATGTTACCGTAAGGAATTGGCAAGTAGTGTCGCAAAACTTATATTTTTATAGTGTTGAAAAGTGTTTCTAGATGATCTGGCTACCCATGCCTATTTTTTTTTAGCCAGATATAGCGTATATATAGGTATGTGTTCGATTTTCCTGTGATTGCTATTTTTTCGTTTTTTCCCATTTCTTTCAAAATTACTACGTACTAAGGAACTATCACAGAGTAATGATTCATTTAGATGTATATTTGTCGGAAAATGTGCCTTGATGGTTTGCCTAGCACGTGGCTGAAATTTTTTTTCTGAAATGCGTATAATAAAATGTACGCCATTTTTCCGCGAGTGCCCCTTTTTATTTGTTTTTCATTTTTTTACTTAGTCATGTTACCGTAAGGAATTGGCAAGAAGTGTCGCAAAACTTATATTTTTATAGTGTTCGAAAGTGTTTCTAGATGATCTGGCTACCCATGCCTATCTTTTTTTTTTAGCCAGATATGGCATATATATAGGTATGTGTTCGATTTTCCTGTGTTTGCCATTTTTTCGTTTTTTCCCATTTCTTTCAAAATTACTACGTACTAAGGAACTATCACAGAGTAATGATTCATTTATATGTTTATTTGTCGGAAAATGTGCCTTGATGGTTTGCCTAGCACGTGGCTGAATTTTTTTTTTTCTGAAATGCCGTTTATTAGAATGGCCATTTTTCCGCGAGTGCCCCTTTTTATTTGTTTTGCATTTTTTTGCTTAGTCATGTTACCGTAAGGAATTGGCAAGTAGTGTCGCAAAACTTATAATTTTATAGTGTTGGAAAGTGTTTCTAGATGATCTGGCTACCCATGCCTATCTTTTTTTTTAGCCAGATATGGCGTATATATAGGTATGTGTTCGATTTTCCTGTGATTGCCATTTTTTCGTTTTTCCCCATTTCTTTCAAAATTACTACGTACTAAGGAACTATCACAGAGTAATGATTCATTTAGATGTTTATTTGTCGGAAAATGTGCCTTGATGGTTCGCCTAGCACGTGGCTGAATTTTTTTTTTCTGAAATGCCGTATATTAGAATGTTAGCCATTTTTCCGCGAGTGCCCCTTTTTATTTGTTTTGCATTTTTTTGCTTAGTCATGTTACCGTAAGGAATTGGCAAGTAGTGTCGCAAAACTTATATTTTTATAGTGTTGGAAAGTGTTTCTAGATGATCTGGCTACCCATGCCTATTTTTTTTTTAGCCAGATATGGCGTATATATAGGTATGTGTTCGATTTTCCGGTGATTGCCATTTTTTCGTTTTTTCCCATTTCTTTCAAAATTACTACGTACTAAGGAACTATCACAGAGTAATGATTCATTTAGATGTTTATTTGTCGGAAAATGTGCCTTGATGGTTTGCCTAGTACGTGGCTGAAATTTTTATTTTCTGAAATGCCGTATATTAGAATGTTGGCCATTTTTCCGCGAGTGCCCCTTTTTATTTGTTTTGCATTTTTTTGCTTAGTCATGTTACCGTAAGGAATTGGCAAGTAGTGTCGCAAAACTTGTATTTTTATAGTGTTGGAAAGTGTTTCTAGATGATCTGGCTACCCATGCCTATCTTTATTTTTAGCCAGATATGGCGTATATATAGGTATGTGTTCGATTTTCCTGCGATTGCCACTTTTTCGTTTTTTCCCATTTCTTTCAAAATTACTACGTACTAAGGAACTATCACAGAGTAATGATTCCTCTAGATGTTTATTTGTCGGAAAATTTTGTTTACTTCTTTTTTGATTGAATATCATCAATTTTTTTTAGCTAAAATATTATATTGTTTTACATTTTTTTTTTCGATTTTATTTCCCTTCAAAAATTTTTTTTGGGTCAGAATTTTAATTTTATAGTCGTAAAATAATCGACAATTATCCAGCAACCCACCATACAATTTTTATGCATATCCAAGAATAATTAGATTAGTAAATAACACCTTGAAATTGACATACCCTTCCTACATTTCAAGTGGCAGCTTAGGGAGTCTGAGTCAGTGTGGTTGGCGGCCATTTTGTGGACATATCCGAAGCGTAAGTTGCCCTATCTATATATATTCTTGTTCCCTATAGAATTTGTGATATTTTGGTATATTTTTACCTGCATAAATATCATATTATATATTAAATATATGTATTTTTTTACGAAATTTCTAAGTACTCAAAAAATTACCTTTAGATATGGCCCCTGATATAAATGTAATTTACAAAATAATGAAGATTTTTTTACATATTTCTATTTTAGGATAACATATGTTTATTCCCTAAAAAAATTAGCCACTTCCTATTTCATTTGGGTACCCAAAAAAATTCATGAAATTTGGACAAATTTTTTTGGCCAAAAAAAGTTACCCTTTTTTTCTCATTTCAGATCTTCACCTCCATGGGTCTGACTTCATCCAAAATACATCAAGATGTGTCCTAAACATTCAAGAATCAATTCCTAAAAGGATTTGTGTATATATGTATAAACTTTTTTTTTATGAATTTTTATGTAAGGTCTTTTTTTCTACTTAATTTTTTAAAATATTCATAATAAATAGTTTTTCTGCAGATGAGTAGTATTTATCTTTACAGTTGTTTTAAGCATTCATTGAAGTTTTTTTGGCAAAAGAAAAAAGGAGGTTACTGCAAAAACTGATTTTTCAAAAATTTTTTTTGGCGTCGGGGTCGCGCGCATCCGAGTTTACCCTTAAAGGGTTGTCCGAGGAGCGTACCTATCCAGGGTTAAAGTCTGCCCCCTAATTACTGAGATAATCAATTAATGGTTTGGGACCTCACATGTCCTCGCACATGTTCTGGATTAGTATCATCCAGAGTGCTCTACAAGCTCTACGCTATGTAAGTCCATGATCTGAAGCAGCTTGTGGTGACGTCAGGTAGAATATTTACCCTGCCGTCTATTCTACGATGAACAGTAATTGACTGGGACTGTCAATTAATGGGAGAAGAGGTCATTCTACTTAGGTATGTCTTCTTTTGATTAAGTGTTACCATGGTAACACTAGCTCTGTTCAAAATCCCAGGTGTGGAATTATACAGATAGTACTAGTGCCGGTGTATGAAGTACACAGTGCAGATAGAGTAACCAGTACAGGAATTATGAAGAGCGATTATTTTATAATTTCTCTTCAATCTAAGAGTGGCATTCATTATTTCTTCCTTCAAGAAAGAAATACGGTCTCTGTACTCGTTTCAGGTATAATCCCATTGTCATACTACATTCGTTTTGCTAACCATCTCTTGTAGTCATTTATTTGGATTAAATGTCTATTAGAATGTAGTGCGTTCACATTCGCCAGACAATTGTATATATACATGCCAGAGTTTTTAACTTACTTAGTATGCATCCTTCATCTATTTGTATGCATCAAATGATAGACATAAGAGACACTGATGTTAATTTTCCAAATATACAACTTGAGACTATTTGTATATTCAGTGTGTACTTAAGTTTAGTCATACTATTTATGTTATCTTTGAAATCCCTTTTCTACTGTCTAGATGACTCTTCCCTGTAGGAGGCAGGAAGCACTAACATTGTTTATGATTAGTGATGATGACAAATAACGGTAACGTCACTGGTCTCATATGGTCCCCATGACCATAGAAAAGGTTGATATAAGGTTAAGGCACTGATGAAAATCTACAGATACATTAATACTCTGGTATGCTTCCATCAGCACGACATGGCTTGAGCACAAAAAACGGATTTTGAGCGAAGCGAAAAATCTATTTTTGGGTGAGATAGCCATGTCGTCCTGATGGACCCACCCATCTCTTCTGAAGAAGAGATCTTCAGTATCCCTCCCGTAGTACTGTATCTGTAACAGCCTATGCTCAATGCTACAAGGAATGGCCACTATCGTGGGAATGGCGCTGTTGTACTCCCAATAGTAGTACGGGAACGGGGATGGCCTTTGGAGGGCCCCCCTTTTTATTTTTGCCAAACCTCCTCGAAGCGTAAAACACTGTCTGGGGTGCAGATTGCTATGAGGGGTGCCAATACGTCCTTACTCGATATCCCTTTTTAAAATTTTAAGGGATATTCGCTCCAGGAGTTAGAATTCTGGATACCTTCGGTAAATTCTCTGGGAGATATCACTGTAGTCACATATAACCTAGGAAGCTACTAATGAAGGAACTTCCATCAGGACGACATGGCTATCTCACCCAAAAATAGATTTTTCGCTTCGCTCAAAATCCGTTATACATATATATATATATATATATATATATATATATATATATATATATATATATATACTCTTACAAGGCTGGTCTAGTATAAAGTAAATATCCTAGATTTTATTTATATATCATATAATGTTTTCAATTTTACATTGAAGAGATGATACCCAGCCCATAAAATGAGCCCCTCCCATGTAGATATAAGTATTTTATGTAAATTACGTAAGAATTGCGCCGTGAATTTCATTGTACTTTTTATTCAAGTTAACATATGTAAATTTACGATATTTTTAAAAGTTAAATTTTTATTTCATATATGTCTGCTACGAAGTCCTACGTAGAGTATTTGAAAGTACTGTGGGATTCGTACGAGATATGAACAAGGGCTTAGGTAATGTTCTTTTATATTTTATAATGTATTGCATCATGTTTGAGAGAGAATGTTCAGTAATGTGCTTTAGAAGATTCTTTACCATGGGCTTTAAAAACTTTGCGAAAGCCCAGCGAGAGGATGTTTTCTTTTTTTTATTTCGGGGACAAAAGGTGGGCGGAGGTAGCTGGGTGAGTTGTCTCACGGGTGCGTTGTTGTGCATCTGAGAGTTGCCTGAAACACCCCTGATTCGCTCCTTGATATTTTTATCTAGTTGGAAACTCTGACGCCCTTAGGCAGAGGCCACACTTCCCAAATACTTTTGAACCATCTGGAATTAGCCAAATTTCGTGTAAAAGGGGATCCAAGGTTGGGTTACATTTAGATAGAGATAGAGGTCGAGATAGAACTGCAGCCAGAAGATAGCCTCCTTATCCTCTCCCTCTCTCATGCTCACAATTCAGTGTATTATTGAAAGTTTTCACTATGTTTTAGTGTGTCTTCTCCTAAGTGCAACTCTGCCCCAAAACAAATCGTTTGTCGAAAAGATATGCAAGACGAAAAGGCAATATTTGATACATTGTATTAGGGTGAGTGTTGGCATTGTATTAGTTTTTTGTAATTGGCCCTGTAGGAAGGAGAGATTTTTGTAAACTATTCTGGTTATCTATTCTTCATTATATGTCAAACCTGAACATTACATTATCCAGAATTATTCTAAGCATTCGTACATTTTCATTGCATTATTTTTTTACTTAGGGTAAGGTTTAGTCAGATATAATAGTTCAAGTCAAGTTATTATATAATTTTGAGGTCGTAACAGTTTTGTCTCCATCTAAGTTTTGTTCAGATTTAATCTTTTTCCAGTGAATAATTTCATTATTATGTAAAATCTTTTAAAGTGCTGTAATTTATATAGAATATATCTATTTTTGTAAAGAGTGCATTATTCCAAACATCATTATTTCGAATTATATTCTACTCGATTCCTGTAAGTTTAAATACCTTTCAAAAATAATTAAGAGTAATTACCCAGTTTAGTTTGAGTGTACTTAAGAGACCTTTGGATATTCAGTGGTATATTGCTGTCTGGGAGTTATTTAAAAGTCTCAGAATTTGCGTATTAAGGTTTTAAAGTGTAACAGTTTCAATGTAAAAGCAAACAAGGTAGTTTGAATTCGAGAGGTTGATTAACTTGCCAGTTGTAGTATATATAATATTATATGGTTCCCAGTCACGAGCCATAGTATAATATATTTTTTTTAGTGCCCAGTATACAGAAACCATATCATTTAATGTCCAAGGGTTTTTGAATAACCCAAGTGTTCAGGAATTGTCAGAAGCTAATATAACTAAAGCTCAGTGGCTCTCTATCTTACTGGCATGGTAAGGCCATGCTACGAGTAGGATTTGTAACGTCCCTAATTAATTGTCTAGCCTCTGAAGCGTTTATTAACTCGGGAAAGTTATCGGATGAGAATATTGTGGCAGCTCGTGAACTGTTGGAGGAAGCTGAGGAAGAATTGTTAGCGAAGCAAGGACCGGTTTGCCCTCAAACTGAAGGCATGAAAGCAGATAAGGATGTAGAGGATGAGATTTGACGAATTGCAGTGGAGGAGAATTTGATCAAGTTGAAGATAATGAAAAGAGAAAAGGAAATGGAAGCAAGATGAGAAGAAGATTAGAGGAAATAAAGATGATGCGCGAAGGAAATGGAAGCAAGACGAGAAAAAGATGAGAGAGAAGAAAGACGACATGTGGAGGAAATGGAAGTAAAGGGAGAAGAAGAAGAGAGAGAGATCGCAAGACACGCAAGGTTAATGGAAGCAAGGCGAGAAGAAAAAAAGAAGGAAGAAGTGAGGTATGCGAGGGAGTTAGAATTAATGCATGCCCGTGCAAAACTGGAAGTGCAGACGGAAACCGAGACGTCCCCTGCTAAGCATGATCCTGTGTTTATTGAGTTGGAAGCTAAGAGGTTAAGTCCAAGGTTCACAGAAGAATCTCCATATGAGTCCTTTGATCATTTTGAAACCATCACAGTGACGATGAAATGGCCAGACGATAAATGGTCTGTGTTATTATAGAGTGTGCTTTTTAGAAAGGTCCGCAGTGCTTACTTATCCTTATCTCAGGACCAGAGGATGAAGCATCAAGAAGTGAAGAGAAGCGGGCTGCAAGTGTATCAGATGACCCCTGAATATTATATGAAAGATTCTGAAGTTTAAGAAAGGACGAGAAAATTACTATCCGGGATTATGCTTATAAGGTACGACGATGTTTTAAGATATGGACAGAGGCTGCTAACATAAAAGAGAAGGCTGATTTAGAAGAACAGATAATACTAGAGCAGTATCTACGAGGAATTCCTGAACATATTTGAATGTACTTGAGAGAAAGAGAGGTGAAAAAACTCGATAAAGCCGCTTTGCTGAGTGAAGATTACAATATTATCTGTCGTAAACCCTCCTCGGGCACGAAGTTTCAACCGTTGTTCCGACCAAGTGTCAAGTATTCGGCGAACCATGGAAACCACTTTGGAAATAACTACGGGAACAAATTCAACAGTTACAATGGAAGTAGAACTGGTATTGTCCCTAAGCAGAATGCAATAGTACCAAAGCAACAAACGTTGAATCGTCCTCCTTCAAGTATCATGAAAGACGTGCAGAAGGTTGATATTGTCTGTTTTAAGTGTGGCAAGAGAGGCCATATCAGTAAGGAATGCAGGTCAAACCAACCGAAAGCAGTCGCCCAAGTGATTAAAGATAATTCGACTTCACAAAATGCGCAGACTAAGAAACAATCGGCAAAGGATGGGGAGGAAAATGAACCAGCCACTGTTTACACGACAAACAAGACGAACCCAAACAGCATGGATGCCTTTTAACCATATATTTATGAAGGTATGTTAGCAGCAATAGACAGGAGTGAGCGAACCCGGGTAAGAATATTGCATGATACAGGTTGTAACCATAGTGTGGTGGTACAGGGAGCACACCCGTTGGTGGAACAGTCTCTCTCAGGGGGCTCAATTATTTTGAAGGGAATAAGAGGTGAGGAGGTTACCTCTATTTGCTGTTTAAAACTGTCATGCGAATTGGTGACAAGTAATTTCAACTTTGCAGTAAAGGATTAAATGGCTGTTGAACGAGTAAACGTCCGGCTGGGTAATGAGGTTTTTGGAGTGCCGTTCGTGTCTTGTCCCATTGTAACGGAGAAACCTTTGAAGTATAGTCGCATGACTGAACTTAGGAAGGACCACCCATCTCCAGTTCCTAGTTCTGTTACAACCAGGAGTATGAAAACGAAAGTGCTACCGAAGAAGAAGAAGAAGAACAAGAAATCGAAAGAGCAATGAAATTAGATTTGTTTTCCGAAGAAGAGGATTTCCTTGATAGTATGCAAGAGGAGAGTTATCGAGTAAGCCCGAGCGAAGAGGAATGACAGACGAATGGACAAGAGGACGGAAAAAAAAATGTACACCCATAAGCAAAACCGGTGTTGCCTCGCCAGACCCTACTTGGATACATCATGCCCTTCTTGCCATGAAAGGTGGCCTGACGTTTAAACAACCAAGACATCGTTAGCATGGTTCGAATATGGGGAGGAGGGAAATTACCGATATCACTCAAAGAAGGGCGAGGATTAATTATATATATATATATATATATATATATATATATATATATATATATATATATATATATATATATATATATATATATACATATATATACATATATATATATATATATATATATATATATATATATATATATATATATATATATATATATATATATATATATATATATATATATATAATATATATATATATATATATATATATATATATCTATATATATAGAAATGCAATCGTTTTCGAGAACAGTTATCGAAAAATATGATCACCCCGATATATTTGAATCCCTTATTATATTTTTATATGGAACTTCCTCAAACATTGTGGGAACCGTCTATTACAATTGATATACACCAGCACAATATATCCTTTGCATTATCCTAGCAGCTGCTCTCTCTCTCTCTCTCTCTCTCTCTCTCTCTCTCTCTCTCTCTCTCTCTCTCTCTCTCACAATATATCCTTTGCATTATCCTAGCAGCTGCTCTCTCTCTCTCTCTCTCTCTCTCTCTCTCTCTCTCTCTCTCTGATGAATGCACAGGGTTTAGTCACGAGTAACTCTAAAAGGAAAATAGAGTTCCTAGAAGAACTAACCCAAATTGAAAAAATAGATATATTAAATATAAGTGAAACATGGTATTCCCAAGAGACTGGCAGTGATGACCAGATAAAGGGTTTCCAAACTTATAGATCAGACAGAAAAAATAGGAATCAAGGGGGAACCGCAATATATGGAAGAGACATAAATCAAGGAAAAGTCTGTGAAAAATACAGCAACACAGAATGTGAATTGATTGCGGTAGAATTTGAATTTGAAAAACTAGTGAATATTGTAGTTTACAGACCCCCAAATACTAAGGAGTTTGACATAATAATAGAAAAAATAGATGATATATGTAGAAACCATAAAGACTGGAATATACTCCTATCCGGAGATTTTAACTTTCCTTTCGTGGATTGGAAAGAACGGATAGAAGAAAGTGGTTGTATGTATACATATAAAAAAGAGAGTAATAGTAGCGCAGAAGATAAGAGGCAATTTGAAAAGCTTCAAGATATGCTATTAGAACATGATATGCAACAAATAAACCACATTCCAACAAGAAAGGAAAATGTCCTAGATCTAGTATTTGTGAATGAGGTGAATTATGTTAAAGAAATAATAGTGTATAACACGGGAATTTCAGACCACAATGTCATAGAATTGATAGTTCATTCCAAAGCAAGTGATCACAGAATTAATAAAAGCACAAAACTTTGGGAAGGATATGGAAAATATAACTTTTACAGTAAGAATATAAAATGGTCAGAAATAAATGAAGAACTGAATAAAGAATAGAAAAATGTATTTATAAGTGATAATATACAGGTAAATACGGATATACTGTACAAAATACTGGAGAAAATTGTTGAAAAATATGTACCGGAAAAAAACAATAAACAAAAGACGTGCATACCAAGAGACAGAAGGATCTTATTTCAGAAAATTAGAAAGTGGAAGAAAAATCTTGCAAAAGAAAAAAATGTGTGGAAAATGAGGGAAATAAAATGTAAGATAGAAAATGCAGAACAAAAGATTATACAGTCGAAAGAAAATGAAAAAAAGGGACTTAGAAGAAAGGACACTTCAAAATATAAAAAGAAACCCCAAAGTACTTTACTCCTATGCAAAAAAGATGAATAAAAGGAGAATAGAAATAGGCCCTTTAAGAATTGAAGGACGGCTAACGAATGAAAAAAAGGAAATATGCAACATATTAGCAGAAAAATATAAGAGTGAGTTCACGCCAAGAATTGCGAATGAGAATAATGAAACAGAAATGAGAGAAGAAAATGTCGAATATCTAACGGATATAGATATTAATGAAGCAGATATTGTCACGGCTATAAACGAAATTAAAAATGGATCGGCAGCCGGACCAGATGGAGTTCCAGCGATTTTGTTAAAATAACTGCAAACACTATCGCGAAGCCGCTTGCAATACTGCTAAGACAGAGTGTAGATATGAGCGAGATATATGTTAAACATAAATTAGCTTATATAACCCCTATCTTCAAAAGTGGATCAAGACTAGAGGCAAGCAATTATAGACCTGTTAGTCTAACATCACATATTATGAAAGTGTATGAGAGGGTAATAAAAAAGAAAATAATGAACCATTTGGTCAAAAATAATTTGTTTAATATGGGTCAACATGGTTTCGTACCTGGAAAAAGTACACAGACCCAACTGATAGCACACTATGAAAACATACAATAATATGATAAATGAAAAAGACACAGATGTGATCTATCTAGATTTTGCAAAAGCCTTTGACAAGGTAGACCATAACATATTGGAGAAAAAAATGAGAAAGCATAATATTGTGGGAAAGATAGGAAAATGGGTAAAAGAATTCCTGCAAAACAGAAAACAGATAGTGGTTGCAAATGACGAGAAATCAGATGAAGCCCAGGTAATATCTGGTGTGCCCCAAGGTACGGTATTAGCTGCACTGCTATTTGTTATTATGATCTCAGACATAGACTGTGATGTTGAAAACTCCGTAGTGAGAAGTTTCGCCGATGACACAAGAATAAGTAGAGAAATTACTTGTGATGAAGATAGGAACTCACTACAAAGAGATCTAAACAAAATATATGAATGGGCGGAGATAAATAGGATGGTATTTAACTCCGATAAATTCGAATCAATAAATTATGGAAACAGAGAAGGAATGGTGTATGCATACAAGGGACCTAATAATGAGACAATCACAAACAAGGAAGCAATTAAAGACCTTGGTGTAATTTTAAATAGGAATATGTTATGCAACGACCTAATATCAACACTGTTGGCTAAATGTAAAGCAAAAATGGGAATGTTATTCAGACACTTTAAAACAAGAAAAGCTGAACACATGATTATGCTTTACAAAACTTATGTGCGTAGTACACTCGAGTACTGCAATGTGATATGGTAACCACACTACCAAAAGGATATTGCGCAAATAGAGAGTGTACAAAGGTCCTATACTGCTAGAATAGAAGAAGTTAAGGACCTTGACTACTGGGAAAGACTGCAATTTTTAAAACTATACAGTCTAGAGAGGAGAAGAGAACGCTACATGATAATACAAGCATGGAAGCAAATAGAAGGAATTGCTGAAAACATCATGGAGCTTAAAATATCAGAAAGAGCAAGCCGAGGTAGATTAATAGTGCCAAAAAGCATTCCAGGTAAACTGAGAAAGGCGCACAGGACATTAATCCACTACGCACCAGCATCGATAATGCAGCGACTATTTAATGTGCTGCCAGCTCATCTAAGAAACATATCAGGAGTGAGCGTAGATGTGTTTAAGAATCAGCTCGATAAATACCTAAGATGCATCCCAGACCATCCAAGACTGGAAGATGCAAAATACACCGGAAGATGCATTAGCAACTCTCTGGTGGATATACGAGGTGCCTCACACTGAGGGACCTGGGGGAACCCAAACAAAAAATAAGGCAATAAGGCAATAAGGCAATAAGGCTCTCTCTCGATCGATCGATCGATCGATCGAGTTCAAGAATAAGCTAGATAAGATCATAAGAACTGTATAGAAGCTAAAACTAAATCGCCCTACCAAAGAGCACATGGAGTCTGTGGATGGACTAAAATGTCTTTGAGACATCCAAAATCCTTGTAATACACATTCTCTCTCTCCCTCTGTATATATATATATGTATATATATATATATATATATATATATATATATATATATATATATATACATATATATATATATATATATATATATATATATATATATATATATATATATATATATACATATATATATATATATATATATATATATATATATATATATATATATATATATATTGTATCCAGTATTTTATGTTATTTTGATGTGCGCAAGTATCTCATAAGACCGCTAACTTCTTTGCAGGCTAGTGTTGGATTTGTATTTCTTTTGGGTGAAGATCCCATGTTCCTAATATGTTCAGTGACCACCTAAAAACAATGTTAGAAAGATATATGCATATATGTCCGTTTTCATTGCGAGTTGGAATCATTGATATTAAATGTTATCAATAAGGGTATTACGATCATCATCATCATCATCACTTCATAAATGTTGTTAATAAGCAAACCTCGCCAAGCCATACATTAAGATCACCCAATTGCCACCCGTCCACCATCATCTTCAACCCCCACCTGGTTATATCCTTCTACCCTCATCCTCACATTATTTAGGTCTCACACTTTTGATGAGATCCTTCTTGTGGAAGTTTTTACTATATGAAAAACAAAATACTAAGATGACAATATTTAATTACAGTTTGCTTTCCAGGTGTTTACAATTATTTCAAAACTTTAATAAACAAAGTAAATATGCAAAAGACTGATTGAACAGATATCGAGAGTAATGGATTTTTTGAAGAGCTTACCGGGGGAACACCTGTAAGGTGTTGGACATCAGGTCATGAAAAGACAAACAAAATCGTAATAGTACGAAGAGTCAATGATAAGTAAATATTTCCTTTTGCCTTGGGGAGGGTGAAGCCAGCCAGACTTGGACCTTTGAACATTTAGCAATCGTCACCATAGGGGTTCGCTTAAAAGCGAGCAAATTGCCCAGATAATTTGATTGATTAGGAGTTTTCTGTCATCCTGATCTAAGGTTATTGAAGTGGAATCAGATAATTTGAGTAAACAATGTGTTGATAGTATAATCTCTTATACCCTACATCCTATATACCACAACATCACAATTATATAATGCACCAATGAACACTTTCATTGCATGTCATTTCACATATTTTATTTTCACCAATCACTTCTGAAACAATAAATTATGTTAACTAATGACGCATTTTAAATCTCCAACCTTAAACTAATTTAATTGATATAGCAAATACTATTTTCTCTAAGAGGGCCGGAGCCAAGTAGCCCGTGACAAAAACTGACCCCAATCACACCGAGCTACGTGGCTCATGATCGAAATCAAAGGAAAACTCTTAAATCAACAACTAAACCTTAAAACCTCATTACCTTCAAAATTTTAAACAAAGCCACTTATTAATGATTGGTGACCCAATAGGTGCTATTTGAAACGATACATTATTAGCGCCTACATATAACATGTCCAGTGGGTATGTATGGAGAGAGAGAGAGAGAGAGAGAGAGAGAGAGAGAGAGAGAGAGAGAGAGAGAGAGAGAGAGAGAGACTGTTTAGGAAAAAGCAAACAAGGGATATTTCCGTGTTATGAATATTAATATGAATAGTCAGTTCCAATATTATTCAAGAAAATTTTTATATAGAAATAGGTTAGGAAATTTCAAATAAAAAGTTATGATAAAATCCCTTGGTGAATTAGTTTTGAAATCAAATTAGATTACATTTCTTAGAAGAATGAAACATTTCTCTGTTTATATATATATTTAATTCACCATCGTACTTCTTTGAGTGATATCGGTAATTACCCTCCTCCTCACATTCGAACCATCCTAAAGATGTCTCAGTTGTTTAAATTCGGGGCATGATCTCTCCAAATCAGGTCTGGCCAGGCAACATCGGTTTTGTTGCTGGGTGTACCTGGAAGAAATGGATTCGGAAGATTTGTTTTCCGAAGAAGAGGATTCCCTTGATACGCAAGAAGAGAGTGAAAAGGAGCAACAGACGAGCAGACAAGTAGACAAAGAAGAAATAGACTTGGAAGAAATAGAAAATTCAACTTTAGAAGTAGGACAAGCGAGTAGGCAAAGGCTGATGAGATTTCAACGAAAGGATGCAATGTTAACCGAGTTATTGCATAGTGTAGTGGACGAGATGGAGGCACAGCAGTCTCCGCCCTGTCATTATCTTAAGGATGGGTTGCTTATGAGGAAGCATAGACCCGCCGATATCCCTGGGAATGCCTAATGGGAGATATACCGGCAAATATTAATTCCCGGACCGTTGAGAAGACAGGTGGTCGCCGTTGCGCACAATACAGGACATATGGGGATAAGGAAGACGATGGAGAAGATAATAAAACACTGTTTCTGGCCTGGTATGCATATGAATGTAAGCCAGTTTGGCCGTGAATGTCGCGTATGCCAAACGGCTGAAAAGCCCAACGAGTGCATCAAGGAAGCTCCCTTAGGGCTGTGCCAGACCAAGCGCGTTGAGCGGCAAGGTTAGTGGCATGACTCTGCGGCAAGCCAGCAACAAAATGTTGGGTGGCCACACCGGAACCGCCACACCTCTCTTGCCTCCTCACTCCCAGCTGATAGCCTTCCACGTAAACATGACGATGGTGTTTGAGTAGGAAATTACTTCCGATTGAAAATCGTTATTTTATTCTGAACTATAAATTACACACGAGTCTGGATTCACGATTTTAATAAACAGAGAAGGGAAAATAAGTTAATTTTGAAATTAATGTTGCCAGTCTCGTTTGTACGGCGACAGGTTTAATGAATATCTGCATATTTCACAAGTCTTTAGATTCTTTGATGGGAACATCCTTCCTGGATTCAGACTAAAAAAAACAAACGTCGAACTATAGACAACCTCAATCCCTCTCTTACCAGGAATTATAATTGCTTCAGATATGATAAAGTTCACGAAAAATCATTGTCCCTTTCATTCCAGATTTAACTAGCATTTGCATAGTATATATTGTTTAAATGTACATACGATTCTTTTCACAATTGAAATTTTCTCTATATCTTTTATATATATATATATATATATATATATATATATATATATATATATATATATATGTGTGTGTATATATATATATATATATATATATATATATATATATATATATATATATATATATATATATATATATACTAAATGGTGATTAAATAGGTTGCAAAGCACAAAAAAGCACTATTTTATTACCATCCATTTGCAGTTGATTGCCATAACTTCCATTTATTTAATACATTTTGGCTCTCCGAAACACCTCCCAATAAATTGTTGATTAGTAATGGCTGGAAACGAACAATTGAACGCGTACCCCTTCAGGAACTGATGAAAAATGGCGTAATCTTGGGTGAAGACGCTCAAGCCGCCGCGATTTTTTAAAACATGAAACATAGTCTGGCGGCAACTGCAGCGGCTTGAGGCTTCCCGCGTCTCCTATCTGGCCACCTACATAAGATGCTTAAGGTTTCAATTATCAGCTGGAACCTCTTGCAGCTAACCTCCCCGCTAGCCGCGCTTGGTCTAGCCGGGCCCTTATGCCCGATGGAAGTACGAGGAAAACCCTTCAGGAACTGACCGAAGAAAATGATTGCAGAAAAATGGAAGGATCGAGAGAAAAGGGAAGGAGAATATGTCAAGAATTTGAGGATAACGATCGACGAGATAAAGAAAACGGATTTTGAGCGAAGCGAAAAATCTATTTTTGGGTGAGATAGCCATGGCGTCCTGATGGAAGGTTCCTTTTTGGTAGCTTCCTTGGGTATATAACTACTAAGATATTCCCAAAGAATTTAACCACAGGTAATCACAGAATTCTAACTTCTGGAGCGAGTATCCTAAAGGTTTCCCTTTAAGACATCGTATATCAACAGGGGACGCATGTATTAACGCGCCACATAGCTATCTGCACCCCACATAGAGTTAACACTTCGATGTGGAGGGGCGGAGAATACCTGGGGAGCCGTTCCACAGCTAAACTCGTCCGTGGCTACTTTTGGTACTCGAAACGTAAACAAACGGGCGCCATTGCTAAATGACGTCACGTCCGTCCTCATCCAGATGTCAGTTGCTTGCCGATCACCATGATACAGCAGGACAGGGTGGGGCCTGAAAGGCTGGACAAAGTAGCAGGGAGGGTCCATCAGGACGCCATGGCTATCTCACCCAAAAATAGATTTTTCGCTTCGCTCAAAATCCGTTTTTTGGGCTCAAGCCATGGCGTCCTGATGGAAGAATACCAGAGAATCAATGTATCGTGGTAGATTTCCCCTTGTAGAGTAAGTGCCGAGGGCTTTGAATAGGGTAAGCATAGTGACCTCGATAGAGGTTCCGTGGGGATGAAACTTCCTGCCCCCCCTGGCAGAGAAGTCCCGACGGACATGCTGAGGATCAAAGTGGTCATCGAAGGGCTACCCACCTTGCGGGGAGAACGTGAAGAACTCGGAGACAAGACAGAATGGTTGATATTCATATAGCAACATTCTCAATGACAGACAAGTGGTGGTTAGGCACTATGTTCTGTAACAAGAGAACAATCTGGTCTCGAAGGTATAGCGCAAGTAAGTATTCAGTTAGGAATATTACATAGCATAGGTGAGTATATAATATGGATTGAACCTTATTATTCTTCATCATTTTTTAAAGAAAAGGGGATAATGAAACTATGACAACCACGTATTTCATAGTATAAGTAGGAGCGGATTGAGACGCACAAGTAATAAAATAGAAATTTTATTTCACAATTGCAGAATATGGGAAATAAATGCAATAAGGGATGTAAAAGTAATTTACAATAAATTGTAATGTACATAGTAATGAAAGACTTCGCTCTTGAATCTGAAAGAAAATTTCAAATTATTAGAAGGCACAGGTTCCAGAGGAACGTCAGTCTTTAATAAGGAAAAAACACATCATGCTCTAGGCATGCGGCACTCATGTGACGACTATGACATTTCACCTTGTAAAGAACAGTCTATGAAAAAACACTAAGTGTCTCTGAAATCACTACGTATCACACGAGGGTCAACATAGGCACCCGAAGAGTTAAATTCCAAGTAACTCACTGTTCTATGCAGAGTTAGGTGCAGGTTTCATAACACTACCTGCGGCTACCACGAAATGTTTGACTTCATGCACTTGTTTCGCGCAATGCTTGAAGAAAACACGCGAGGATTTCCAGCCTGTGAAACTCTTGAGGCTTTCGAAATTCATGCTCTGAAAGAAATTCAGAGACGAAGCGACTTTTCTAGGATCATGACCTGCGGGTGTACTGTCAGGATCCGCTCTGCGAATGAAGTAGGTGATTTTCGCTCTTAGTTGTTTCAGTGACAGGTCGCTACCCGATGTTTCTCCTTTGAAGAGTTGGCCTCCACCAAAGTCGGAAGTTCTACGAAGATAGACCTTGAGGCTCTCTACTGGACATAGAGAGGTATCTTCTTTCAGGGGGCAGATTCTCCAAGGGCCCCATCTTTTGGTGGGTAGTTCGTTTTTAGCGAGAAACGTCGGATCTGGGAAGAGGGTAAGGTCTCCTGAGTCTGTAAACAGGATGTGACCCTCGTCTCTTGATAATGCCACTATTTCGCTGACGCGGGCTCCTGAGGCAAGAGCAAAAAGAAATATAACTTTTTGAGTCAGATCCTTAAGAGGGCACGAATCGTTGTCCAAGTTGGAGGCAAAATGGAGCACCTTGTCCAGGGACCAGGAGATAGGTTTTGGTGGAGGTGCTGGGCATAGACGAGCGCATGCCTTCGGCAGTTTATTGAAGATGTCGCTGGACAGATCAATCTGGAAGGCGTACAGTAGTGGTCTAGTCAAGGCCGATTTGCAGGTAGAAATCGTGTTGGCTGCTAAACCCTGTCCATGAAGGTGAATGAAGAAGGACATGCAAAAATCAATTGAGATTTCCGTAGGATTTTTTGCCTTGACGAATGAGACCCATTTTCTCCAGGATGATTCGTATTGTCGTCGTGTGGATTCGGTCTTGTATTCCTCGAGGAAGTCGAGACTTTTCTTCGAGATCCCAAACCTCTTCTTCGCGGCTAGGGAGAGAAAATCATGAGATGAAGGTCCCTGACTTTCGATGATGAAGCGAAGACAGTCGACTTCTGTACTTGCTGGGAGAGAACTGGGCCCGGGAGAGGGATCAGCCTGGGTTGTAGCTCCAGGACTAGGGGGTACCAGTTGCTCCGGGGCCACTTGGGAGCCACTAGGGCCGCTGTCCCTTTGAAGGTTCTCAGTTTGGAGAGGACTTTCAGCAGAAGGTTGGTGGGAGGGAACAGGTAGATCCTGGACCATCTGTTCCAATCCAGTGACATGGCGTCCACTGCTTCTGCCTGGGGTCCTCGTACGGGGCCACATATCGAGGAAGTTGATCGATCTGAATTTCTGGGACTTGGTGAGAGATGAAGGAGAAGGATCTTGCGTCTAGAGACCATTCCGACTCTATCGGGTTTGTCCGAGATAGAGCGTCCTCCGTCACGTTGCGGAATCCTTGTAGATGAACTGCAGACAGGTGCCATTTCTTCTTCTCTGCCAGACGGAAGATTTGGAGAAGCACCTGATTTATCTGGGGCGATCTTGAGCCTTGGCGATTGAGACATCGAACTACCACCGAGTTGTCCAGGGTTAGATGAATATGGATCGTGGAAGGCGGGGAGAGTTTCTTCAGAGTTAGAAGGACCACCATGGCCTCCAAGATATTGATGAGAAACGTCTTGAATAGGGGAGACCATGTTCTTTGAGCCTGTTTTTGGTGGGAGTGACCTCCCCAACCCTCCAGCGAAGCGTCCGTGTGGATGTTGAGTGATGGAGGTGGGTGTTGAAGAGGGATGGACCTTTTCAGGGCCTTTGCTTCCGACCACGGCGTTAGGAGTAACCGAAATCTGTTTGGGAGCCGTCTCTTGAGCTCTCTTCGAGCGATGGATGCGGAACGTCTCCAGACTCCCGCGGCATCCTTTAGCTGTGCACGTAGCACTGGGTTTGTCACTGAGGTGAACTGTAGAGAGCCTAGAACTCGTTCCTGCTGACGTCTTGAGATCCGTTTGGACTTCAGCAGTCTTTTGACAGACTCTGCTATTTCCTTCCTTTTCTTCTGGGGAATGGAAAGGCGGTGTGACTGAAGATTCCACTGGATTCCTAACCATTGGAACTTCTGAGCTGGAGAGAGGCGAGATTTCTTTCTGTTTATCTTGAATCCCAGGTGTTCCAGAAACTGGGTGACTTTGTCGCAGGATCTTAGACAATCTTCGGGCGATGGAGCCAAGACCAGCCAGTCGTCGAGGTAGGCCATCACCTGGACGCCGCGGAGGCGGAGCTGTTGAACGATGGCGTCTGCCAACTTTGTGAAGATCCGTGGGGCCACATTGAGGCCGAAGGGCATGGCCCTGAAAGCGTAGCTTTCCCTTTGGAGTCGAAATCCTAGGTAGGAGGAAGCGTGGTGTAACAATTTGTATATAGTGTTTTGAATAAATGGAGTAAAAAAATAACAATTTGTGTCCAGTAGCCTAGAGAATAGATTAAATGTTGTCAGGAAGTCTGGGGTCTCAGTAGTGCTGTGAAAAAAAAAAACTGTAATCATAAAATTGGCAATAAAAACCAGGAAGAGATTGTTTGTTGGTGTGAAAGACCAGGCTGAAATGATTGTCAGTGTCAATGGATGTCGTGATAAAAAACATATAGAGACAAAAAGCTTAAGGACTAGAGGACAGACTTGATATGTTGATATACGAGCTTGAAGAATTATTGAGCAAATTCTGCCAGTACCACCAACAACAAAGAGGTAGAACTAGACCAACATGCTCGATTGATGATCAGACATACAAGAAGTGTACAGAAACTGCATGAGGTACAGTCAACTATCAGGCTTTATGTTGACCAATACCCAATGAAGGATTTCAGTCAACCGGGATCTTTTTTCGAATATTTGAAGAAGCAATACACGGTTGGCACGGATGACAAAATGAAAGTAACAGACTTACCACCTTAATGTTTATGAGACTATAAGAAAATATGTCAGATACTTTGAGACAAATACACTTTGCCTGACGCAAAAAAGAGGTGCTATGAAAAACTATCATCTGAAAGTTTAGATAAGATTGTCTGTTTCCAGTTTTATGACCCTTATATATAGGGATGGCAATAGCTTTGAAACCCAGAGTGCCAACCTACCCAAGAATGATAAGAAGTCAAAAACATATAAGCATATTAGGCAACTAGGTAATCCTCTCCAATCTGTATATTTTATTAATGACAATCAATCAGTGGTAGAATTTTGTTAAGGGTATACAGAATATTATAGGTAGCCTCAAACCAGAGAGCATGTCTGGGTATAGCACTCTCAACCAAGGACAGGTGGGAGTGCTTAGGACACCTACTTCAAGAAGAATAAGTGGGCGGCAACCACAAATCCATGGATGAGAAGGTTGTATTCAGCAACCAAAGAAGGATCCTAACATGTGTTGGCACTACAGGGAGGAGGGACATCTATAAGTTGACTGTCCAGCTCCAGAGTCTAGATTTTTTTCTACTCTTGCAGGCCTACAGTCACATATCAAGAAATTGCTCAATAAAAAAAATGTATATTTATTAGGCGAGGGAGAGTCTCCTCCACTCCCCAGCCCAGTATCTGAGGACTAGTGGCCAGAGGTTACTGAGGCCAGTAGGTAAGAGAGAGGACTATACCTCTATGTCGGGCAACAGCAGCATTCAATGAAGCTGTGAAGATCTCATACCTGGTGAGAGAAGTGTGGCCACCTGGCCAGGGGGTCAAGGCCTTCACTTAGAACCCCTGATTTCACACTCAAGATACTTGGGTGAAGGACAGTTGGGTACTATGGTTTCATCTGTGAGATCGTGAACCCTGCCCATGAACCTACATGCTAACTTTGGGCACTGCCAGTATGTGTAAACTTGCCAGGAAAGTCCATAAGGGTGATTCTGGTCAAATGTTAACATAGAGTCACTGTAACCTTATGTTTCGACTTGGTCTAGGTTCAAATTCTTAGCCGACCAGAAGCTATTATCATGAAGTCAATTCCCCTTTGGGTCTCTGATCCCGAGACAGAGTGAATTCGATACTAAGAGGTATTTATGTCTTATATGAATAAACAAAAGTAACAAGTGAATGTTATAAATATCATTAAATACAGGCAAGTATTACAAACTCACCAATAAGCCACAATTGTGGAGATGTGTTGATTTCGATTCTAAGTACAAGACCTGAATTCGATAGAAATAAGTGTGAAAGATTTCAAACAATTTTTTATCTCTTATTGTGGTCTAATTATAAGGACAGAGTCATTGTAACCTCAGTTTTGACTTGGTCCAGTTCCAATCCTTGGCCGACCAGAAGCTATTATCATGAAAAGTTAATTCCCCTTGCTTCTCCGATATCCAGACAGAGTGAATTCAATATAAAGAGGTATTTAGGGCTTATATGAATAAATGAAAATATTGCAAACTCACCAACATCCTACAATGGTCGTGAGGGGTTGATTTCAATTCAAGTACAAAACCTAGATTTGAGAGAAATAGGTGTGGAAACTCACCAACATCCTACATTTGTCGTGAGGGGTTGATTTCAATTCCAAGTACAAAACCTAGATTTGAGAGAAATAGGTGTGGAAATCAACTTTTGTTCATCTTTGCCGTCTAATGATAAAGATGGTGTCGCTGTAGCCTTTGTTTCCATTTGATCAGGATTCGAAACATTGACTGACCACCAGCTTTTATTATAAAGCTTATTCCCCTTGGGTCTCTGATCCCGGACTTAGGTAGAGCATACTTGATATTAAGAGGTATTTATGGCTTATATCAATGATAAAAAAATTCACGAGTAAATGTGAAAAGTTATCATCAAGCATAGTCAAGTATTACGCACTCACCAACAAACTACAAAGGTGGACATGCGCTGATTTCAATTATAAATATAAAACCTGAATTTGACAGGAATATGTAAGGAAGAGTTGTAATCAACTTTTATCTCTCTTCACGGTCTAATGTAGTCAGTGTAGCCTCAGTTTCAATCTGGTCTGGGTTCTACTCCTTGGCAGACCAAAGGCTATTATTATTATTATTATTATTATTATTATTATTATTATTATTATTATTATTATTATTATTATTATTATTATTATTATTATTTTTTTTTTTTTTTTAAAGTAGTTGCTGCCTCAGTGGCATTAATTTTGTAATCAACTTTTTCTATTGTTCTTATCTTTTTCTCTTGATTGCTATAATCCGCTAGTAACTGGGAAAGGGACATATTTTCATGAGGAAGTTGATGAAGACCATACCATTCACAATTTTTCTTTAAAATATCACTACATATTACAAAAGTACAGATAATAAGTGCAAGGTATTTCTTTGCCGTGAAATACTAACACATCAGTATGCAAAAAAGCAGGGAGAATGATTTATTGTTCATTATCAAGAGTAAACTGTAACGCAGGTTTTTTTTTTTTTATAGATTGCCTAACCTTGCGACCAGACACGGGCTCTTGCACACGTGCAGCCTGAGAATGAATTGTCCGGACTCTAGTCCAGACAGGGTTCTTTGACAAGATGATTGGGCCCCAAGTCATTTAGGATATTTATAGGTGTGCTGCTCATAGAGCAACATGATTTCCTCAGCACAAGAGTTTAATGGTTTTGGCTTGGCTCTCAATCTCTCAATCTGGAACTGAAGTGAAAGGTTTTAGTGGTAGAGAATAGTGGTGTAGCAGTGAGTCCCACTGAGTAGGATAGACTGGGGGAGGAGAGAGGTAATTTGAGTAGGAGAGGAAAGGAATAGTTCTAAGCATAGAAGCCTATCCCTGATCTGGGGTTTGGAGAGGGGTTTGGAGAGGAGGATTAAAGGATTTTGGGGCTAAGGAAAGCGTTAGGATTTTGGGGCTAAGGAAAGTGTTAGGATTTTGGAAAGGAGTTGGATGACCAGGGGAATTAGGTTTTCAAAAGAAAGAGATTCTATTTGTTGGGAGAGGTTCTGGGTAGGTTGGGAAGGAAGAGGTGAAGGAGAGGGTAACGGGGCCGGGGCTGGCGCCGGTTGCCTAACAGCAACTCAAGCACCCGGAAGAGGTAAGGTTGCTGCTGGTGTATGAACTCTCTGGTGAGGAGTTCCCTGTGTTCTGGGCGGCAGCAGCTGCTTCTGCGGTGGCTGTTATGGTCTTGGCAGCGAGGTGTTCTTCAAGTTGGCAATCCTCTGAAGGAGTTCGGGACATCTCTTGTTCTAATCGTGGTGGTACCTAGAGCAGTTGGGACATCTAGGTCGAGTCTCCAGGCCTTCCTTGTGTCCATCAATGTAGAGCTGGGTGTTGTGGCATTTACTGCAAACCCCACAAATGCTGAGGCCTCAGCAGTCCTTGCGATGGTGCCTGTGAAATTAGCAATGAGAAGATCGTAGGGGTTCAGGAGTGTAATCCTGGATTGGGAAGGTTCCCCATACTCCTAGGTCAAAAACTGGTGGTATTGGTCCAATGAAGGTGGCGATGATCTTGTTTGTGGGCGCCTCATACCTGTTTTTGGCTTGTTCAGCACTGGAGACGTTGCTGCAGAAGGCGAGTAAGGTGAGGGGCATGTCCATTGGAGAGTAAGTGATAACTGCCTTACTTCGTTTGGTGGCCGGATCAAGAAGCTCCAATGAGGTTTCTTCCTGTAGTAGACAAGCATTCTTCTGGACTTTTGGGGAGATTATGAGTTTGGTCAGGCTATCATCTGGATGTTGGCTGCCCAAGGCACCAACAGCAGCAGAGGAGATGGTGCAGTCTGGTGGCAGAAGTTTAAACTTGGAAAGAGGTGTCTTTTCGTCCTTCTGTACCTCTGATTCAGTGGGAGTCTGGATGTTTTGTACTGTGGCAGTAGCTTCATTGAGCAACTCAGTTAGGTACACTGTGCAGTTGCAGTCCAAGTGGTGTTTTGCCTCCTGGAATGTTGGCGTTCTGGCGGGTGAGACATTCCATCCCTTGGTAGAGTAGATGGGTTCAGATTCAGGCTTTGGTGTGTATTATGTATTAACGTAATGTTTGCTTTTATCTTTGTCAGCCTTGTTTCTGCATTTTTTGTTTTATGTAAATTCAGTATAATATTTTAGTTTATAAAGCTGTAATAGTATATTTGAAGTTTTTTCTGTGGAATTGCTGCTATACCTTGTCCCGCTCATTTAATGATTTACAAGTGTCTAGTTTAATACTTTGTTTCTTTTCAGTGTTTTCCGAGTCCTTGGTGGGAAGAGACACCGGAATTTACCAGTGAGGAACTCGTTTGCTAATGTGAACAGTTTGTGCCCAAGGTTTCTAGGATCTACTGCAGCTGTTGGTTAATGTTAGCCTTTTGAGGATTGCGCCACCCACTATTGATGGCTGTTTACAGGTGCATTTCTGCCACCTGCGGTGTTTTGCAGTTCCTGCATGTTGTCTTCGTTCTAGTATTGCCTTTCTCCCCTGAATTTTTTTCTGTTTTACAAAATGAAGGGATTTGTTTTTGATTCAGCCTAGTTTTTTTCGGGTCAGTTGACTGTATTAAGTATTTGCCCCTGCTAAGTAAGAAACAATTAGTTGAGTGTGCTAAGTGGTTGGGTGTTCCGCGGAAGACAGCGGACACCAGAGCAGAGATGTTTGTTTTAGTTAGGAATAAATTAAAACAGGAGTTGGCTAAAGCTGAACATTCAGGGAGTAAGAGTGAGGTAATAGGTGATAGTGAGGAGAGCTCGAGTGAGGGTTTCAAAGAGGACAAAGTAAGTTTGAAAGCTAGTGTAACTCTGTTTGAGGACCCTCCTGTAGTGGGTACCATTTACGAGGGTCCAGCAAATTTTCCCTAGGTTCCGGGTAGTGTCCTTTGATCCGTTTTTGGCCCCCCTTGATTCTGTATCTTTCAAATCTCAGGTCCCTGTTAATGCGTTGGGTGATTCCAAGGAGGAGAAAGAATACAACCTTTTTTGCAAGCGCATAGAGTTGCAAAAAATTAAGTTTGAGGAGAACGAGCATGTAAGGCGTCATGAGTTGGAGATGGTGAAATTAAATATAGAGATGGCTAGGTTGCAGGGGGCCAATTTGATGAGTTCCCCTAAAAATACCTATCAAGAGTTCTTCAGGGCATTTGAGCGTGTGGCCTCCCGATTGTCTTGGCCTGTAGAAATGTGGACCTTGTTAATTCAGTGTAGGTTAGTGGGCAAGGCAATGTGGGTGTATAATGCGTTGGAGAGTGTAGTGGCTCAGGATTATCATAAGGCAAAAGCCTCAATTTTAAAATCTTACGATTTAATCCCTGAGGCCTTCTGCCTCTGGTTTTCTAACCATACAAAACACCCTGCGCAGTCTTTAGTGGAGTTTGCCCGCGTCAAGGAGGAACAGTTCAACGACTGGCTTAAAAGTCGTCAGATTTGCACTTTCGCTGCGTTACGTGAACTGCTCCTCCTTGAGGAGTTTAAGAAGGCCTGTAGCAGGGAGTTGAGAGTTCACCTAGAGGAGGTAAAAATTGTGAAGTTGAGTAGTGCCGCTCAGTTAGCAGATGAGTTTGTATTGACTCATCGATCAGGTAGCGGTAGTTTTACTTATAAAACTTGAAATAATCAAACATATTGCTCCCCTAATAGTGGTAGGAGAGGGGAAACCTCCTTGTCGACTCCCCATATCCCCAGAAGTGGTAATATTGATTTTAATTCTTTTTCAGGTGATAGGGATGTGGGTAGAGTCCAAGGAGGTCCTCCTCCTCCTATAATTTTTCCTAATAAAGACTTCCCAGGAGGGGGAAATAACAGGTATAATGGGAATAGAAGTTCAGGCCGTAAAGGAAGCCGTTTTTGGTGCAACAAGCCCTGGCATTTCCAAAACCAGTGTAATGCTCGTAGGATGTACCTAGAGCGAAATAATCAAAGTCCTGTAGCCTTGGTTAGTGGTAAGTCAGAGGTTAGTAGCCGTAGTCCTGTAGTCAGACCTGTAGTAGATAGTAGTTCAGTAAATAGTAGAAAGCCTAATGTTTCTAATCCACAATCATGACTCAAGTACGACAAATATGTGTGGCATAGAAAGTTGATTTTTGACTCTCGTGTTGTCCAGGTGAAGTTTATTAGTGACACTGGTTTTGCCAGGTCATTAGTCCTGAAGAGGACTCTAAATGTTTTGAAAAATATACTGGAAATTTTGTATTGTTGAGAGGTTTTCCAGATTCAGTTGTGTCAGCTCCTTTGGTTAATGTCCGCATGTCTTTTCCCGGATATGATCGCGTCACTGAGTTGGATGTGGTGGAAAGTCTACCTATTCTGGGTATTGATGGTATCCTGGGAAATGATATGCTGGATAGTGAAGGATGGGAGCTGTTCCCTATATTATCAGCAAATGCTAGTCCCGTGGCTGTTATGACTCAGTCCGCAGCAAAAGCTGGTAATTTACTAGATGTGGATAGCGACGATGACTTGATGTTAAGTAGTGTAGAGTTAGATGTTTTAACCCTGGATAGGTACGGTGGGTCGTTTGCGACCCCGAGCGTCAAAAAAAAACAGGTTTTTCTCACGTGACTCACCCCCGTGACTGGATTTGTGGGTGATCGACCTGCAGGAGGTGTCTCCCCTACACGCTCTAGTAGTGTCCAGATGTGCATTGCTGTAGCTGTACTCCTTCCCCGATTTCTGAGACGCGTCGGGGTCGTTCGCGTCCGAGTTTACCCTTCTAGGGTAGTTTGCATAATTATCAAAGTTATTACGTATTATGAAATTGTCGTAGAATGGTGCAACTTGTATAGGTTATCAGTTGTGGAAAGTCTTGGTGGATTGTTTGGCTACCATGTGCATGTTTTTTTTTTTAGTTAAAATGTCGTTCATCACCACGAGGACCATTTTACCGCGAGTGCCCCTTTTTCATTTTTTTTCATTTTTTTGCCAAGTCATTTTTCCGTAAGATATTGCCAAATAGTGTCGTAAAACTTTTGCTTGTTTAGTGTTGGAAAGTGTGTCTAGATGATCTGGCTACCCATGCATGACTTTGTTTTTGTCAGATACGACGTAGTTATTGGTATATTGGGTATTTAACTGCGGTTACCAATTTCTGTTTTTTTTTCAATATTTGTAAAAATTACTACGTAGTAAGGAATTGCCGTATATTATTCATTTTTTTTTCATGTTTATGTGTTAGAAAGTGTGCCTTGATGGTTGGGCTAACACGTGCATGTCTTTTTTTTTATCTGAGATGTCGTATATTAGAATGTCGGGCATTTTACCGCGAGTGTCCCTTTTTCATTTTTTTTCATTTTTTTGCCAAGTCATTTTTCCGTAAGATATTGCGAAATAGTGTCGTAAAACCTTTGCTTTTTTAGTGTTGGAAAGTGTGTCTAGATGATCTGGCTACCCATGCATGACTTTGTTTTTGTCAGATACGACGTAGTTATTGGTATATTGGGTATTTAACTGCGGTTACCAATTTCTGTTTTTTTTTCAATATTTGTAAAAATTACTACGTAGTAAGGAATTGCCGTATATTATTCATTTTTTTTTCATGTTTATGTGTTAGAAAGTGTGCCTTGATGGTTGGGCTAACACGTGCATGTCTTTTTTTTTATCTGAGATGCCGTATATTAGAATGTTGGGCATTTTTCCGCGAGTGCCCCTTATTATTTGTTTTGCATTTTTTTGCTTAGTCATGTTACCGTAAGGAATTGGCAAGTAGTGTCGCAAAACTTATATTTTTATAGTGTTGGAAAGTGTTTCTAGATGATCTGGCTACCCATGCCTATTTTTTTTTTAGCCAGATATGGCGTATATATAAGTATATGTTCGATTTTCCTGTGATTGCCATTTTTTCGTTTTTTCCCATTTCTTTCAAAATTACTACGTACTAAGGAACTATCACAGAGTAATATTTCATTTATATGTTTATTTGTCGGAAAATATGCCTTGATGGTTTGCCTAGCACGTGGCTGAAATTTTTTTTTTCTGAAATGCCGTATATTAGAATGGCCATTTTTCCACGAGTGCCCCTTTTTATTTGTTTTGCATTTTTTTGCTTAGTCATGTTACCGTAAGGAATTGGCAAGTAGTGTCGCAAAACTTATAATTTTATAGTGTTGGAAAGTGTTTCTAGATGATCTGGCTACCCATGCCTATCTTCTTTTTTTATCCAGATATGGCGTATATATAGGTATGTGTTCGATTTTCCTGTGATTGCCATTTTTTCGTTTTTTCCCATTTCTTTCAAAATTACTACGTACTAAGGAACTATCACAGAGTAATTATTCATTTAGATGTTTATTTGTCGGAAAATGTGCCTTGATGGTTTGCCTAGCACGTGGCTGAATTCTTTTTTTCTGAAATGCCGTATATTAGAATGTTAGCCATTTTTCCTCGAGTGCCCCTTTTTATTTGTTTTGCATTTTTTTGCTTAGTCATGTTACCGTAAGGAATTGGCAAGTAGTGTCGCAAAACTTATATTTTTATAGTGTTGGAAAGTGTTTCTAGATGATCCGGCTACCCATGCCTATCTTTTTTTTAGCCAGATATGGCGTATATATGGGTATGTGTTCGATTTTCCGGTGATTGCCATTTTTTCGTTTTTTCCCAATTCTTTCAAAATTACTACGTACTAAGGAACTATCACAGAGTAATGATTCCTCTAGATGTTTATTTGTCGGAAAATTTTTTTTACTTTTTTTTTGATTGAATATCATCAAATTTTTTTAGCTAAAATATTGTTTTACATTTTTTTTTTCGATTTTATTTCCCTTCAAAAAATTTTTTTTGGGTCAGAATTTTAATTTTATATTCGTAAAATAATCGACAATTATCCAGCAACCCACCATACAATTTTTATGCATATCCAATAATAATTAGATTAGTAAATAACACCTTGAAATTGACATACCCTTCCTACATTTCAAGTGGCAGATTAGGGAGTCTGAGTCAGTGTGGTTGGCGGCCATTTTGTGGACATATCCGAAGCGTAAGCTGCCCTATCTATATATATTCTTGTTCCCTATAGAATTTGTGATATTTTGGTATATTTTTACCTGCATAAATATCATATTATATATTAAATATATGTATATTTTTACGGAATTTCTAAGTACTCAAAAAATTACCTTTAGATATGGCCCCTGATATAAATGTAATTTACAAAATAATGAAGATTTTTTTACATATTTCTATTTTAGGATAACATATGTTTATTCCCTAAAAAAATTAGCCACTTCCTATTTCATTTGGGTACCCAAAAAAATTCATGAGATTTGGACAAATTTTTTTGGCCAAAAAAAGTTACCCTTTTTTTCTCATTTCAGATCTTCACCTCCATGGGTCTGACTTCATCCAAAATACATCAAGATGTGTCCTAAACATTCAAGAATCAATTCCTAAAAGGATTTGTGTATATATGTATAAACTTTTTTTTTATGAATTTTTATGTCAGGTCTTTTTTTTTTTCTACTTAATTTTTTAAAATATTTATAATAAATAGTTTTTCTGCAGATGAGTAGTATTTATCTATACAGTTGTTTTAAGCATTCATTGAAGTTTTTTTTGGCAAAAGAAAAAAGGAGGTTACTGCAAAAACTGATTTTTCAAGAATTTTTTTTGGCGTCGGGGTCGTTCGCGTCCGAGTATACCCTTAAAGGGGTGTCCGAGGACCGTACCTATCCAGGGTTAAAGCCTGGGCCAGTAGAGAGTAGTTGTAATGAAGTAGTTAATGTGAAAAATGATTGGGACAGAGCTGCTTTTATTAAAGCTCAAAAGGATGAATTTAATTTTGATTTGGCAGATGTTGAGGATCTGACTAAACCTAGGTTTGGAGTTGTAAAGGGCTTACTATATGGGTTTAGTAGTCCCGCATCTGATAATTTGAATAAAACTGGTCGGGTGGAACAGATTTGGGTACCTTCTCAATTTAGAAATTTTGTATTGGAGTTAGCTCATACTAATGTCTTTTCAGGTCATTTGGGTGTGTTAAAAACTTTTCATACCCTGGTTAGGTATTTTTGGTGGCCTGGAATTAAATTGAGAGTGAAGCAGTTTATCAGAGAGTGTGAGACTTGTCAGATTATGGGTAAACCAAATCAGGGGATCCCTAAAGACCCGTTGTATCCCATACCCGCTATAGGTGATCCTTTTTCTGAGTTAGTAATTCATGTGGTAGGTCCCTTACCCAAACCTATAACAGGTTATGTATATTTACTAACTATCATGGATAGAGCCTCTCGCTTTCCTGAAGCTATACCTATGAGGTGTATTACTTCCAAAGTTGTCTTTGAAAAATGAATGGATTTCTTTTCCAGGTATGGTCGCACTCGTGTAATTCAGACCGACTGTGGGACAAATTTCACGAGTAAGGTATTTAGGGGTAAGTGTGCTGAACTGGCCATTCAGCAAGTTACCAGCGTACCTTATCACCCGGAAAGTCAAGGAGTGGTGAAAAGGTTCCACCAAACCCTCAAGTCTGTCCTGAAGAAACATTGTTATGATCATGATAAAGCCGTTCCCTGTGCCCTCTCTGCTATCAGGAATCACCATAACTCTTCCACTGGTGTAGCTCCTTTTGAATTGGTATTTGGGCACAAGGTCCGTGGACCATTGGAAACTTTTTGAAATGCTCAAGTCCAACCGGAAAGTGGAAATAAATGTAAAAGGGATTGTGGAAGACTTGAAGGGAAGAATGGTTAGTGCCTGGAAGCTTGCCAGGGGAAATCTGGAATGGTCCCAGTCAGTAATGAAGAACAACTTTGACAAAAAGGTAAAGGTACGGTCATTTGAACCTGAGGAGTTTGTTTTTGTGCTGAGTATGGACCCAGATAGTTTGCTCGAACTAAGATATAAGGGCCCCTAGAAAGTTTTGAGGGAACTGTCAGAGGTTAACTATGAAATTGAAGCTCCCGGTTCAAGTCGTAAATGTAGAATATTTCATGTTAATCGTCTGAAACCTAATATTGGTAAGCAAGGTGATCCATTAGCGATAGTGTCTGAGCCTGTGTCTGTGGTATTGGATGTGACTCTTGAGGACTCTGACGAGTTAGGGTGTCAGTTTACTTCAGATGCATTGAGTGAAAATATGCAAAATTTGGAGATGTTAAAAACTGGGTTAGATCATTTAGATGTTAACAAACGAGAAGATGTACTTAATTTATTCCTTTTCAGATCTTTTTCTGGATGCTCCAGGTAGGACAAATATTTCAAGCAGAGTCCTTACCGGTTGAACCCCGTAAAATGGTATTTGGTCAGTAAAGAGATAGAGTATATGTTGAAACATTACCTTATTCAACCATCAGTAAGTCCCTGAAGTTTTCCTATTGTACTAGTAAAGAAAGCAGACGGTATGTTTCACATGTGTGTGGACTACCGTAAAGTGAACGCCCATGCAAAAAATGATTCTTTTTCTCTCCCTTGTATTGATGATTGTCTGGATCGGATTGGTTCTACCAAATTTATTTCTAAGTTTGATCTTTTAAAGGGTTATTGACAGGTTCCATTGACCGACCGAGCTTGTGAAATATCCGCCTTTGTCACTCCATTTAGCCTATACGAGTGTAAGGTTATGCCTTTTGGAATTAAAAATATTGCATGTACTTTTCAAAGGCTCATGAATAGGGTAATTTGTGGTTTGAAAAGAGTGAAAATTTATATTGATGACTTGGTAGTATATAGTAATGACTGGGATACTCACATGTTAAGGTTACGTAAGGTTTTTGAAGCCCTTAGGTCTGCAAGGTTAGTTGTTAATTTGGCTAAGTACAAATTGGGTCAGGCAAAGGTTTGTTATATGGGTCATGAGGTGGGTTTAGGTCAGATGGCTCCGAAAAAGGCTAATCTCGAGGCCACTATAAATTTGAAAAGGCCTGGTAATGTTAGAGAGGTAAGAAGAATGATGGGCATGACGGGTTATTAACGCAGATTTGTGCGTAATTACTCGGATCTTGCTCAGCCTCTTACTAGTTTATTAGAAAAAGGAAAAAAGTTCTGGTGGTTGGATCAGTGTGAAGAATCTTTTGATAAACTTGAATTATTATTAATTGATAACCCCATTTGACTTCCCCAGATTTTCAGAAGCCTTTTATTATAGCAGTAGATGCCAGTGATGTTGGCATTGGAGGTGTCCTTTTTCAAAAAAGGAGGACCGTGTTCATTCTGTGTCTTATTATAGTAAAAAGCTTCTGGCGGCTGAAAATCGTTACTCCACTATAGAAAAGAAAGCTCTTTCTTTGGTCCAAGCTCTTAACTATTTCAAGCCATATGTGACAAACTTTTCTTTTCCGATTGAGATATGGACGGATTACAATCCTCTGGTTTTCATCGAGCGGATGAAGAGAGCGAACCAGAGGATTTTGTGCCTGGCCCTTTTTCTGCAGGAATCTAATTTGGTTATAAAACATACTATTGGGACTGACAACAAGATTCCTGATACCCTTTCTAGAATTTTGTGTACTAGGTTGATCCTTCTCATACGCCGCCTTTGCTCGTTTCTCCATTTGAAGTTGTATGAAAAATATTTGTTAGGATGTAGTTCTTTTTAAATAATAGCTTTTTAGATAAAGTTTAGGAGTTTTTCTTTGAGTGGTATACACTAGTGTTTTATAAAGGTTCCCCTAAATTAATTATTGATTTATTCCGATATACTAAGACTTCTGATTGTATAATATATATGACTTTTTGGACTATGATGTCGGTGTATTGTAGGTTAATGTGTATGCCTGTGGGCGTACCGGTAAGTTTATTTAGGTTTACTTAGGTCTGTTTCCATAAAGTTGGAGATTGTTGATGAAGTACGGTAATATTAGATCTTTGAAATAATGGTAAGCTATATAAAGCTCTTGGTTTGTATTCTTTAGGGGTACTTTCTGTTTGGAGTTAGGCTTATTGTGTATTACTTATTGTTCTTACTTTACAGGTGCATTTCCATTTATATATATATATATATATATATATATATATATATATATATATATATATATATATATATATATATATATATATATATATATATATATATATATATATATATATATATATATATATATATATTTCTGTTTAAAATTTTTATTTTTTCTTTGGGGAGAAAGGTATTATGTATTAACGTAATTTTTGCTTTTATCTTTGTCAGCCTTGTTTCTGCATTTTTTGTTTTATGTAAATTTAGTATAATATTTTAGTTTATAAGGCTGTAATTGCAAATTTAAAGTTTTTTCTGTTGAAGTGCTGTTTTAACCTCCTCCCGCTCATTTAATTATTTATAAGTGTCTAGTTTAACGCTTGTTTCTTTTCTGTGTTTTCCGAGTCCTTGATGGGAAGAAACACCGTAGTTTACTAGTGAGGAACTCGTTTGCTAAAGTGAACAGTTTGGGCCGAAGGTTTCCAGGACCTATGGCAGCTGCTGGCTAATGTTAGCCTTTTGAGGATTGTGCCACCTACTGTTGACGGCTTTTTGCAGGTGCGTTTCTGCCACCTGCGGTGTTTTGCAGTTCCTGCACGTTCTCTTCTGCAGTCCGCAGAGCCGATGCAGAAATCCTCGTCATGACCAGCTGCGGGAGCCTTGGAGCTCGTGGTGTCAAGTAGGGAGACAGTTGCCAGGTAGGAAAGACAAGTTGCCTTTTTTTTTGTGGGGGAGGGGGGATTGGGGCTACGTTTCCCTGCCTTTGATGAGGAGTCCTGCGCTGCTGTACTCCCTACAGTAGCATAGTGCCGGTGAAGCTGCTACCTTATTTGGAGCTGTGGGTGCTATTTCTCTCCAGCCTCAAAGAGTGTGAGAACATTTATATATTTAGTGTTTAGTTTAGTTTTTAGTTTATTTGACTCTCTCTAGTTGAGAGTGTGGTGTTTCCCATCAGGGATTTTTTTTAATCGTCAATTATGTGTTTACTTATCTAAATATTTCAATCTCTCTCGTTGAGAGTGTGGTGTTTCCCGTTGGGGAAGTTTGTCATTAATGGTTAAGTGGTAATTGTTAATTATTAGTTATTAATTAATAATTGTTATTTGTTTAGTGTTAAGTTGTTAAATTCTTAGGTAGTAACTAAGTTGGCTTTTCTACAAATTGTTGTTAATAAATATTACTAAGTTTTCCCAAGTATTTTCATATCCACTGACTAATTTTTATACAAAATAATATTTTCCTCACTGACATCTCTTATCATGTAATAAGAACCTGCACCACGGCCCGACAAGGGTCGTAATAGTGTGTCTCTGGTTACAGTTGCCCGCTTGGAGACAGGTGCTTCTGTTGGAGAATACACAGTCCATCTTTTACGTTTGGAGGAGGGCGTAGGTGGCTTGACCACAGGGTGTACCCTGTAGTAGTTTTCAATTTAGAGGTCCGTTGCAAGTTTGCAGTCCTGGCAGTCACATTTAGCAGGGTGGGTGACTACATTCTAGCCCTGGAGATCATCGTCATAGAGTCTAGGTTGATTGAAGATTTCTTGTCAGAAACTTTGGTAGCAGCTGCAGCCACTACATTTGTATCTTGGGTTATTGGTATACTTCTTGCAGTAGCGTCTGGCTTTTGTATACAGATGCTTCCATGTCCAGTCTCCCAGGAGGGAAACTAACATGGTTGAAGAATTCTACGGCCAGAGCACTGAAAATTTCAGTTACCTTGCTAGGGCCGATAAAATCGGCAGTTGGTGGACTCTCTGTCAGCGGATTGGTCGAAAACTGGTCGATATGCTAAGTTGTCGGCACACAGACTGAGATGAGAAGGAAGGCAAGATCTGTTTGTAAGGGGTTATATATGGAGTCCTACTTTGACATTTCATCCTTATTGGTCAAGGAGCGCCCGAGGGCAGAGACGATTATTTCTGAGTGGTAATTGCCTCTGGTTAGCCAGCATGATTGGTGGGATTGAGGAGTTAGGTTCTCGCTGGAGATAATCTATATTTTGGCCTCTGGAACTGTCAGTCCTGTTATGGTCATGATTGCCTGAACTATTGTTGTTGATGGACCTTATACACGTTGTCAATAAGGTCCCCCCTTCCATGGTGTTAAGGTCATTGCTTTCTTGTTGTATGAAAAGTGCTTTATATCCTCTGACGAGTTTCGGGACTAGTGTTAAAATTTTGAGGTATCGGCCTAAATCATATCTAGTTTTCATGGTACTCCTCTGTATTTATGAGAGTGAAGGCAGCAGTTTTATCTGCACGGTGTACAGTGATGCCTTCTTGAATTCTAAGAGCATTGTTCAGCACCTTTCATCTCCTTCGTGACAAACCCACTCTGGTGTTAGCCATAGTCAGTGAGGGCTTCTGCCAAGAGTAAAATTGGGAGGGCATCAGTCGTCTGTAGGGCACCTCTACGTTCATTTTCTTGGATGATGTCGAGGAGGAATTCGCTTTCCATTCTCTTGTTAGTTGGTCTAGGTTTGTTTATATAGTGGTAATTGGGGCTTAAGCATAGTATCTCTTCTTGAGCAGGCGTAGGAACGTAATTCGTGAGATTTACATACTCTTGGCTCTTTTCTGGGATCCTAAGTTTTCCTCCATTGATATTAATGAGTTTGTTAATTACAGTTTTGATCCGATTTCGTTGGTCTCTCTCTTCTAGTTTATTAAGAAGGTAAGATATATTGTCCGGGTAGGGAAGATGATTCCTTCATTTGTCCTTGTTATCAGGGTGGCCTTCATCAGTCTCTTCAACAACGCTGTGGTCTAGATTGTTTTCGCTCTCTCTCTCGATGTATCCGAGTGTCTCTTCAGAGGGCGTGCTTGGTCAATGGCAATGTTCTGGATTTGGGCCCATTCACTCTGCAGACGAGCAAGTCGTGTATACGTAGTTTAGTATCCAATTGCCGGAGTAGGAGGGATCTCCTAAAAGCTGTGGTCTGAGGGGTCATGAAGTGTGAAATTAGTATATTTATGGAGTACACCCTCTTTAATAAAGCTTTTATTGAAATTTATTGCTGCCTCAGTGGAGCTATCTTTTTCTCTTAATTGCTATAATCCGCTAGTAGCAGGGATAGGGACATATTTTCCAGAGGCAGGTGATGGAAACCATATCATTCACAATTTTTTTTTAAAACTATCACAACATATTACAAAAATAGAGATAATAAGTACAAAGTATGTCTTTGCCATGAATCACTATCAGGATGTCTGTACATAAAACAATTTTTACATATGTACAAGAAATTAAAAATTCCTCGATTTAAGTATGACAAATCTTTCAACTCAACCAGTTTCAAGCAGGGAGACAGTGTTTTGCTCATTATCAAGAGTAAACTGTAACGCAGGATCTGTTTTGACATGCCATCCTTATTGGTCAAGAACTGCCTGAGGGGTGGAGACGATTATCCCTGGGTGGTAGTTGCCTCTGGCTAGCCAGCGGGCTTAGTGGGATTAAGGAGTTAGGTTCTCCCTGGAGATAACCCATATTTTGGCCTCCGGATCTGTCAGTCCTGTTATGCTCATGATTGCCTGATCTATTGTTGGTGATGGACCTTATACATATTGGCAACAAGGTTCCCTCTTGCATGATGTTTAGGTCAGGTCTTTCTTGTTGTATGAAAAGCGCTTCCATTATCCCGTGGTGCCTGCTGTCAAGGGCACGGTCAATGATGGTGACATTCTTTACTATAAGCTTCCTTGTAATGTTGTAGTTATATGTTTGAAGGCAATCCATTTTTATTGCACCATGTTGCACATGGCAAGATAATCTTTTAGGTAGACGCATCATCGTCATCCCTATATAGGTGCCAGGATATCCCTGGACGGGGCATTTATATTGGTATATTACGTTGGTTTTCATTAAATCATCTTACATGTCACGGGCAGGGTTGTTTTTTCAATTCTAAATCTCGCGTTTTTGCCCATTGGTAATAAATTATGTAGTTAATTTCAGTATCCTCTGCTGTGGCAAAAACGTTGATCCTTATGATATTTATCACGGTCTTTTCGTCATCTTGGTAGTTTGAGCTCATAAGGCTTTTATAGTAAAGATTTAGTTTTGCCAGGCGTTGGCATTATCAGGGCCTTCATTCTTGGGCAATTTTTTCATATCTTTCTTAATCTGCCAATAACTGTCCATATTTGTGAAGTCATTATTCACTAGAACTTTAGTAGTTCTGTCGAGTTCCTTATGGGTGCCTTTCCACGAAGAACAGTGAGAAATGGCTCTCCAAACAAAAGCTTTAATGGTGGCAGTTTTGTACCGATTAGGGCACTAGGTGTCCCACTCAGACAGAAGACAAAATTTGTTGGTTTCACATACACAGATGTATTGAAACTGGTATAGGTTGTCTCTATAGGGACATCAAGGAAGGGAGACGTCCTTGGAGGCTGTGCTCAGGGGTGAGCCTGAGGGAGCAGCATTTCTTGAAAATGCGTCGAAGTTCTTCTATGTACTCCACATTGGCCGTTATCACGAAAGTATCATCAATGTAGCGCACTTAGAGGTCAGGTTTTCTGATTTTTTCAAAAGCTCTCTTCTCGACTACTTCCAAATTAAAATTAGTAAAGAGGATGCCTAAAGGGCACCTTATGTCGACGCAATCCTTCTGAATATATATGGGGCCATTATGTGTCGTAAAAGGTGCTTTCTTAGTGCATATTTCTAATAGTGCATGGAGAGAGGCCTCCAGGACCTTGAGGGTTGGCGTAGTTGTATCCTTACAAACCTAGTCCATTATCAAATCTATTGTTTCATTAATCGTAAAGTTAGTAAATAGGGACTCAACATCCATGGAGGCAATAACTCTGTCACATGTAAAAATATTCTGTTTTTCAGGAATTCTGCCGATGATGTCACACAATATTTATTGGGAATGTAAGGTGTGATAAGGGTGTTCAGTCTCTTTGCAAGCTGGTATGCAGGGGCAGGACACTGGCTGATAATTGGCCGGAGAGGGTTCCCTTGCTTGTGTGTTTTTACATTTCCGTATAAGTAGCCCAGCCCAAAAATCACCTAAAATAGGTGGCATAAGGACAGAACTGGTGGAGGCATTGATGATTTTTGTGTAATCCAGTTTGTTTCCCTCTTTATATCCTCTGTGGGGTTTCGGGAAAAGCATTCAAATTTTGAGGTATCAGCCAAAATCATATCTATTTCTTCATGGTACTCCTCTGTATTAATGAGAACGAAAGCGGAAGTCTTATTTGCGTGACGTACAGTGATGCCTTTTTGAATTCTAAGAGCCTTGCTAGCACCTCTCATCTCCTTTGTGACGATCCCACTCCGGTGTTGGCCACGGTCAGTGAGGGTTTCTGCCAAGAGTAGAGGTTGGAGGGCATCAGTCGTCCATAGGGCCGCTCTACGTTAATTTTCTTGAATGGTGTCAAGGAGAAGCTCGATTTCCATTCTCTTATCAGTTGGTATTAGGTTGACATAAGCTGCGATATCAAACAAAAACTACAACTGGGAAAACACAGAAAAGGAGCACTAAAACGTTTCAAACTATTGGATAAATACATTAGAATAAACCTCTACAAAAGCTTGATAAGACCTCTAATCAGATATTCAATAGCACCAGTATGAACAATGGCTCAATAAAAGATGAAAACCCTGCAAAATTCCAAAAAGAAAACATAAGAGACATACATGGACTAAACCATAATAATAGTAATAATAATAATAATAATAATAATAATAATAATAATAATAATAATAATAATAATAATAATAATAACACAAATGGAAACAGCTAAACACTCCATAACATATAATCTCGAACCAGTAAACGTCAGATACCAATAAAGAGACACACAAGCCAGGGAAAGATTGAAAAAAAAAAAAAAAAACATTTACCCAGAACTTGCAACAAGAGAGGAAATAAAAGACGCATAAAACGAGCATTCATGGTGGAAAAGGATAGCTCCTTTCATAGCTCTGGGTGAACCAAATCCGGAGTATTAAAACAAACCAATAAAACAAAAGTAGACAAACATAAGTAAATAAATAAGTCCATCGGAGGTTGGCAAGAAAACTCACCTCCCGGAAGTCCACACGGCATGATGTTACAACAAAAAACAAACAACAAGGAACTATTGGGTCTGTCCCAGTCTTTTAACCTCCCACTCTACTTCACTTTGACACTATTTCATTCAATCCTTTACAATCCCAACTCCCCCCTCCCCTCCCTCACCTATCCTACCCTTCTATACTGTAGCTATAGCTGCGTTATAGTTTACTCTTGATAATGAGCAAAAAAACCTTCTCCCTGCTCGAAATTGGAAAAGTCGAAGGATTTGTCATACTTAAATCTACGAGTATGGAGTTTCTTGTACATTAGTAAACATTACTTTGTGCATACTGATATCGGGATAGTGTTTCACGGCAATGACATACTTTGTACTTATTATCTGTACTCTTGAAATATGTTGTGATATTTTGAAGAATAATTGTGAATAGTCTGGTCTTCATCACCTTCCTCATGAAAATATGCCCCTTTCTCAGTTACTAGAGGATTATAGCGATGAAGAAAAAACGATAAGAATAATAGCAAAAGTTAATTACAAACTTAACGCCACTGAGGCGGCAATTACTTTCAATAAAACCCGTTTAAAAATACTATTATTGTTATTATTATTATTATTACTATTATTATTATTTTTATTATTATTATTCTAATTTTCATTATATATATATATATTATATATATATATATATATATATATATAAATTTTATATATATATATATATATATATATATATATATATTTTATATATATCTATATAAACATATATATATATATATATATATATATATATATATATATATATATATATATATATATATATATATACACACATTTACATACACACACACACACACACATATATATATATATATATATATATATATATATATATATATATATATATATATATATATATATATATATATATATATACATTTACATATATGCCCCCTGTGGCTGCGGGGGCATAAAAACAAGAATAACGCCAACGTTATCCCTGCGTGTCGTAAGAGGTGACTAAAAGGGACGGGACGAGGGGGCTAGGAACCTCCTCTCCTGTATCTACATCCTGTGAGACATCGACAAAGAAATGGAGGTGGGGGGAGAGTGACTGCTCCCCGCACTCTAGTTTTGGGGTGTGTGAATGTGCGTGGATGTAGTACGATAGAGAGTAAAAGATGTGAAATTGGAAGTATGTTTAGGAATAGAAGGATGGATGAATTAGCCTTGTCTGAGACGAAGATAAAAGGAAAGGGTGAAGTGATGTTTGGTGAAATGTCTGGTAGAGTGTCTGGGATTGAAAGGGGAAGAGCGAGAGAGGGTGTGGCTTTATTGCTGAGTGAATGGATGACAGGTAAAGTAGTGGAATGGAAGGAGATATCATCTAGGTTAATGTGGGTAAGGGTTAGGTTGGGTAGGGAATGTTGGGCGTTTGTCAGTACGTATGGGCCAGGTAGTGAGAAAAGTGAAGAAGAGCGGAATAAGTTCTGGAATGAATTAACTAGGTGTGTAGAAGGACTGGGTAGAAGGAATTATGTAGTTGTGATGGGAGACTTAAATGCTAGAGTGGGCGCTGGAGAGGTAGAAGGTGTCATTGGGAAGTATGGCATACCAGGTGAAAATGAGAGTGGTAAGAGACTGGTGGATATGTGTGTTGAGCAAGAGATGGTGATAAGTAATAGCTTTTTCAAAGAGAAAAATAAAAATAAGTATACATGGGTAAGAGTGGCAAATGGATGAGTAGTAGAAAGGGCATTAATGGATTATGTGTTGATAACTAAAAGAATGTTTGGAAGATTGAAAGACGTGCACGTGTTTAGGGGTATGGCTAACGGTATGTCTGATCATTTTTTGGTGGAAGGAAAATTAGTTGTAGCAAAAAAGTGGGGGAATAGAGTAGCCTAGGTGAATGTAAAAGGGAGCTAGTGAGGGTTGAAGAGCTAATAAAACCGGGGGTAAAAAGTAAATATCAGGAAAGGTTGAAAATGACATATGACCAAATAAAAGTAAGAGAAACTGGCAATTTAGAGGAGGAGTGGAAGTTAGTAAAAGAAAATTTTGTTGGGATTGCAAGTGATGTGTGTGGCAAGAAGGTTGTTGGAGGCAGCATGGGGAAGGGCAGTGAATGGTGGAATGAAGGAGTGAAGGTAAAAGTGGAAGGGAAAAGGAGGGTTTTTGAAGAATGGCTGCAGAGTAATAGTATAGAGAAGTATGAAAAATATAAAGAGAAAAATGTGGAAGTAAAGCGCAAGGTACGTGAGGCAAAGAGGGCAGCTGACCTGAGGTGGGTCAGCGATTGGGTCATTCATATGAAGAGAATAAGAAGAAGTTTTGGAAAGAAGTGAAGAGAGTAAGGAAGGCTGGCTAAAGAATTGAAGAGACAGTGAAAGATGGAAATGGAAGGTTGTTAAAAGGAGAGGAGGCAAGGAAAAGATGGGTGGAATATTTTGAAAGTTTACTGAATGTTGAGGATAATAAGGAGGCAGATATAATTGCTGTTGCAGGTGTTGAGGTGCCAGTGATGGGAGAAGAGAATGAGAGAGAGATTACAATAGATGAAGTGAGGAGAGCACTAGATGAAACGATAGTAGGAAAAGCATCTGGTATGGATGGTGTGAGAGCTGAGATGTTGAAGGGTGGGGGTGTGACTGTACTTGAATGGTTGGTGAGATTGTTTAATATGTGTTTTGTGTTGTCAATGGTACAAGTAGATTGGGTTTGTGCATGTATTGTACCACTATATAAGGGTAAGGGAGATGTGCATGAGTGTTGTAATTCAAGAGGCATTAGTTTGTTAAGCGTAGTTTGAAAAGTGTCTGGTAGAGTAATGATTAATAGGATCAAGGATAAAACAGAAAATGCAATCTTAGAAATACAGGGTGGTTTTAGAAGAGGTAGGGGTTGTATGAATCAGATTTTTACAGTTAGGCAGATATGCGAGAAATATTTAGCAAAAGGTAAGGAGGTGTATGTTGCGTTTATGTTTCTAGAGAAAGCGTATGATAGAGTTGATAGGGAAGCAATGTGGAATGTGATGAGGTTATATGGAGTTGGTGGAAGGTTGTTGCAAGCAGTGAAAAGTTTCTACAAAGGTAGTAAAGCATGTGTTATGATAGGAAATGAACTGAGTGATTGGTTTCCGGTGAGAGTGGGGCTGAGACAGGGATGTGTGATGTCGCCATGGTTGTTTAACTTGTATGTTG